>NC_057810.1:281634831-281990574 GCF_018294505.1 Triticum aestivum | reverse complement strand
CATTAGTATACCAGATACTAATGGCGCACCACTGGTGCGCCATTAGTAAAAATTACTAATGGCGTGCTGTTAGTGGCGCACCACAGATGCGCCATTAATGGCCATAATAGGTGCGCCATTAGTAGAGGTTTTTCTAGTAGTGTAATGTCCTCTTCCCTTAAAACAACGACAAACAATATCAATTTGTGTGCCCTGTTGATGCCATGGAAGAAGAAGAGCTCCGTGCAGGCCCGGCAGATGCGTTCTTGGTAGATAGTGGTGGTTGTGCCTGCTTTCTTGTATCACGGCTGGAGGTGGCACCTGATGGAGGTGCTTGTGCAGTGGAAGTAGAAGATGCACGCGGTGCCATGATGAAGGTCGACCTGCAGAAAAGTTAGTGCACGCCATTGCTTGTCGATCCTACACTTCACGTTCAACTTTACAAGCAAGATGGAATAAACGAGTGATATTAGTATACTCCTTATACTCTAGAATAGTCTGAATCTCTCTATTTGATCCACCCATAAAACATGCAAGCATAGCTTCATTCTCCTCAACAATACCACATCTAATCATGCCAGTTTGTAATTCCTGATAATATTCTTCTACAGAATTTTGTCCTTGTCTTAAACGCTGCAATTTCTGAAGCAATTCACGTTGATAATATGGTGGAACCCAACGAATATGCATAGCAGTTTTCAAAGGAGCCCAAGTAGCTGGAATAGGATATAATCTACAATGTTCAGACCACCATACACATGCAAAACTAGTGAAAGCACAAAGCAGCAACCCATCTCTCCTCGGGATATTGCAAACATGTAAAACGTTGTTCAGTTTCTAACTCCCAAGTAAGATATATATCAGGAACATATCTACCCTCAAATGGTCGAATATTCAATTTCAGTTTAGGAATATGGTCATTATCTCGTACCTGAGGTGGTGGTGCAGGCCTACCATTGCGAATATATACCTGAGGTCGACCTGCTGGGGTTGGTGCTGGTGGCTGCATGTAGTTCTAATTTTGATCAACCTCATCCTCGTAATAGTCCTCCACCTCTGTAGTAGCAGGAGGAGCTACAGAAGCACCAAAAGCAGTAGCAGTGGCACCAGAATTTTGTCCTGGCTCAATAGGAACACGCTGTGCTCGCCCGACTCTATCGCGGCTTAGAACTGGTTGTGGGAGACGTTTGAGTAATTCATCGAACTTGGCATCCAACTTGGTGTCAACTGTCTTCTCAATGTCATCCATCCTCTCCAATGCCTTTCCAAAACTGGCCATCACGTCTTTCACCTGTTGACCCAACATTTGATGAAACTTATCATGAAGCTCCTTGTTCGTCAGGTTCTCCCAATCAGTCTCATCAGCTTGTGATCCTGCCATGGTTAGCAGCAAATAGAAACACACAAGAATATGATCCTACAGACTACTAAGAAGTGGTGGTGGTGTATCACAAACCCGTCAAGCAAATCTCAAATTCTTACCAGTTCTGACCCAGCAGTAGGAGGTGATCGGCAACCGTTGTAGTCAAAACTCTCAAAGATTGGATAAAGCGATTACCAGGGAGAGTCAAACGCACGACGTAGATGTATGTGGAGCTGGAAAGGCTTATAATATGGTAGCAAAAAGGGTTAGCAATAATCAATTCAGAGATGCAAAGTTGAATAAACGCTCAACGACGGTACTGTGCTGGTCCTAGGCTAGACCATGCTAAAGACACGAGCCTAGAACACTAACAAAAACATAGCGCGGCACGTAATCAAGGGAGGACCACACTCTGAAATTATTATTTTTTCTTTTTCTTTTCACTTTTTTTTCACTTTTTTCTCTTGTTTCTGCTCCGCAACAAATTTTTTCAAAAAAGCTACAAATGGTCTAAAAACTACCTAGCCAGAATTTTCCAGACTTAGTTTATTTTGTTTATTTTTTTGAAACTGGAACTATTTTTCTTCTGCGGGTAGCACGATAATTCGGGAGTCCTACTCTGTCACGACTCAGAGTATGGCGTGATCTCAAAATCCAAAATAGAGTAACAAAATACGGGACTCGGACTAGGACTAGTGGCGGAGATGAATCTGGTGGAACTCGGACTGATGGCGGAGATGAATCTGGTGGAAATCGGATTGGTGGCGGATATATGTTGCAGGTGGACTCAGATTGGCGTGATGGCAGTGGATGGTGGCGTATATGGACTCGGATTGGCGGTGAATATGTTGTGGTGGTATATGGCAGCGGCGATCAAGGTGGTACGGTGGTGGTATATGGCAGCAGCAATGATGATGATGCGGTGGTGATATATGGCAGCGGCGACGTGACAACTTGTGAACAGAACTCGAAACTCTAAAGGACTAGACGCTAAGACCAGCAACTTGACACGATGATGCAACCGCAAATTCAACAAAGCAAAACACTAAAAAGATTATGTAGAGGCTCGGATTGGTTCGGATATGAGGAACTAACCCTAATTTTTTTTGGCTTTTTCGTGGACCGTAGGTATGAAGAACAGACTCGATCTAAACTACGAAAAACTGTAAAATCTCACCAAGCAACCTGGAAATCTAATAACACTTGATAGAGGCAAAGGTGTCCCATCTTTCCATGAGATGGTGGCTATCGTTTTCTGTGGGAGTCGACCTTGACGATCCGACTACGAACGTGCATGACGTCGCGCCTTAGCAATCTCTAAACCAACTTCCGAGGGGTTATTGACCATGCCGGAGCACGATCAACCTGACCACTGATGTCTACTACGCAACCTTCTTCTTGTAGATGTTGTTGGGCCTCCAAGTGCAGAGGTTTGTAGGACAGTAGCAAATTTCCCTCAAGTGGATGACCTAAGGTTTATCAATCCGTAGGAGGCGTAGGATGAAGATGGTCTCTCTCAAACAACCCTGCAACCAAATAACAAAGAGTCTCTTGTGTCCCCAACACAACCAATACAATGGTAAATTGTATAGGTGCACTAGTTCGGCGAAGAGATAGTGATACAAGTGCAAAATAGATAGTAGATATAGGTTTTTGTAATCTGAAATAATAAAAACAGCAAGGTAACTAATGATAAAAGTGAGTGTAAACGGTATTGTAATGATAGGAAACAAGGCCTAGGGTTCATACTTTCACTAGTGCAAGTTCTCTCAACAATAATAACATAAATGGATCATATAACTATCCCTCAACATGCAACAAAGAGTCACTCCAAAGTCACTAATAGCGGAGAACAAACGAAGAGATTATGGTAGGGTACGAAACCACCTCAAACTTATTCTTTCCAATCAATTCGTCGGGCTATTCCTATAAGTGTCACAAACAGCCCTAGAGTTCGTACTAGAATAACACCTTAAGACACAAATCAACCAAAACCCTAATGTCACCTAGATACTCCAATGTCACCTCAAGTATCCGTGGGCATGATTATACGATATGCATCACACAATCTCAATTCATCTATTCAAACCAACATATAGAACCTCAAAGAGTGCCCCAAAGTTTCTACCGGAGAATCACGACGAAAACGTGTGCCAACCCCTATGCATAGGTTCCCAATATCATGAAACCCGCAAGTTGGTCACCAAAACATACATCAAGTGGATCAATAGAATAACCCATTGTCACCATGGTTATCCCACGCAAGGCATACATCAAGTGTTCTCAAATCTTTAAAGACTCAATCCGATAACATTACTTCAAGGGGAAAACTCAATTCATTACAAGAGAGTAGAGGGGGAGAAGAAACATAAGATCCAACAATAATAGCAAAGCTCGCGATACATCAAGATCGTGCCAAATCAAGAACACGAGAGAGAGAGAGAGAGAGATCAAACACATAGCTACTGGTACATACCCTCAACCCCGAGGGTGAACTACTCCCTCCTCGTCATGGAGAGCGCCGGGATGATGAAGATGGCCACCGGTGAGGGTTCCCCCCTCCGGTAAGGTGTCAGAACAGGGTCCCGATTGGTTTTTCGTGGCTCTGGAGGTTTGCGGTGGCGGAACTCCCGATCTATCTTCTGTTTTGGAAGTTTTAGGGTACGTAGGTATATATGGGTGAAAGAAGTACGTCGGTCGACCGAAGGGGGGCCACGAGGCAGGGGGCGCGCCCCCACCCTCGTGGGAACCTCCCTTCTTCCCTGACGTGCACTCCAAGTCCATCGGGTGGCTTTCCTTCCAAAAATAACTTCTCCAGTTGATTTCGTTCCGTTTTGACTCCGTCTGATATTCCTTTTCCTCGAAACACTGAAATAGGCATAAAACAACAAATCTGGGTTGGGCCTCTGGTTAATAGGTTAGTCCCAAAAATAATATAAAAGTGGATAATAAAGCCCAATATTGCCCAAAACAGTAGATAATATAGCATGGAGAAATCAAAAATTATAGATACGTTGGAGACGTATCAAGCATCCCCAAGCTTAATTCCTGCTCGTCATCGAGTAGGTAAATGATAAAAAAGATAATTTTTGATGTGGAATGCTAGTTGGCACAATTTCAATGTAACTCTTCTTACTTGTGATATGAATATTCAGATCCGAAAGATTCAAGACAAAAGTTCATATTGACATAAAAATAATAATACTTCAAGCATACTAATCAAAGTAATCATGTCTTCTCAAAATAGCAGGGCAAAAGAAAGTTCATCCCTACAAAATCATATAGTTAGGCCATGCTTCATTTTCATCACACAAAGATGTTCCCAACTTCTATACCCCCGATGACAAGCCAAGCAATTGTTTCATACTTAAATAATCTCAAACTTTTTCAACCTTCACGCAATACATGAGCGTGAGCCATGGATGTAGCACTATGTGTGGAATAGAATATGATGATGGGGATTGTGTGTAGAAGACAAAAAAGAAGAAAGTCTCACATTGACGAGGATAATCAACGGGCTATGGAGATGCTCATCAATTGATGTCAACATGAGGAGTAGGGATTGCCATGCAACGGATGCACTAGAGCTATGAATGCTCAACAAAAGAAAACTAGTGGGTGTGCATCCAACTCGCTTGCTCATGAAGACCTAGGGCATTTGAGGAAGCCCATCATAGGAATATACAAGCCAAGTTCTATAATGAAAAATTCCCACTAGTATAAAAAGACAACTTATGAGACTCACTACATGAAGAACAAGGTGCTACTTTGAAGCACAATATATGAGACTCACTACATGAAGAACAAGGTGCTACTTTGAAGCACACGTGTGGAAAAAGAGATAGTAGCATTGCCCTTTTTATTTTTTTGGGCCTTTCTTTTTTTCTTTTGTCCTTTCCCTTTTTTTTATTTGGGCAATGCTCTAATAATGATGATCATCACACTTCTATTGATTACAACATAAGGATTACAACTTGAAACTTAGAACAAGATATGACTCTATATGAATGCCTCCGACGGTGTATCGGGATGGTGCAATGAATCAAGAGTGACATGTACGAAAAATAATGCATGGTGGCTTTGCCACAAATACGATGTCAACTACATGATCATGCAATGGCAATATGACAAAAGTAATGTATGTCATCATGATGATGAACGGAACGGTGGAAAGTTGCATGGCAATATATCTCGGAATGGCTATTAAATGCCTTAATAGGTAGGTATGGTGGCTGTTTTGAGGAAGATATAATGAGGTTTATGTGTGATAGAGCATATCGTATCACGGGGTTTGGATGCACCGACGAAGTTTGCACCAACTCTCAAGGTGAGAAAGGGCAATGCATGGTACCGAAGAGGCTAGCAAAGGCGGAAAGGTAAAAGTGCGTATAATCCATGGACTCAACATTAGTCAAAAGAACTCATATACTTATTGCAAAAATTTAGAAGTCATCAAAAACCAAGTACTACGCGCATGCTCCTAGGGGGATAGATTGGTAGGAAAAGACCATCGCTCGTTCCCGACCGCCACTCGTAAGGATGCACAAGCCAGGTACACTTCATGTTTCAAATTTGTTACACAACTTTAACCATACGTGCATGCTTGGACTTGCTAACTTCAAAACAAGTATCTGTCAATTTCACAATTACTCTACTAGCATGACTTTGATATTATCACCTCCATATCTCAAAACAATTATCAAGCATCAAACTTTTCTTAGTATCTAACACACTCATAAGAATTCTTACAAATCTTGTATGCTTAGCATATTATGATTATTTAAGCAAATTACCATGCTATTTAAGATTCTCAAAATAATATAAGTGAAGCATTAGAGTTCAACTATTTCTCCAAAATAAAACTACCACCATGCTCTAAAAGATATAAGTGAAGCATGAGATCAAATGACAAACTACTCCGAAAGATATAAGTAAAGATCAATGAGTAGTCGAATAATTGTGCAACTATGTGAAGACTCTCTAACATTAAGGAATTTCAGATCTTGGTATTGTATTCGAACAGCAAGCAAACCAAAATAAAATGGCATTGCAAGGATAGCACAACTCAAGTGAAGAAGCAAAAAAACTTAGGTTCAACCGATACTAACCGATAGTTGTTGAAGAAGAAAGGTGGGATGCCAACGGGGGCATCCCCAAGCTTAGATGCTTGAGACTTCTTGAAATAATATCTTGGGGTGCCTTGGGCATCCCCAAGCTTGAGCTTTTGTGTCTCCTTAATTCCTCTCATATCATGGTTTCTCTTTTTATCAAAAGCTTCATTCACAACAAACTCAACAAGAACTCGTGAGATAGGTTAGTATAAACCAATGCAAAACCTTATCATTTTCCACTGTAACAAATCACTAACATTATTATTCAACATTGCATACTAAATGCCTCTGAATATTTATTACTGCTATCCACAAATAGAATCATTAATCAAGCAAACATATGCAAATAATGCAACCATAACAGCAATCTGCCAAAACAGTACAGTCTGTAAAGAATGCAAGAGTATCAATACTTCCCTGACTCCAGAAATTATGAACTAAAATTCCCACTGTAATAAATTTATCAGAGCTCAATATGAAAAAATATTCAACATTATACCACTCTCTGACTTTTCTAGTGAATTTTTGCAACAGCGTTAAAGTTTCTGTTTTTCAAACAACAACATGTATACTAGCAAAATAAGCATGGCAAAGGCTATCCTTGACTTCTTTATTGAAACTAAAGATGAAAAACATTAATCTAAATAACAGAAAGAAAATACTAACAATAGAAAATGACGCTCCAAGCAAAACACATATCATGTGGTGAATAAAAATATAGCTCCAAGTAAAGTTACCGATGAACGAAGACGAAAGAGGGGATGCCATCCGGGGCATCCCCAAGCTTAGGCTCTTGGTTGTCCTTGAATATTACCTTGGGGTGCCTTGGGCATCCCCGAGCTTAGGCTCTTGCCACTCCTTATTCCATAGTCCATCGAATCTTTACCCAAAACTTGAAAACTCCACAACACAAAACTCAACAGAAAACTCGTAAGCTCCGTTAGCGAAAGAAAACAAAACACCACTTCATGGTACTGTAATGAACTCATTCTTTATTTACATTGGTGTTAAACCTACTGTATTCCAACTTCTCTATGGTTTATAAACTATTTTACTAGCCATAGATTTATCAAAATAAGCAAACAACACAATGAAAACAGAATCTGTCAAAAACAGAACAGTCTGTAGTAATCTGTATCAAACGTATACTTCTGGAACTCCAAAAATCCTACCAAATTAGGAAGTCCTAAGAAATTCATGTACCAATCCAGATCAGAAATAATCAGATCAGAATCACGTTTCTGTGAATTAACAAAACTAATTTACTTGGTGCAAAAGTTTTTGATTTTCAGCAGGATCAACACAACTATCACCGTAAGCCATCCTAAAGGTCTTACTTGGCACTTTATTGAAACAAAAGCTATAAAACATGATTACTACAGTAGCATAATCATGTGAACACACAAAAATAGTAAGGATAAGTATTGGGTTGTCTCCCAACAATGGCATGCCTTTCTAGCTAGGCATGATGATGGCAATGATGCTCACATAAAAGATAAGAATTGAAACATAATGGGAGCATCATGAAGCATATGACTAGCACTTTTAAGTCTAACCCACTTCCTATGCATAGGGATTTTGTGAGCAAACAACTTATGGGTACGATAATCAACTAGCATAGGAAGGTAAAACAAGCATAGCTTCAAAACTTGAAGCACATAGAGAGGAAACTTGATATTATTGCAATTCCTACAAGCATATGTTCCTCCCTCATAATAATTTTCAGTAGCATCATGAAGGAATTCAACAATGTAACCAGCACCTAAAGCATTATTTTCATGATCTACTAGAATAGAAAATTTACTACTCTCCTCATAAGCAAAATTCTTCTCATGAATAGTAGAGGGAGCAAACTCAACAAAATAACTATCATATGATTTAAAATTAGGATCAAGATGACAAGTTTCATGGTTATCATTATTCTTTAAAGCATACGTGTCATCACAAAATCATCATAGATAGGAGGCATGCCTTCATCATAGTAAATTTGCTCATCCAAGCTTGGGGGACTAAAAATATCATATTCATCAAAAATAGCTTCCCCAAGCTTGTGGCTTTGCATATCATTAGCATCATGGATATTCAAACAATTCATACTAACAACATTGCAATCATGCTTATCATTCACATATTTCATGCCAAGCATTCTATGTAATTCTTCTTCTAGCACTTTGGCACAACTTTCCTTTCCATCATACTCACGAAAGATATTAAAAAGGTGAAGCGTATGAGACAAACTCAATTCCATTTTTTTGTAATTTTCTTTTATAGACTAACTAGTGCTAAATCAAGAAACAAAAAGATTCGATTGCAAGATCTAAAGATATACCTTCACTTACCTAGCCTCCCCGGCAACGGCGCCAGAAAAGAGCTTGATGTCTACTACACAACCTTCTTCTTGTAGACGTTGTTGGGCCTCCAAGTGCAGAGGTTTGTAGGACAGTAGCAAATTTCCCTCAAGTGGATGACCTAAGGTTTATCAATCCGTGGGAGGCGTAGGATGAACATGGTCTCTCTCAAACAACCCTGCAACCAAATAACAAAGAGTCTCTTGTGTCCCCAACACACCCAATACAATGGTAAATTGTATAGGTGCACTAGTTCGGTGAAGAGATAGTGATACGAGTGCAAAATAGATAGTAGATATAGGTTTTTGTAATCTGAAATAATAAAAACAGCAAGGTAACTAATGATAAAAGTGAGCGTAAACGGTATTGTAATGATAGGAAACAAGGCCTAGGGTTCATACTTTCACTAGTGCAAGTTCTCTCAACAGTAATAACATAAATGGATCATATAACTATCCCTCAACATGCAACAAAGAGTCACTCCAAAGTCACTAATAGCGGAGAACAAACGAAGAGATTATGATAGGGTACGAAACCACCTCAAAGTTATTCTTTCCAATCAATCCGTTGGGCTATTCCTATAAGTGTCACAAACAGCCCTAGAGTTCGTACTAGAATAACACCTTAAGACACAAATCAACCAAAACCCTAATGTCACCTAGGTACTCCAATGTCACCTCAAGTATCCGTGGGCATGATTATACGATATGCATCACACAATCTCAATCCATCTATTCAAACCAACATATAGAACCTCAAAGAGTGCCCCAAAGTTTCTACCGGAGAATCACGACGAAAACATGTGCCAACCCCTATGCATAGGTTCCCAATATCACGAAACCCGCAAGTTGATCACAAAAACATACATCAAGTGGATCAATAGAATAACCCATTGTCACCACGGTTATCCCACGCAAGACATACATCAAGTGTTCTCAAATCTTTAAAGACTCAATCCGATAAGATTACTTCAAGGGGAAAACTCAATTCATTACAAGAGAGTAGAGGGGGAGAAGAAACATAAGATCCAACTATAATAGCAAAGCTCGCGATACATCAAGATCGTGCCAAATCAAGAACACGAGAGAGAGAGAGAGAGAGAGAGAGAGAGAGAGAGAGAGAGAGATCAAACACATAGCTACTGGTACATACCCTCGGCCCCGAGGGTGAACTACTCCCTCCTCGTCAGGGAGAGCGCCGGGATGATGAAGATGGCCACCGGTGAGGGTTCCCCCCTCCGGCAGGGTGCCGAAACAGGGTCCCGATTGGTTTTTCGTGGCTCTGGAGGTTTGCAGCGGCGGAACTCCCGATCTACCTTCTGTTCTGGAAGTTTTAGGGTACGTAGGTATATATGGGTGAAAGAAGTACGTCGGTGGACCGAAGGGGGGCCACGAGGCAGGAGGCGCGCCCCAGGGGGGGTGGGCGCGCCCCCCACCCTCGTGGGCGCCTCCCTTCTTCCCTGACGTGCACTCCAAGTCCATCGGGTGGCTTTCCTTCCAAAAATAACTTCTCCAGTTGATTTCGTTCCGTTTTGACTCCGTCTGATATTCCTTTTCCTTGAAACACTAAAATAGGCATAAAACAGCAAATATGGGCTGGGCCTCCGGTTAATAGGTTAGTCCCAAAAATAATATAAAGTGGATAATAAAGCCCAATATTGCCCAAAACAGTAGATAATATAGCATGGAGCAATCAAAAATTATAGATACGTTGGAGATGTATCAACCACGAGGGTCTGTTTCCTGCGAGCAAACGAAGAACAAACAAGAAACTGAGATTGCAATCTGGATATTGCGAATATAAGATGAAGCCCTTTATTGATCAAGATAGGGTTCTGTGACGTCTTGGTCTAGTCATTGAACACAAACGAAGTACGCGAAGTTGCAGCTATGGCGAACTTTAATCTAAGCAAAATCCAAAGTTTAAACGACGTCCTAAGGGCTGTATATATGGAGGAAGAGGGGGGAATTTCGTGGCCCTTGGGGAAGGGGTCTGAAACCAACCCTATCTCTTGTTTCCCCACACATACGGACTCTAAAAACAGCCTATACTCAAGTATTTTGAAAATACATGGGCCTGGTCCAATAATAAGGTGACGCAGCACCTAGAATAGCCTCTGGACGAAAGTTATGAAGTAGCATCTTGTATATTTTGTCCAAGGCTTCATGCACTCATTATGGTGGCTTCAACATCCTGAAATCATCACTTGTAACTCCGTTCTTGTTCCCCTTGCGCATGCCATCATCTCCATGCTTGTTCTTGCTCCATTGTTCATCCTTCTCCAAGCTAGGCCCTTCATTTGTAAGCAAAACAAATGTATCCAATTTAGGCAGCATCATATTCTCATGAAGATTAGAATCATTACAAAGAAACGAAAGTACCTGGTAATTTAATTGGCATGCACGAGCTCTAGTAATTGGTCCAGTATGTATAGCAGCAGGGGCTGTGGGTGTAACAATGGTATTGATGTCCTCATCAATGCCCCTTTTCCTAGTTAAGCTTGAACGGACCCGTGCAAATACTATATGTCTAATGTACAATTTGCTCTTTTGATAGGAGAAGTATAGCATCAAGACAACTCAGAAATCATATTGATAGGACACACTAATTAATTGGTAACTAAAGTAGCATATTAAGTAATCAATTGGCAAGTACAATATTTGTATATCGCATGCCATCGTTATCCTAACTATGACTTTGAAGGATATCAACAACAAGTGTTCACAAAATCAACCATATAGGATTGAATTGCTAAATTCAGAAGCTACACAGCAGGATGTAATCAATGGGATCTCAAATTAGGATTTATATTTAGCACATATGATTGTGTTCCTTAACTCCAATTCCAAAATTTCATCCCATTGTTAAATGCAGTTTAAAGTCAACTAGAAGCATACCCCTGCTTTGTTGCGCCGTTTCACACTTTATCATTGTGTATAAGGTAATTTTTCTTGTTACGTTTGCTTTACCATATATATTGTACTAGGAATTAAACATGGCAATCACATGAAATCATATGAAAGACTTGTTATCCGGTGAAGTCATGTTGGTTTGCTACCATCATAATCAGTTTCACAAAATATAAAACATTGGGGGTGACTACTATACTGAGAGTGCATTTTTAGAATCATGGTTGAATTGAGGGCGACTGAGTTGAATTGCTTGGAATAGAAACCCCAGAAACTTGGACTGGAGTGTGCTTTGTGCATACACAACAGTCCCGTAAAGCATAGGAAAACAATAAAAAAATCCTTATATAAAAATGTGTTTCAATCTGCTACACTACGAACAAAATATGTTAATCTATAAGAAGATAAACTTTGCTAATTCCATTTTTTAGCGTCAACCTGGCATCTTTGTTCAGGTCATGCTTCTTCTTTTACCTTCTTAAGTCTGATGTAGTTGCTAAGTAGCAAGGAGGGAGACGTTTCTAGAAGCTTGTTGAGGCCATGCATCTTGTTACCAAATCGTGTTCTCCAGGGAGCTGCACATGCAAATCTGGTGTCAATTAAAAAAAGACGGAGGATACGGTGTCAGATTTATAGTTTTGAGGTAAACACGCCAATACCAACATTTATCAACCTAAAGATAGAATATAACTTCACTCTATCTTCCTACCAAGTTAATTTCTGCAACAAGGAACTACTATCAATTATAAAGTTTGATTATCTCATCATGAAGCAAAATAATCTCCTAGTAGTAAACACTTCCAAAACGCCCCTTTTCCTAGTTAACCTTGAACGGACCCATGCAGATACTATATGTCTGTAACATCCCAAATTTTCAACTTGGAATGTTTTGTAATTTTTAGCTAAGCATCTATGCATGTTGTTTGAATTTGAGTGGCATTTGAAAATTCAGAGGCATTTTTGAGTTTTTATTTGAATTTGAATCCAACTTGGCATTTGAAAATTATTTCAAAAAAAGTCCCTCACAAATACTTGTGCAAAAGTATGAGAAGAGCTAACATGATACTCCAAAAATGTCAGAAGAAAATAACGCCAAAAAGTTGGAATTCAAATTTGAATTTTATTTGGAATTTTCAGAAAAATGTTTTTTTAAGTTTCTGTTTTGCCTCTGGAAAAATATTCATCTTGTAGGATTTATTTCTCTGATCATTTTGATATACATATGTCCTATATAAAAGTATATTTTATTTCTCTATTTATTGTTTTTCTTTCCTGTCTAATTCAAAAAAAGAAACCCCTCCCAGCATGCTAGCCAGGCCAGGCGGCCGAGGAGACAGCCGGCCTGGCCAGCTAACCGCACCGCAGCCTGCCTCGCCCCGCTCCCATTAGGCCTCGATCGCCCGACCGCACCTTCCTCTCTCCCTCTCACTGACTCGCGGGGCCCGCCCTTTTCTTTCCCCTCTTCCACGCCTTGCCAATCCGGAGCGCGCCCGTCACCTTGATCTTCCCCAGATCATGCTCCGAAGTCGTCCCCTCCCTCAAGTCTTTGCCCTATAAAACCCCCTCGGCCTCCTCTTTTGAACCCCCTAAAAACCCTACTCGAAAACCCACCGCAGCCACCGCCATCTCCAAATGCATCTCGCGGCCACCGCCGCGTTTCGCGCCATTGCCGTCACCGGTGAGCCACCCCCTGCCATCAAATCTTGTCAGACGAACCCCCTCAACCCCCGCACCTTTTTCACATCATCTCCTCGCCCAGGAACCCACGAAGCCGTCGCCCCCGAGCTCGACACCGTCACCGGAGCTGCAGCATCGCCCGAGCCTCTATACCGCCTCGTCGCGCTCGCCTCCGACGCCCCCGAGCTCCAACGACACCAACCCCGACCTCCCCTCGCTCTGCCGCAACCGCCCGACGTCGCCGCCACCTTCCCCGACGACCGGAGCCGCTGCGCCGCCGTCGCCCGAGTCGCCGCCGTCCTCTCCGTCCATCGCCGTCGTCCGCTGTAAGCCCGAGCCCCCCTCCATTGTTAGATCTCACATCAACGCACGATATTAGAACCCCGAAGGGGTACGGTTTTTTTTAATGTTTTCGGTCTATTTCAGTCTAGTGTGGTTTTATTCCGGTTTAGTTTAGTGGTTTAGTGAAATTGACCACTCGCCTTTTTTGTTTAGCCCGTAGACCTATGAGCCTAATAAACGCATGAGCGCTGTTTAGTTTCCCATCGCCCTCTATTCGGCCCATTAGCGCGTTAGTTTTTTTTCCAGTTGTTAGTTTAGTTTCTGGTTTAGCAGATTAGTTTTGTTTTTGTAAAATCGATAACTCCTAGGTTATTTATTATTTTTAGTTGGTTCCTTTTTTGTTAGTTTGCAATTTTCCTATATTTCCTGTAGAAAATAGTTTCGGTCATGTTTAAGTTTTTAAAAATTGTTTTATTTTAGTTTTACTCAGATTAGTATTTCTGCCATAAAATGAGCTAGGATTTATTTTTTAGTCATTCTTTTTGCCACTACCTTGTTTTGACCTTACCTAGCAGTAGGAATTTATTTGGGTATTTTTATTTTTTATTAAAATTAATTTTACACGAAAACAAGTGTTTTCTAGTTATTTTAGCTTGCTGTTGTTTTCCGTTGTTTTAATTATTTTAAAATTTTATTTTTACCTCTGTAATATCTTATTTTAGATTAGTTTCTATAGTTACAGAGGGTGAACTTTTATTTACAGTAAAATAAAATGTTTCATTTTATTTTCTTACTAGTTTTGTTTTAGGCATAATAGGAGTTTTATAATAGGTTTTAATGTGATTCTTTTTGCACCAAGTTTTTATAATGTTTTTCTTTCTGTTAGTTAACAAAACTCTTGTTTTGGTTCTGTTAAGAAAAGTTTTAGTAGGATAAAACTATTTCCTAGTTGTTTGCTTGAAGTAATGAAAACCTTGATTTGAGTTCTTTGAGTTTTTCTTTGGTTTTGGTATGATTGCTTATGTGATTTACGTTAGCTTGCTGTTATGTTATACAGTTGTATGCTTATGCGTTTATTGTTTGCTTCGAATAGAATTCCCAGAGTGCGAAGCTTGCTATCACGAGTCACTAGCTTTCGAAGACCATCAGCCAGGCAACTCATTTGATCATGTTTTTACAATACCTATTATTTTATTGCATTAGAATTATTTCCTCTCCCACCATGCATGCAGTAGGAGAATTTTAAGTTAGATTCCTGAGTAGTATCATGTGGTAGGATGAACCCATTTCCCCTTGTTACCAATGCCCAGGACGATGTAGTTGATTGCTATGCTTTCGTAGACGGGGTTGGTTGAGTGATTCATAAGGGAGATGTGAGAGTCAAGATGATGACAACCCCATGACTTCAAACTCAAGATGGACTTCAAATTCACTACTGGGTGGAGGACGGTTGAAGGGCAACCTGGAGCAACCAGCGGATGGCCGGGATGCAAGGAGAAGCGCCATGACATCTTGTGGAAAGCTTCACCCAGCCATGAAGAGATGGATGGATACACCTTGACCGGAAGCTTACCTTTGCAGCCGCAAGCCATTATAGGCTCTAGCTTGGTCAACCCTAGGCGTGACTCTAGCCGGACGGTGCTATGAGATGTAGAAGAACTGTAGGATTGGATGGGCACCGGCAGTGGCCCAGAGGAACTCTTCGGAAGACCCTATTTCGTTCGTCCCGTCTTCAAACACCAGGCAGTGCGAGGACATAAAGGAGGGAACGATTCTTGCGGGTAAAGTGCATAAGACTCTGCAGAGTGAAAACCTAATTGATTAGCCGTGTCCCCAGTTACGGACATTTGAGCCTCTGAAAATTGGAGTATTTCAGAAATCTCAACACCGAACATAATTAATTAATTGATGGGTTATTAATTTCGGGAATGAGACATTGGTTGGCGGAACCATCTCAATAACAACCAACATTTTGTAGTAATTGCAAGCAAGTCCTTTATTGTAGGGAAGGCTTTTTCGCAAAATCATAAAACTTAGAGCCCCACAACCAAATTGCATATAGTGTTAGTAATATATTTGTTGTTCTCTCTTCATGACTTGCCGACATATTCAAAATGCTGGCCTACACAACTGCAACGTCTTATGTTGCAGAAGAGTTTTCCGACCAGGAGTGAGGCTATGATCCACGCTTGGCGATTGCCCTATAGAGTCGGATGGACTCGCTTATCGTCTACGCTTCCGCAAATTTATTTTAGTTTATTTCTCATGAGTTGGCCTTCGGCCGAATTTATTATGATGTAATAAAGACTCGATATGAGAATCATGTAATAAATTCAGGTGGGATTGAACTTTGAATCTTTTCATCAATGTACTGTGTGTGCCAGCATGATCTTGGGATGGTACATCTACACAAAGACTTGACCGATTTCGGGTCGCTACAATGTCTAATGTACAGGTTGCTCTTTTGATAGGAGAAGTATAGCATCAAGACAACTCAGAAATCATATTGATAGGACACACTAATTAATTGGTAACTAAAGTAGCATGTTAAGTAATCAATTGGCGAGTGCAGTATTTGTATATCTCATGCCATCATTATCCTAACTATGACTTTGAAGGATATCAACAACAAGTGTTCACAAAATCAAGCATATATGATTGAATTGCTAAATTCAGAATCTACACAGCAAGATGTAATCAATGAGATCTGAAATTAGGATTTATATTAATCATATATGATTGAGTTGCTGAATTCCGATTCTAAAATTCCATCCCATTGTTAAATGCAGTTTAAAGTCAACTAGAAGCATATGCATGCTTTGCCGCGCCGTTTCACACTTTACTATTGTGTATAAGGTAATTTTTCTTGTTATGTTTGCTTTACCATATATATTGTTCTAAGCAATTAAACATGACAATCACATGAAAGCATATGAAAGACTTGTTATCTGGTGAAATCATGTTGGTTTGCTACCATCATAATCAGTGTCACAAAAATACAAAACATTGGGGGTGACTACTATACTGAGAGTGCATGTTTAGAATCATGGGTGAATTGGGGGCGACTGAGTTGAATTTCTTGGAACAGAAACCCCAGAAACTTGGGCTAGGGTGTGCTTTGTGCACACGCAACAGTCTCATAAAGCATAGGAAATCAATAAACAATCCTTATATCAAAATGTGCTTCAATCTGCTGCACTACGAACAAAATATGTTAATCTATAAGAAGATAAACTTTGCTAATTCCTTTTTTTAGTGTCAACCCGGCATCTTTGTTCAGGTCATGCTTCTTCTTTTACCTTCTTAAGTCTGATGTAGTTGCTAAGTAGCAAGGAGGGAGACATTTCTAGAAGCTTGTCGAGGTCATGCATCGTGTTACTAAATCATGTTCTCCAGGGGGCTGCACATGTAAATACGGTTTCAATTAAAAAAGACGGAGGATGTGGCGTCAAATTTATAGTTTTGAGGTAAACATGCCAATACCAACATTTATCAACCTAAAGACATAATATAACTTCACTCTATCTTCCTGTCAAGTTAATTTCTGCAACAAGGAACTACTATCAAGTATAAAGTTTGATTATCTCATCATGAAGCAAACAATCTCCTAGTAGTAAACACTTCCAAAATGCCCCTTTTCCTAGTTAAGCTTGAACGGACCCATGCAAATACTATATGTCTAATGTACAGGTTGCTCTTTTGACAGGAGAAGTGTAGCATTAAGACAACTCAGAAATCATATTGATAGGACACACTAATTAATTGGTAACTAAAGTAGCATATTAAGTAATCAATTTGCAAGTGCATTTTTTGTCGATCTCATGCCATCGTTGCTGATCCCTGCACTTTCTTGCAGCAGGTTGTCCGGCCCCAACCTTAGTATCCATTAATATCAGATGAAATAACCAATTAAATCAAGTCAATAGGATTTACAGGCAGTGATAGCAGAGCAACATCACAGTTGGTGATCAGGAGTGTGTCTCATGAACTCTCTTAGTTGGCCGAGGCTTAATTCCACCAGGACCATCAGCGGGTCTTTCCATATTAGGTTTTTTGGCTAGTCTTATTACCGCAGTTCAAACCCTGATAGAAACAAAAACATGGATTAATCAATAGAGCATGAAAAAAAACTGCTGCATTAGCAAACAAGCAACATATGAATTTCAGGTACCTGATTTTCCATACTATGGTAGCACACAGAACTTCAGAGGAACGGCCAGAGCTCTAATGAACCACAAGCACTAGTAAAAGAAATCAAACACAAGCAGGAACTCTTCTATCAGCCACCTCAAATTACACATACATGTGTACAAACAACAAATAGGCAACCGCGAGGTGGGTTTAGGACTATACCATCTTGTGCATCCTCGAGGTGTCTTCACTGTCGATGTCCTTAAAGCAACGACTATGTGGAGCCGGAGAGGTACTTGAAGTGGGGACAATGTGGTGGCAGCGACTGCTTGGCTAGGGTTTGGCGGAGGCAGAGGGGGGGGGGGGGGGGGGGGGGGGGGGGGGGGGTTGTAACCAGATCAGATGCGGACGGGTGAGGTGGAGGTGGAGTTCTGGCCGACAGTGGAGGCAGTGAGGCAGGGTCGTGACCAGCAGTGGAGGTGGAGTCGCGGCCATCGAACGGTGGCCGGAGGGAGCGGCTTGGTTAAGGGTTTGGTGGAGGCTGAGGGGGACGGGGAGGAGGTGGTCGGCGGTTGAGGCGGAAGGTCCAGGTTGAGTCGTGGCAGGCAGCGGAGGTGGGGTCATGGTCGGCGGTGGAGGTGGAGCCGTGGCCGGCGTCGGAGGCGGAGCCGTGGCCGGGTGTCGAGGTGGAAGGCGGGATTTGGGGGATTTGTGGCCTCGACGCGGGGCATGGGGTGGGGTTATTGAGTTCTGTATGTATGAAATTACCAGCATGCCCTTCATGTAGAACGACTGAGTCCAATTTTTAGGAGCCTGAGTGTAGGTAATAAAGTCATTTCCCATTGGTGCTTTTTGACTTGCCGCCACTACAGGGACAAAATTACTGTTCTGACTATTTGGCTAAAAAAATCCTGATTTGACCTCGTTTCAAAAGAAATTTCGTTTCTGACCTTTTTGGGTGACGCCAACATCTCTGGCGTCTGGGTTGCGAAGCAGACGCCAGGGCCCCTGGCGTCTGGTCCCTGGCCCGCACTGCCCGCCTGCCCGTTGACCTGCTGACGTGACAAAGGGGCCAGACGTCAGGGTCCCTGGCGTCTGGCCCTGTTAACTAGATAACCCACGGGAGAGTGTGTGGGACCCACCCCACACACTTTCCCCAATC
The DNA here is from genome assembly GCF_018294505.1 of Triticum aestivum. Classification (NCBI taxonomy): domain Eukaryota; kingdom Viridiplantae; phylum Streptophyta; class Magnoliopsida; order Poales; family Poaceae; genus Triticum; species Triticum aestivum. The sequence goes on along the minus strand of NC_057810.1, from coordinate 281,971,612 downwards.
CTCAACCCGAGCTTGAAGAACACTTGGAGCTCTCATACTCTCTCCTACCCCTCAAGCTCCCCCTCAAATCCTCTCCAAAAGGTACATCCCTTAGGTGGATGTTTTCATCACTTTGTTGCTCTTGTTAATCTCCCCCAAATCATCCAATTATTTTTTGTTAAATCTTGTTATTTTGGTTGCATTTTATACATGTTGGTGGAACCCTAGTTCATGTTTTCTCCCTTATGTTAGTGTGAATGGCTTGGTTAACTTTGATAATATAATGCTATGCATGGTGTGTAGTAGGAATATATGCTTGTTGAGTAGAAAGATTGGGGGTTAGGGTTAGTTAGTGATTAGGGTTAACTTTGCTTAGTGTGTGTTAATTAGTGATACTTTTGTGGACATCACCAATAATTTAGTGTTGATATGATTTGGATATAATAAGATGTATTTGGATAAACACCAATTCACATTGAAGTCTTAAATGCATTCATGTTATTTTTAGATGGAGAGACTTGTTAATGTTCATTACATGGACAAGGAGGCATTCTTGAGTAACAATGCCAACACGGGTGAGGAACCACTGGTTTTTGATACAAGCCCTAGCTATGAGGATGTTGTTGCAAAAGTGAGACAAGTCTTGAAGTGGATGGACACCAATGTTGATGTTAAGTTAATAGGAAGGTATGATGTTGGAGTTGGAGCCAAATCTCGCTTGAAAAGTATGCCTATCACCTCGGATTTGCATTGGGATGTATACAAGGAAAAAGTATCCCAATCGGAAGACAAGTCACTTGAATTGTTTGCCACCAAGGTTGAATCTCCTCGGTTCACCTTTGATTTGAACCGGCATGTCTCTTCCCCAATGGATGACATGAGTGAGAGGACAATGGTGCCACTTGTTGAGCATAGGGTTGTGGTTGATGCCCCCAATGTTTATCCCCCACCACGTCCCCGTGTACCATCTATCAAAGCAAATGAGGTTGAGTTGTATGCCCCCAATGCTTCTAGCCAATCACCAACTAGCCAAGCAAATGAAGTTGAGGTGATTGCTGGTGATGGAGTAATTCAAGAGGATGAAGATGCTTATGATGATGACGAAGAGCAAGAGGAAGGGTTTCATGGTAATGATGTTGGTGACTTGGATGCGTACATAGTGCAAAAGGGCATGGATCGTGACTTGCCTTTTAGGCGTCAATATGCGTATGACTTAGATGACGAGGGTCCAGTTGAACAGTTGGACGAGGATGGATTCACAAAGGAGGAGAACCAAATCCACTTTGAGCTGACGGGCTTACAAAAAAGAACTCACTTGTTTAAAGATCTCAGCCTTGCCCATAAAGCTGTTGTTGACGGTGGAATGAGAATGACGGCGATTGAGCCAACACCATGCCCGGATCCACGAGAACCAAGGGTGGAGAATGAGGACGAGAATGCTTATTTGAAGAAAGGAGTGAAGTTTCTGAGCTTGCCTATGCTGAAGTTTTGGTTGGCTGACTATGCCATTCGAAACCATAGGCCATTTTATGTTGAGCACTCCGACATGAAGTTGCGTTACACCGTGGTGTGTGAGCAAGAAGGATGCCCATGGAAGGTTCGTGCAAGAAAGCTTAAAGAAACCGAAGAATGGGTGTTAAAAATTTGTGTTGCCACTCATAGATGCAAACCTCCATCTAAACGACTTAGAAAGACACACCGTCAACTCACATCTGAGTATCTCGGATACAAATGGATGAAAGACATAGGCTTTGATCCCACTGTGAAAGTGAGGTTTCTCACGCGGACGGTGAAAAAACAATTTGTGGAGAAGCATACAACCAGCTCCCAAGGTTGTTGGCCGCGATTGCACATAGGAACCCGGGCATGTTTCATGTGGTCGAGGATCATGAGGGAGTGTTCCACCGTGCCTTCTGGAGTTATGGACAATGTGTGGAGGTGTTTCAGCATTGTCGTCCGGTCTTGTCTATAGATGGCACGTTCTTGACCGGTAGATACAAGGGCACACTAATGGTAGCAATGGCGCACTCATCAAACGACAACGTGTTGCCGTGTGCATTTGCTTTGGTGCCTTCCGAGCACCAAGACAACTGGGAGTGGTTCATGGGTCATGTTAGGCACAACGTGATTGGGGCTAGGGAGGTATGCATCATATCGGACCGGCATCATGGCATACTCAAGGCAATGGACATTGTTATTCCAGGATTTCCAAAGCTTCACCACAGATGGTGCATGAGGCATTTCGTGGCCAACTTTTACCGGGCATGTAAAAGCAAGGAGCTCAGCAAAGACCTTACCCATGTATGTGTGGCCTTCACCACCCAAGGTTTCGATGCTCGGTACAACAAACTCTTTGCAGCGGTGAACGAAGGGGGAAAAGACTTCTTAACTAGGAATTTAAGCGAGAAGCACAAGTGGGCACGCGCTCATGACGATGGTGGTTGGCGATATGGCGACATGACGAGAAATCTGGTAGAATATTTCAACAATGTGTTGAAGGGTGCTCGTCCATTGCCGGTGACTGCAATAGTGGAGTACACCTTCTTCAAGCTTAATGAGTACTTTCAGAGGCATTCTGAAGAGAAAACAAAATGGATAGGTGAAAAAAAGGATTCTCCGGAAAAGGTTGATGAATGGTTGCAGTTACAAGCAAGCAAGTCTTCACGGCAACAAGTTATCATATTCGATAGAATTGAAATGATCTATCAAATTGATGAGCCAGGTGGCACAACACGAGACGGTAGACAATATGGTAGTGCTGCATTTGAGCTGAAATTGAAGACTCGGTGGTGCCAGTGCAAGAGGCCTAGTAAGTATCATTGGCCATGCTCGCATTTGATAACGGCGGCGAAGGCGAGAAACATACATGTTTGTGATGGAAAAACTGTGCGGATGCAAGAGTTCCATGTGGAAGCTACTAGGTTGACATGGGCGCCAAGATTTCACCCTTTCTTGGACCAATCACAGTGGCCTGAGTACCATGGCCCTCATATTAGGCCAAACCCTCTTCTGAAGGTGGAGACGAAGGATAGAAGGAGAACTAAGAGGTTCAGGGGTGATATGGATGACCTGGCTGGATACACTGGCATGAAACAATTTGGTAGCGGTCATTTATGGAGGCTCCTGACACTATCAACTGTGGGGTGTGCGGTGAAGGGGGACACAATGAGCGTACATGCAAGAATAAGAAAACCAAAACCCCCCTCAATTCTTTGGGCCCACCTCTAGCCCTCTCATCCATTCATCTCCACCTCTACCCCTGTCATTACTTTCATTCATCTCCACTCACTCTCACCTCTAGCCCTTTCGTCCACTCACTCTCATCCAGTACCATAACCCCCCTCAAATCTCTCACGAATCGGTCCGGTTTCACCGTTGGATCTTCAGGATTTCGAAACTAGAAGGTAAATCAACTCCACCCCCACTTATTGGTTGGTTTAATGTATCATAGTTTTGTGTAAACCCTAGTTTGTTTGTTTTCCTCGTGGTTTAATGTATCATAGGTTAGGTACTAAGAGATTTGTGTGTTGTAGATGGCTAATGGTACTCGGTGGGTGCTTAGCCCTGTTGTTCATGTCCAAGGCTTGTCTCCATGTGTTGTGCAAGTTAGTGAAGTGGACCTCACTTTTGATTGGTTGAAGACTAAATTCATGTTGAAGCAAGGGTTGAAGGAAGAGGATTTTGTGTACTACGTCAGCAGGAAGCAGTCAGATGGCCCCGGGGAAAGAAAATTGGTTGACATAACTGACGATGACAAGATTCAAGAAATGCTGCAAGAATGGAAATGGAACAGGGTTGTTGACTTGCATTGCTACAGGAAACCGAGTTATATGTGATGTTCATGTCGTTTCAACTATCGTGGACCATCGTGGTCATGAACTACTTATGTCATTCGAGACATTTGTGTAATTTGAGATTATGTGATGAACTTCTCATTCGAGACTATTTGTGTAATTTGAGATTATGTGATGAACTTCTCATTCGAGACTATTTGTGTAATTTGAGATTATGTGATAACTATGTTTGTCATTTGCTATTATGTGAACACTAATGTTTGTCATTCGATACTATAGGTGTTTGCTAGAACAAAATATCTATGTCATTCGATACTATAGGTGTTTGCTAGAACCAAATATCTATACTATACTGTGACTACTAGAACAAAATGGAAAAACTACTACACCAGGGCCAGACGCCAGGGACCCTGGCGTCTGGGTGCCCTGTTTCTGCTGTCCAACGCTCTGCTTCTGCTTCCAGTCGACCACCAGACGCCAGAGATCGTGGCGTCTGGTCCCCTGAGTTCAAGCCAGACGCCAAGTACCCTGGCGTCTGGGTCCCTTGTATATTTCAACATTATTTTGGACTTGTTGTTTTACACAAGAAGATAGCACATACATATATAATATATGACAGGTTCATAGAACACAGAAGATAGCACATTGGTTAAAACTTGCATACAAACGACAACAAGTCCACAGATCACGACAAATTCATGCATACATAACACACCAAGTGCATACATAACACACCAGATTCAAGACAACCTAAAAATAAACACACCAAACTTGCATACAAAGTTTTTAGCACGACACCAAGTTCATGAATACAAACGCCACCTAGTTCATGCACTTCCAAACAAGAAGCTCACTTCCTCCTTCCTCTCTTCACGATAGTTGCAAGTGTAGGCTCCTCTTCACTAGCCTCCTCCTCCTCCTCGTTGTATGCCTCCTCCTCCGCCTCAATGTTGGCCTTATATCTTTGCATTCCTGTTGGGATAAGCTGATGAGGATACTCCGGACTATGGAATTGTGTGTTCCATGTCTTCTTTCTACCTTTCTTGCCTGGTGTCTTAGCTATGGCTTTGCCTTTCCTAGAGCGAGCATTGCCTTGTGTCGGTTGTGATGGTTGTGGAGCATCAACATCATACTCATGATCCTCTTGTTGTGTTGCATCATACTCATGCTCCTCATGATGTGTTGGCTCCTCTTGATGTGCTGCCTCCTTCTCCATGTCATCATCGTTCTGGAGTAAACGCTATCTATGAGCTCTGGCGGCGCGGGTACCAGGTGCGTACACGTCACTGGACTGAGCACCATGGCAAGAAAGCATTGCTGCCATCTTATGGAACCGCTTCTTGAACTTCTGCAACAACACAAAATATGCTATGATATGAGATGCAAATAAATAATCCACGAAAAGAAACTTTTCTAATATATTGGTCACACCTCCATCGTGCTCCTAAGAGTTCTCTCAGATAATCCACCACCAAGTGGATGACTCAGTGCAACATTGGCATCATTGACGCACAGCAGCAACTCTCGGCCCTGCAATTCATGAACACACCAAACTTATGTATTTGAAAGAAGACAACATGATGCAAGTATGTTAGAATAGGTCAAACAGACTACCATTTCGTCATGCATTGGTGCGTACTCAACATGAGCCCCTCTGGTGTCTCTCACAGCCGTGTTGAAGGTATGATAACCTTCTGCAGTCTCCGGGTCTTCGGACACCAACTCCGACCACTCCTCGTGAGTCCAACCTGGCTTCAGCTTTAATCGGTAACGATCCGCATACCACACTTGATACTTCTGATATGCTAACTGATTGTGAAGTCTATTCTCTGATTGCACTAGCGTGTCTCTTTGATTCCAAATTTCTATCCATGCACGGTGTTTGTTTGCCCAATCCGATATATCCTGATTGTTCCTTCGATCGAACCTACAAATGATGCACGGGACAAAGCATTAGCAAACATTGACTTATTCAATGCTCTACTACATACTCAAGGCATGCTTGCTTACCGATGCAGAGATAGCATTTACTCCTTGCACTACTAGAAAAACCGCTACTAATGGCGCACCTAATTTGGCCATTAATGGCGCATCACTGGTGCGCCATTACTAGCACACCATTAGTAATTTTTACTAATGGCGCACCAGTGGTGCGCCATTAGTATCTGGTATACTAATGGCGCACCACTGGTGCGCCATTAGTATAGGCCACAGTGCGCCATTAGTATGCCTCTTAGGGGCCATGTATACCCAGGTGCTTTGGCATACTAATGGCGCACGACCACGAGATGCGCCATTAGTAACCGCGGCATACTAATGGCGCACTGTCCAGTGATGCGCCATTAGTATGCTTTGTCATACTAATGGCGCACTGTCATGTGATGCGCCATTAGTATGAATATTAGGTTTTTTTTATTTTTTATTTTCTGTTTTTTGCACAGGTTACAAAATGTATAATTTGGCAAAATATAGACAGCACACATCAACAACAGATTCATCGAATACAATAGAAGATTAGTCTTTAAATACAATTCATCATATTAGTCTCCGAATACAATTCATCATATTAGTCTCCGAATTGAAAAGACCGAACAAAGATAGAACATTATATTACAAGTCTCGAGACCGCGAGTAGCGAGTTTGTCTTCACATTACAAGTCGATATCGATCATCTAAACTACCATCACATAGAAGAGAGCTGCGGTCATCATGATGAGCATCATCACGATGAAACTCGTCTTCATCCGGTTCCTCCAACGCTCCCTCCCCTCTCCCGCTAGATAGCGGGCGTATCTAGATTCGGCCTCGGCCCTAGTGGTGTACCCTTTGTAACTGTTACCGCTGAATCGGTGAACCTGTCTCCGACACTCCTCCCAGTCATCGTAGACTCCGGGAACCTTACCCTTGTACACGACATACGTCGGCATCGCTATGCACTAGCCAAACGAAATGTTAGTACCAATTCACAGACAATACATAAGCAATATATAAGTATGCAACAGAACGATCGGAAGAGAAAAGCAAGACATTAATAGCATCAATTACATCTAAGTTGAACGACTCTCGAAACCAAAGAGACATACTACAAGTTCATTAAAGTTTAATTACAACATGAGCCAAACGATGTTTCAGAACTAGACACAGCATCACTGCTTTCGACTCGACTCAAGGGACCGGAGCGTGGATGAAGCCGCCGTCTATCGTGGGAGTCATGAAATAACGGTCGTTGTCAGCCTGCATTTGTAGCATTGTGTCGATGTCACTGTTGGACGGTTGATTGTTGAGGTAGAACTGCCCCGAGGTACGAAGGACATCTTGATGGATGATTTCCGCAAACTCCGACTGGATGCGAAAGAATTCTTGTCGGAGGTCCGCGTCCTGGATTGCCGACACGCTCTTTGCCCAATCTTTGAGTTTACTCGGTAGCAGAAGTTGATGATGGTCCCGTACGATCGCCCGCATGTGATGGATGGCGTAGTAGGCACCCTTCTGACCGCCGGGCGGCTGCTTGATGCAGCAGAACGTCGTATTGTGGGAGAACACGTGCTTGCCATACTTACGAATAGGCCTGGTGAAGGTGCCTCCAGATTTGGCGTAGCCGGGGAGAACATCATCAAGAACCTTCTTGACATTTGTGTAGTCTACGTTCGACTGACGGTCCGGGTCGAAATACGTGGCCATGGAATATTTGGGGCTTAGGAGGATGAGCGTGCAATGTGTGTCACTGCAGAAAACACGGAATGTTAAAAGAAAAACAATCGAAATGTAAGAATTCATATGTTACGGGCCGGTTGAGGGGAGGACTTACTCGGGAAAGTAAGGCACGAGGAAGTTATCCTTATCTTGGTTTGCCAGAATGACGCCTTCGAGGTAAGAACTCCCGACTTGCCGGTCCCCAGCGCTGCCCAAGATCTTGGCACGCATGTAGAAGGGGTCGACTATCACAATGTCCGGGGTCTTGTCGCGAATGATCCGCATCTCCATACTCAGCGAAAATAGCCGAACGAAGGTGTAGTGCAATGGATGAAGGTTCAACATAGCGTGGATGTCATCAAAACGCAGGACGATCGTACGCCCGATGGAGTTATCCACAAAGCCCTTGCCCTCTGGCACCTTGGCCGCGAAAACTGGGTATGCCACATCCTTCTCTCTGAGATGCCGCTTCTCCAAAGAAAGAACACTATCATGCAGACTCCGCATAGCACCGGTTGCAGCATTGAGCATATTTGTCGGTAGCATCGCCCTACCCGCCACATGCACCCTCCTCGAGATATCCTGCGGTGAAGGTGGCCCGTCCTGAGCACGAATCGTACTCGGTGCCGGCTGGCTCGCACCCTTCTTAGTCTTTCTTTTGCGTGCCTTCTTCTTCTCCTGTAATGGGACCGAGTTCTGCTCACAGACCGCCTTCTTGAGTGTGTTGGAGCTGATAATATTTCGCACCTCGCCTATCTGAGGCTCGGTGAAGTCGGCAGCTGGAGGCGTCTCCTGAGAGCTGAACGCCAGACGGCGCCTGTTGCAACTTGGCTTCTCCGCGGTACCAGCTAGATCGCACACGTCTTTTGTTGGGTTTGGTTCTTGAGAAGGAGGCCCCATGAAGTCTCCATCGTACCCATGATCGGCAAAGTACTGATCGACGTTGCCAAATGTATCATCGTCGTCGTCGTCGTCGTTCTGATCCTGTGCCATATGCATGTTTGGATCCAGTGGCATAGGGATGTCCGGCACCGTTGCTGCGGTCTTGCCATGGGGCCGACTTGGCGCCGGCACGACTGGCGGTGTTGTCTTTGGGGTGGTGTCCCCCGCCCCCAAACGAATCTGGCTCTTCGGCCAAAGCAGGGGCCAGCTCAGGCAGGCGCTGAGGGTCATCACGTCATCATCGTCGGCCCCGACAGGTCGAATCGGAGGTAACAAGTCATCGCAGCCTGGCAGCACCTGAACCAGTTGAACCCTAAACAAGTCGGGTGGCATCTGGGTACCGTGGAACAAGGGGTTGCCCGGTTGAATGATTTTGCCCTTGGCGACATCGACCAACTCGTTGTTCACGAAGTGGAGGAGAGTGCACGGAACATCGGCGGCGCCCTGCGAAAACGTGTAGGGCGTCAGGGATGCCCAGTCAAAGGCAAGGAGATGAAGTCCTCGGCCGAGAGAGGCTTAATTAGTTACTGTGATGATGGCGTCGAGCTCGGCTAATGTCGACGCACCACCAACGGCGGGCGTGCAGTTGACGGAGGTGCCGCTTGCTGCAGAGGTGCCGACCGGCGTACACCCGGGTGCATTAAGCTCCCGTGCCGGCGTCGGAGACACCAATGTCACCTCCGCCGGAGGCACCAATGGCCCCGCCATCGCATTATGCGAGTTGCTGGCCGTGAAGCTAGGAACCGGGGGCGGCCCCTGTTGGCCGCCCGCAATCCACGCACTCAACCCCGAGATCAAGGTAGGCACAATGGCGGTGATCGTCGCTCCGAGTCGTTGTTCCACTTGCTCTTGGACAATCTCCGGAATCCGCGCGACCTGTACCTTGAGTTCTTGAACCTCTCGCGCCTGGCTTTCCGAGCTGGTCTTTTTCTCCTTCCACACACCAGCGGTATAGTATGACCCCCATTTTGTCGACAAGCCTTTGCCGGCCACACGACCAGCTGACGTCGGCTTACTGAGCTTATCCTTGTTCTTCATTACATTCAACCCCCTATTTAGAGTGGTGTCCCAAGGGTTGCTCTTAGTCGACCCCGCGCTACTGCTTTCAGTCGCCTGCGGAAGGAATGTGAACCATTTAGAAATTTGGCTTCATTAATTAGAATGCAACCATATGGAGCTAATTACGCGGGGGTGTATTCCTTACCAGAACAAGCTCAAGCTGCCTGGTCTTCGGATCCGTGGTAAGCTCCTTTGTTTTCGGGTCCTTCTTGTACCGGGCCCTGACAAAGTTCCTGGTCTGCTTGTCACCGTATTTATCGAAGAGGGGCGGTAGGCCTTGCTCGGCACGGTCCGCCTCCTCCTTGTCCCATATAGGCTCCGCCACTCTGTAACCGCCGGGACCGAGTGTGTGTTCCCCTATGTTCAGCTCCCGCATTTGTTTCCCCCACTCACTTGATTGGGAGCTTGCGGTGCTCGAGCAATTGATCTTGAAGTCGTTGTAGTCATCTTCGGTGATCGAAGGATTTTTCTCCTTGATCTTCTGATAACTCTCACCTTTCTCGATCATTCTCTTCACATTGCTTTTCCAAGTAGACAGGGCCTTGCTCATCTTCGTGAGGGCAGCATTGTTCACTTTATTCCCTTTGAGGCTTGTGTTTGCAAATTCAGCGGGGAACTTGTATCGTTCGTGCAGCTTCGTGAAGAGGAGGTTGCGCAAATTCCCTCGGTCAGGATGCCTCAGGTTCTCGGTGTTGATCGAGACGGTGCTCCGGACAATGCACCCGAGCTGAAGCGAGTACCCCTTGACTATTCGTTCGGGCGCCGTTGGATTCCCGTTGGAGTCCACTTCAGTAACTTCCTCCTTGAGGGTGCGGAGCACGATCGGGCGCCGGTCCTTCCGTTGCCTCTTCGGTTGGCTGCCATCTGTGCGTGCGCCGCCATCATCAGTGGTGGCATCCTCGGCGGCACCATCAGTGGTGGCATCAGTGTGGTCATCCTCGGCGGCACCATCCGTGGTCTCAGGATCGGTGGGGAAGGCGGCGGCCTCATACAAGTGAGGTTGTTCCTCCATCTCCTGGGACAGCTCCCAGAATGCCTTGCCGCCCGAACCCCCGGCCTCATCGTTGTGGGCCATGTTTCTCTCTAAATAGAAACAAAGTTTGGTCAAAAAGTTGGTTATTGTCAAGGAACAAGATCATGGTCTCATCATTTAGGGTTTGTCGACACCGAGGCATCCTAAAATCTAAGCTTTTATCATTGAGGGTTTTTTGACGCCGAGGCACCCTAAAAGCCTAAGCTTTCATCATTTCGGTTTTTATCGACACCGAGGCACCCTAAAAGCCATGCATTAGTCACAAGTACGCCGGGGCACTTGATCCTACTTAATTAACTACTACGATACCCCGGCCCATGCATTAGTCACAAGTACCCCATATGTCCTATTTTTAGCAAAGTCATGCTAAAATTCACGGAAAATTTCAGCATGACCTTTGCTGAAAATAGGACATATGGAGTACCCGAATTTGCCGGAACGGAAGTTAATCGACATTCCGGCAAACTCAAGGGCCTCTCGGGGTACCTGCAAAATCATTATCCCAGGTGGACATGGATGCAATGTCACATGTCACATGGATCCCACACCCACAGGAGCTGGTGAAGCTTCATGTGTATTTCACGAAAACCAGCCTGACTAAAGAGCTTTATGTAGAAAACAAATCACTCCACCAGCTCACACAGGATCATCCCTCTAAGCAATTACTCAAAATGGGCACTAGCAGCAAAATGAACATTTTACAATCTGAACTTTTTTTTGTCATCTATGTGCTCATTTAACTTTGATCCAAATAGTATCAAAGTTCTTAGAAACAAGCAGCTCTGCTAACAAAGAACAGTAAAAATGGGGCTTGCCTTAAGATGGGAAGTAAAGTTGCAAAAACTATCACAAAGAACAGTAAAAATGGAACATAGCTCAGCATTTGTATTGATAGGAACAAACATAAAATCAAACCATGGGCATCTACTAGGTAGACCAACATAAAATTTTGACTGGAGTTACATAAGGGGAAATTGATGTGATGAATGGCAGTTTGGGAGCTGAGCTGATCATGTACATCCATGTATTCTAATTCTACAGTAAGATGGCATTGCTGTTGGTACCATGGTTACTTTTACAGAGCCTGCAAATTTCCCACAACAACTGAGAGACATAACAAAGCTTTCAGTCTCTAGTTCTACAGGACCTGCATTTTCCCCACATTAGAAATTAACAGACCGCCTACCTACTGTTTGGTAGTATGACTGACGGCAGATATCAGTGACCAAATCAACACAAGCTTAAACTCACTCTCCCCTACTCGTTTTTTAGGCAGTCATCGAATCCGCAAGATATACATACATACAATGCCTGGAACTGCACAAAGGTGAGATTGTAAGACGTATCTGAGAAGTTGCTTTTCAAAATTTTCATACAGAATCATATTAACCTACATAACTAAGTAGGATGAACCGGGTCAATCGTTTCTGGACAGTGTCTCTGTATGGAGGAACTACATTGCATACCCCTTATGAAGAAGAGATCAGAGATCATACTTGACTTCCTAATAACTAATGCATGCACTGCACTGACTGGATGATGAGCCTACTAGAGTAGACAACATATAGTTCATAACAGAGTGCACTGTGTTATGCTATGAAAACATATTCAGTTATGCTATCCCTCAAGTTATGCTATGAAAACATATTCAGTTTTTGAGACACCAACAATTAAGAACCTACAGACAAGTATTAAGAGAGCAGCTACACTAGGATTAAAGAAATTGACTCCTAACTACTACCCAGTTCAGCGTTGAGACTCCACCAATTAAGGTCCTACATAGTAATAGACCATCTAAAATAGCATGTCACTACTACAGACTAGATTGGAAACTGGGTCCTAGCAGCTACATATTCAGTTTGCAACATAACCAATCAAGACCCTACAAGGTGCCACTTGTTCATCCTACCAAGAACAGCAGCATCCAGAAAAGCCCCATATTTCATGCACTCTGCTTCTACACAAATGTGCTCTGCTCCTAGCTAGTTTCAGTTCAGATCTGATTACTCTTTGCTCTTATCCTGGTTTAGATCTTGTGGTAATTAAATAAATGTCCGTATATGCAATTGCAGACCAAAACAAAACTACAATTAACAGCCCCTGTTTTATTGCAAGTAAATTTGCTATCTTATACTCCCTCCTCTCTGGATTAGAGATCCTGCGTGTAAATCTAGGTTGTCTATTTTACCAACATAACAATACATATCACAAAAGTTATACCGTTAGTAGAAAGTACAATAAATCTTCAGTTAAAATGCTATCTGATCTAAAACCACGACACTTATTCTAGGTCGGAGGGAGTATATATTTCTTCAGTTATATTCTTATGGTATTTTTCCTTACTATCCATTTGTCAGTTTACTGCAACAAGATGAAGCCAGTTGCTATAAGTTCAGCAGCTTCATGATCTATCGTAGTTCACAAAAAAATTTGTTCAGACTACTTGGAGTTATAACAAATGCATGAAATTGTTGCTATCCCAGATCCATTCGGTTATTAGTACTGCACAAAGGCATCACCCATCTCCTGTGACAGGTAAATCCCTCATCCCAGATCCATTCCCCGTGCTAGAGTTCATACAGTACTACCAAAATAATCGTAGAACAAATGAAGACCAGAGACACGGGCATCACATTTGAGAGGGAGAAGCTCACCTGAGAGGATCCTCCCTCCCTCGATTCGGGCCGCCGCTGCTGCCTGTCTCCTTCGCGGACGGGATGAGCTGGGGTCGAGCGGACGGCAGCGCGGCGAGGAGAAGGCTGGGCGGGACGGGGCGGTGGTGTCGGGGCGGCGGGGCGACGGTGGTGTCGGGGCGGCGTCGAGGGCGGCGGGGCGACGGTGGTGTCGGGGCGGCGTCGAGGGCGGCGGGGCGACGGTGGTGTCGGGGCGGCGCTGGGGCGGCGGGGCGACGGTGGCGTCGAGGGCGGCGGGGCGACAGTGGTGTCGGGGCGGGGCGACGGTGGCGTCGAGGGCGGCGGGGCGACTGTGGTGTCGGGGCGGGGCGATGGTGGCGTCGGGAGAGGAGATCGGGGAAGGGGATCGCGGGCGAGGGCGAGGGAGAGAGAGGGGATCGCGGTACGAAGTAGGGGCGCACAATACTAATGGCGCACCACCCCTCGGTGCGCCATAAGTACATACATGCTAATGGCGCACCTCACCCTGGTGCGCCATTAGTATTTTTTTTTCTGCTCGAGCCAACAGTTATCTACCACCTGACCTGATACATGTCAAGTCTTCTCTACTAGCTCGACTGGTCAGCAGCTAGTTCTCACACCAAGAGGTCCTGGGTTCGATTCCCAGGCTCCACAATTTTTTTATGCATTTAAAATGCTGTTTGATACTTATTTGTGTTTAAATATGTTCAAACTTGTTTAAATCATAACAGTAATATTTTTTATAAGACAGTAATAATTTTTTAAAAATATCATCAAACAGTAATGCCGGTGGAGCGGGGGAGGGTGCGGGGGGTGCGGGGGGTCGGCGGCGGCGGTTGAGTAGGGGAGGGGTGCGGGGGGTCGGCGGCGGCGGTTGAGTAGGGGAGGGGTGCGGGGGTCGGCGGCGGCGGTTGAGTAGGGGAATCGAGAGGGTGCGGGCGGTCGGCGGCGGCGGCCGGTGGACCGGATCTGGCGAGGTGGGATAGCGATCGAGATGGAGGGGGATCGAGATCGAGTGTCCATGAAATTAAAAAATATTCATGATAGTTCAAAAAGTGCCCATGAAATACAATCGAGAAATGAAGTCTACGATTTAAATACAATCGATCTTAGCTAGCTATCTGTTCACAATCTTCTTGCCCTTCTTTTTCGCAAATGGAGTTCTTCTATGGAACGGACGTCCTTTAGGTAGGGTGGTCCTGCTTCTTCTTGTGGTGTATGCTGCTACTTCATCATCGTCGTCATGTTCGATCCTCGGGTCGCCGTACTTGTCGAAGTCTTGCTCATTGGCTACTCCATCCATTCCGATGATCTTCCTTTTGCCTCTCCTCACGACAACACGACTGGGCTTTGGCGGGTCGGTAATGAAGAAGCATTGGTCCACTTGGGAAGCCAGTACCCATGGCTCATTTTTCGCGGTGACGTTTGCGCCCGCGGTCTTGGATTTGGCTTCGGGTATAACCATGGTGGTGAAATACCGGTCTTCTTTTATGACGTTCTTGGCCCATCTGACACGGAACATCGGGACCTTCTCTCCAGCGTAGCTCAGCTCCCAGATCTCCTCGATCCTTCCGTAGTATCTGTCCTTGTCGTTACCGGTGTAGGATTCCATCGTTACCCCGGAGTTCTGATAACCATCGCTCTTCATGTCCTTGGCCTCGGTGTAGAATGTGTAGCCGTTGATATCGTACGCCTCATAGGTCATCAGGTTGTGCTCGGCGCCCTGTGACAAGGCGAATATGAGTTGTTCTTCCGCGGAAGAATCCTCATGTAAAGGGTACGACAGAAGCTTCTGCTTGAACCAACGCGTGAAACATGAGTTGTGCTCTTTGAGTATATCTCCGTCCGTCCTCTGTTGGCCTCGGTCATTGTACGTCTTCTTAATAAAGGTTTTGTGCTCTACCACCCAAGGATCGACCACGTCTATGTGTTGTAGCGCGACTAGGTTTGCTCTTTCAAAGTCGGCGAGTCGACCCTCGAAGTCGACATGCATTTCGCGGCGACCCTCACGGTGACCCCATCCAGCGAGCCTGCCGAGGTGCCTGTTGACGGGCAGACCAACGGGGTTCTCGATGCCTAGATAATTCGTGCAGTAGGAGATGCACTCTTCGGTCAGAAAGCCCCTGGCTATGCTTCCCTCTGGACGTGACATGTTGCGAACGTATCCTTTGATGACACCATTCATCCTTTCGAACGGCATCATGCTGTGCAGGAACGTCGGCCCGAGTTGGATGATATCCTCCACTATATGGACCAGCAGATGCACCATAACGTCGAAGAATGCGGGCGGGAAGTACATCTCAAGCTCGCATAGTATCACCACGATCTCTTCCTGTAGCCTTCTGAGTTGCCTCACGCCAATCGACTTCCGAGAGATGACGTCGAAGAAGTTGCATAGGCCAAATAGCGTTTCACGGACGTGCGCGTCCATGATCCCACGGATTGCAACTGGAAGTATCTGCGTCATCAGCACGTGACAGTCGTGAGACTTCATCCCGCTGAACTTCTGCTTCGCTGGGTCTAGGTATCTGCTTATCTTCCCCGCGTAACCGTAAGGAAGTTTTACTCCTAGGAGGCAGGTGAAAAACTGCTCGATCTCCTCCTGACTTAGAGTGAAGCACGCGGGAGGGTAGTCATTTCCGGTCTTCTTGGCCTTTTTGCCTTTGCGACGACTTTCTGTGTCCTGCTTCGCCTCATCATCATCATCATCATCATCATCATATATAGCGTGAAGCTCCTGCCTGATGCCCATTGATTTCAAGTCTGCCCTTGCTTTCGGCCCATCTTTGGTCCTCTCTGGCATGTTGAGCAGGGTACCAAGCAGACTCTCGCACACGTTCTTCGTGATATGCATGACATCAAGGCTGTGAGGCACACGGTGGATCTTCCAGTACGGCAAGTCCCAGAAAACAGACCTCGTTTTCCATACCTTCAGCAGCGGCTCTGGCGCCTTTTGCTTCTTTCCCGGCAGTGGGCAGTCTTTCCAATTTTTCAACAGCTTGTCTATTTCCTCGCCGCTCCTCGTACACGGGCGTTTTCGGGGTTCGGTTTCACCATCGAACAGATCCTTGCGTTTCCTCCACGGGTCATCGTCGCGAAGCCACCTTCGATGTCCCATGAACACGGTTTTCGAAGACCCGGGATCTCTATCTAGCTGGCGATACGTTGTGTCATCCATGCACCTTACGCATCCAGAAAATCCGTGGACTACCTGCCCCGCAAGATATCCGTAACCGAGATAGTCGTGCACCGTCGTGAGCAGTGCGGCTCTCATAGGGAAATATTCTTTCTCTGCGGCGTCCCACGTATTGGCTGGCGTTTTCCACAGCGTGTCAATCTCCTCTTTCAGCAGCCCCAGATACAGATTGATGTCGTTCCCTGGTTGTTTCGGCCCTTCAATTAGCATACTCATGTGAATGTACTTCCTCTTCATGCACAACCAGGGGGGAAGGTTGTACATCCACACAAACACAGGCCAGGTGCTATGTGTGCTTCTCTGGCTGCCAAACGGATTGACTCCATCGGTGCTCGCGCCCAGCACGATGTTCCTTCTATCGTTCCCAAATTCTGGGTATTCGAAGTTCAACGCTTGCCACTGGCTCGCATCCTTAGGGTGACTCAGCATCTTGTCTTTTTTATCTATCTCCGGATCATTTGCGTCATCTTCTCGCTTCTTCTCCTCCCTATCCGCGTGCCAACGCAGGAGCTTTGCTACCTTAGGGTCCGCGAAATACCGCTGCAGACGAGGAGTGATCGGAAAGTACCACACCACTTTTCGAGGAGCTTTCTTCCTCTTCTTGTATCGAGTGACACCGCACACCGGACATATGGTAGACTCCGCGTGCTCGTCCCGATAAATGATGCAATTGTTCATGCACACATGGTATTTCACGTGCGGTAAATCCAGAGGACACACGATTTTCTTCGCCTCCTCCAAACTGGTCGGGCACTTGTTCCCCTTGGGAAGACGTTCGTGCCAGAATGACATGTTCTCGTCGAAGCATGCGTCGGTCATTTTGTGTTTTACCTTCATCTCCAGAGCCATGAGCGTTACTTTCAGGCGGGTATCCTCGGGCCTGCATCCTTCATACAATGGAGTAACCGCGTCTAACTCAAGTTGATCCATCTTGGCTTTCTCTCGGGCGGCAGCTCTTGCGTTATCCGTCTGCTTGAGAAGCAGCTCTTGAATATGAGGGTCCTGCACCCAGCCCATCGATGGTCCAGCTTCGTCTGCTCCGCCAGCATCATCATCATGTCCTGCATCTTCTTCTACATGATGACTGTGTACAGCATCACCGTCGTGATCATCTCCTGGGGATTCTTCGTCTTCTCGCCCGCCCGAGCCGCGGTGGTTGTCTTGCTGCCCTTCCTCATTTCTTGCCCGGCCCCCATGGACGACTTCGTAGTCATCTTCATCACCTTGCCACCGATAGCCATCCATGAAACCACGCAAGAGCAGGTGGTCCCGCACCTGCCCGGAATCCGGGTCCGCAATAAGGCTATTCAGCTTGCATCTTCGACACGGACATCTTATCTCCGTCTCGTTCTTTTGAAGCATCTCGGCCTTCGCGGACCTCAAAAACCTATTCACGATGCCTTCGGTCATCGTGCGGACCATGGTCGCCTGCGGGGTAGAGCAAAACGATATTTTAGAACCAAGAAAAAAATTTGGCATGACTTTCCCTAAAAATAGGACCAAAAAGAATGCTTAATGCCAAAATTCTCGCCGAAACGGAAATGAATCAACATTCCGGCAAAATATTGGCAACTATCGCATTTCAGATACCGGTACACCTCCAAACACAAACACATATGCAAAACCACAAATATATGCAACACCACGAACATACATAGATCTAGCTAGGCCATAAAAAATGCATGTGCACATTGTTATAGGGAGAACAACATAAATATAGCTTCCGCCCTTACTTACCTAGCAAAACAAGGTAACTTAATCACTTAATTTGAATGAATTTATGGTGGAAATGAGGTGAAAAAGAGGAGGCACCCGAGACAAGGAGGAGGCGGTGGAGAGAATGAAGTGGGGAGAAAGTGAGTGTGGGAGGAGAGGCTGTCCAAAATATCTTGTTGCTGCCCACTTACTAATGGCGCACCAACCACAAATGCGCCATTAGTAATCCAGGTTACTAATGGCGCACCCCCTGGTGGTGCGCCATTAGTAGTTTTGCAAAAAAAAACATACTAATGGCGCACTACACCACGGTGTGCAATTACTAGTTTAAACTAGTAATGGCGCACCGCGTGCGAGTGCGCCATTAGTAGTTTTGCAAAAAAAGGAATAAAAAAATAATAAAAAAACAACATTAGTGGCGCACTCTCTGGCAGGTGCGCCATTACTAGTTACAACTAGTAATGGCGCACTACCTGTGGATGCGCCATTAGTATGTCTGGACAGGCGCACTAGTTCAAAAAAAAATTGATACTAATGGCGCACCGTGTGCGAGGTGCGCCATTAGTAGTTTCAACTCTAATAGCGCATCAGAAGGTGGTGCGCCATTAGTATATACTAATGGCGCACCACTTGTCTGGTGCGCCATTAGTGTCAATCCCATCTATAGCCCTTTTTCTAGTAGTGTTGCTCTCCTCAATTAGAATACCTTGTCTTCTTCCAAATTGTCTTGCCACACGGTCTACAAAGTGCCACTCGACTGCGAAGAAGCATATCATTGGGCACCTCGCCCGCCAAAGATGGCTATCACGCGTGCACATCTCATTAAGATCAAAGTCACGATCTTCCACATAAGGCAACCAATATACCTGCAAAACAAAGAGATACATTGTTAGCTACATAAGTTTCATTCTTGACTAAATTTTATCTCACCGAACTTCTCAAAACCTGCTCAGTAGTCAAGGTGTCCAGCTCGTTCATATAGCACTTGTATCGCACATGCGAGCTTCCTGTGTAGACTGTCACTTGTTCCC
Source organism: Triticum aestivum (assembly GCF_018294505.1). Taxonomy (NCBI): domain Eukaryota; kingdom Viridiplantae; phylum Streptophyta; class Magnoliopsida; order Poales; family Poaceae; genus Triticum; species Triticum aestivum. The sequence goes on along the minus strand of NC_057810.1, from coordinate 281,952,515 downwards.
AATAGTAAGCAAGCGTAGGGCGCCGATATGGATCATCATCATGCAACCCGTCATGATTACCCCATGGGTTTGCCATGAGGGGGTTCTTGAAATTGGGCCGTCCAACCGGGATCCGCTCCCACATCCACACGGATAGGCTCGAAACAAACCCAGACAATGAGGATGTATCTCCCTTCCTCCGACACGCCAAGTCAAGCTGCAATCAAACAAACATGTTAGATATTGAAGGCGCATGACAAATGCAAGATAAATGATTGCAAATATCTCTTACCTGACGATACAAATATGCTAGTGCGGCCGAACCCCAGCTATACTGGGTATCCCAGTTATTGAGTAGCTCCAAGAACATCCAGAGGGCTGAGTTCCCGGTTGCATCTGAGAAGACTACCTTGGTTAGTACATACCAAAGATAGGCCCGCGCGTACTGCTGCACAACCACGTCATTGGCACCCTGAGGGCACGGATTGGTGTTTCCTCTGACCAGTTTTAGCCAAGAATGCCTCACTCTCGCGGTATCGGCCTTGCCTTCCTGAGGGTCCTCGGGCTGAACACCAATTAAATCGACAGTCCGTTCTCGCCAATTACCCACGCTGACACGACCGGTGACAGCTTGTCTGTTGATAGGAAGGCCGCTTATCATAGCCATGTCCTGTAGGGTCGTCGTCATCTCCCCACATGGAAGGTGGAACGAGTGAGTCTCCGGCCTCCAACGATCCACAAGTGCGGTCAGCGCCGCGTGGTTCACCGGCGGAGCGCGTCGCTTAAACTGCAACACGAATGGGAGAAGACCCAATCTCCGAATGTAAGGCTCATACCGCGGGTTGTAAGCAAAGTCATCAGCGGAATGACCCCTCATGCGCATAGCAACTACAAGCTGCAAATAAAGTGATGTTTTAATAATCAATACAAGAACACAAATGAGAAACAACGAAAATTGACCCAGTCTTGCTTCTTACCTGTCCCTTCTCAATGGCACGAGCACGATGCTCCTTATCCCACTCATCGATTAATCCGTCATACCAAGGTCCATCACCATCCGCCATCCTACAAAACAAATCACGAACATCTATGAATACATGAACAATATCAAATCACAAACACCATCATACAATTTTCTTCTCCAAGTTATGCCACATGAACACACCATTCTTCTCAAACATAACCACATCATTTTCTTCTTCTTCATATGCACACATAATTCTTCTCAAACATACCAACATCATCTCAATCAAATAATTTTGTCAAATAATATGGTGTCACATATGCAAATACATATCATCTAGAGTACCAAATTTCACCATATCTTTTGCAAATATAGTATGCCAACAATAGGATTATCTACACATACACACATCATCTATCAAACCAAATTATCAAACAAGTCTATTTTACATACAAAAATCATGTATTCATCACCCCTCTTAGTTAAAAAAAACCTATGGACAACATATACACAAAACGGAATTGATTTTGCCTACATGTTCAACTACACATCATCTACTGCCTACCAAATCATCTATCAACTACAAACAATTTCCTAAAACAAAGAAACCATCTACTCATCTAACATCACCTAGTGTTGAATAATGCATCCAACAAGAGAGGGGAAAACAAAAATAAATTGGAGGGAATGGGGGAGGATACCTCAAAGAAGCTTGGGGGGGGGGGGGTCAGATCTGCGAGTTTGAGCGGCTAATGGAGTAGATCAAGGGGGTGGTGGTGGGAGGGAGAGAAGGGGCGACGAACATCCCTCTGTTCTTGAACCAACGCCAGAAGAAGTTGAGATGGGGATGGGTGGGCGCTCCGCACCGTTATCCACTTACCAGGGCCAGACGCCAGGGTCCCTGGCGTCTGGCCCCTTTGCCACGTCACGGTTAACGGGCAGGCGGGCAGTGCGGGCCAGGGGCCAGACGCCAGGGCCCCTGGCGTCTGCTTCGCAACCCAGACGCCAGGGATGTTGGCGTCACCCAAAAAGGTCAGAAACGAAATTTCTTTTGAAATGAGGTCAAATCGGGATTTTCTTAGCTAAATAGGTCAGAACAGTAATTTTGTCCCCACTACAGCAAAAACTGGACGCGTGTGCACGGGTTTTCTTGCCGCCCGACCATATTTAGAACGTTCTGGAAGATTATTACATAAATGCATTATATTTGACATTTCTTACATTTTGTTTTAGTGTAGTGTAAAAAATGCTTTTATATTATGGAAAGTAGAAAGTAATTACTAAAAAATTGAAATAATAATTACTACAGTTATTATGGGGTATGTGCTAACCTCAACTGGCTCTTGTGTACCTGAATATTCAAATAATATGGGGTATGTGCTAACCCCAACTGGCTCTTCTGTACCTGAATATTCAAATAAGGCGAATGCCGATTTGCTTACCTGCTTCGTTACTCGTCGGCACACTAGATCGTGGATTGATCAAACACACCCCCCCCCCCACACACACACACCAAATTGTGACTTGATTGCCCTCGGTGTTGGCTTGGTTACCCCTCAGTGTCAGATTGATTACCCCTCAACACATTATATCACAATTGTGTACCCCTTAGCACACCAGATCATGACTTGATTAGCCCATCAGGGCCAACCTCGATGACCCCTCAATGTCGTCTTGATTGCCCCCTTGACACACAAGATCGCAGATTGGTCATCCCTCGGCATAGCAGGCCGCGAATTGAATACTCCTTAGGGCCAGCTTGATTATCCCTAAACACACCAAATCGATAGGACAACACTAAGCAGACTTACTATGGAGGAACACTTAAGGCATCAATGGGACCGAGGTATCCCACACTAGGATGTCGAAGGAATGAGAAGTGATTGGTGCCGACCATCAGTCGAGCAATGGGGGATAAAACCCATGTGCTCCTCGCTACACATGGGATACTTCTGTGATATCGAGGTCCTCAATTCATGCACCCATGTCGACGGTCTGGCCCTGAATGGCCGAATAAGATTAAGCTAGCTTGATTACTCCTTGACGCACAAGATATTTGGAAGGAAGAGATCATCGAACAATCGCCTTACGATGGTTGAAGAAGTTGATGCTTGACTCCGTGAGGGAGAGAGAAGGGGAAGACCATTGGTCGCCCGATAAGTAAGAGCCCCCTCTCCCTCTCCACAATGACAGGTGACCGCCCCTTCTGTCGTAGTCACCATTGCTCATCGCTTATTCTTTAATAACCTAAAAGGTGGTAAGTCGGTGACGACCTTCCATACTTGAAGGTTGAAGGAGGTATATGTGATCATCATCATGCCATTGATCAATCTATTATCGACAACTATGTCTATATCTGTGATAACAACAAGGAAGGGATAATTAGAGTGCCACTTCATGCCCACGCACCCCAGAGACTCAGATCCGCACCCTTCCTCGTGGCCTCTCTCGTCTCTCTCTCCCTCAAATCCTCTCTCTCTCTCTCTGACCTACATACTCCATTGGGCCAACACTAGACAAGTACACACATCGGGCACGGCAAAGCATGTCTTTCATCCTAGTACTCTTTATAGCGCAATGACACACATATACGTTTTTTTTTACCCAGACACTAAGAGAAACAACAAATTTACTTAGAGCTTGCTAGACTCCTAAGGAAGAGGAAAATCCATCAACAGTGCAACTCAGAGGAAGGTGAATTCCCGTGTAAAAAAATTACATCAACTAACACACGTCACAGAACAGCACACATATATGGTCTCCCGCGTATTTTTTGGCGCACTGCGCTTAATATTTCAATGACCTACGCAATATTTGAACATGGACCCATTACGAGATGGGAAAATAGGGGGCCGCCCGTAGTCTCTTCCTCCCCGCTCTCCCAAAGCGAGCGCTGCCAGAGTCCAAAAATTTCCCCTTCTCAAGCCGATCTTCCCGCACCCTGTTCCTCCCACCACAGATCAGCGCCCCGGCCCGCTCTGCGTGCTCTTTGCCCCCTTCTCTGCCTATAGGCTTCGATCCCCAGCACAATCGCCATCTCCATGTCGATCTCAGTGACCCCGCCGCGACGCCCCTGTAGACTGATCAGGCTGCCAAGCCCGTGGTGACCGCATCGTGCCCTGCCGACTCGACGCCAACCGACAGCAAGCAAGGGAATGGCAGTGCCGGCGGCGGGCGTCACCGATGGTCAGGCTCCGGAGGCAAAGGTTGGAGTCGTGCCTGCAAGAACTCCGGCGAATGCTCGGCGGGCTGGGCAACGCCCGATCTCGGCGTCTCACTTCCCGATGCAGCCACCGACTCCGAGGCGCATACAGGGACAACGGGGGCGATGACGACGATGGCGAAGCGGCAGCTTCAAGTGACTTGGACCGCGCGACAAACCAAGTACGGTTACATCAAAGTCTAGGACTCTGAAAATCTGAAATTCAGACCATGTGGCAGTAAATGTTGACGAATTGTGGTACTTATTCGCCCAAGGTGTCGTTATTTTAGGTTTATATCAGTTAGACATATAGATCTGAGTTGGATACCTTGTTTCGTCAACTAGTTAAACGGTACTCACATTTTTTTTTCGAAAAGGGATACCCCGGCCTCTGCATCAGTACGATGCATACGGCCCTCTTATTAACAAAATAAAGTAGTGCTAACATGGTTCCAAAGGTTCTCAAAAGTGAAAAAAAAGCAGAACAAGCTCACACAGAGCCCGAAGAAGCTAGATACATCAACTAGCCATATGAAGATGCCACAACCGGCTGGGTAAACTAGGTAGGAATACTAAAAGCCTATCCTATTACATGACCGCCATCCAAACCGATTGAAGATATCCCGAGCTACCATCTCCCAACGGATAGACCCAGTAACCAAATGCTCCCTGGCCTCCGTCTGGGTGAGTAGCGACCACGAACGGATCAAAGCCGTAGTCCGGAATAAAACCTGCAAAAAATGTATACATGATATTCTGTTAAAGACCAGATCGTTTCTGCAGTTACAGATAGTCCACAGCAAAGCACAAACCCCAACCCGAATATGTCTCGCTAAGTTAGGCTCAATCCCATTAAGCCATATCCCAAATAAAGCATTAACAGAATTCGGTGGTTTGATGTTGAAAGCAATGTGGACCGTCTGCCAGAGTACCTTGGCCAGCGGGCAGTCAAAAAAGAGGTGTTTAATAGTCTCATCCCGATCGCAAAAACTACACCTAGTAGGTCCTGTCCAATTACGCTTCATCAAGTTATCCTTAGTTAAAATTACTTGTTTATGAACAAACCACATAAACACTTTTATTTTCAAAGGAACTTTGACATCCCAAACATGTTTGGACGTAGGAATGGAGTTCGAATTAATACCATCAATATACATTGATTTAACCGTGAATACTCCAGACTTAGTCAACTTCCAGCGCAATTCATCGGGTTGTTGAGAAAGCTGGATGTCCATCAGTCTCCTAACTAGATGGAGCCATTCTTCCCAACGATTTCCCGCTAGCACTCGTCTGAACTGAAAATTAAGGGGGGTAGATTGGAAGACCGAAGCAACGACCACCTCCTTTCGTTGAACAATGCGATACAACGAGGGATATTGGATGGCCAAGGGTGTGTCACCGAGCCAAGTATCCTCCCAGAAACGTGTACTTGTGCCGTTTCCAACAACAAACTTTGTCCTATTAAAGAATGCCTGCTTGACCTTCATGAGACCCTTCCAGAAAGGTGAGTCAGTCGGCCTTACAGAGACCTGTGACAAAGTTTTTGACTGGAGGTACTTGCCGCGAAGGATTTGTGCCCACACAGCATCAGTCTCCGACGAAAGCTTCCACAACCACTTGCTAAGAAGGCATTTATTCTTAATTTCGAGATTCTCAATACCTAGACCCCCTTGGTCCTTCGGTCTACAAATGATGTCCCACTTAGCAAGCCTATACTTTCTTTTAAGCTCATCACCCTGCCAGAAGAACCGCGATCTATAGAAGTCCAGTTTCTTCCTAACACCAACTGGTACCTCAAAGAACGAAAGAAGAAACATTGGCAGACTCGTGAGTACCGAGTTAATTAGGATTAATCGGCCTCCATATGACATAAGCTTGCCCTTCCAGCAGCTCAGTTTCTTCTCAAATCGGTCCTCAATGCACTTCCATTCTCTGTTTGTTAGCCTACGATGGTGGATAGGAATCCCCAAGTATGAGAAAGGTAGCTCTCCCAACTCACATCCAAACAATTGCCTATAAGCATCCTGTTCATCTTTGGCCCTACCGAAACAGAACAACTCGCTCTTATGAAAGTTTATCTTTAACCCGGTCAATTGTTCAAATAGGCATAAAACCAGCTTCATATTTCTTGCCTTAGCCAAGTCATGCTCCATAAAGATGATTGTATCATCAGCGTATTGTAGGATAGAGATACCTCCATCAACAAGATGAGGCACCAATCCACCTACTTGACCATTTTCCTTAGCCCTTCCTATCAGAACTGCCAACATATCTACCACAATGTTAAACAAGATAGGGGACATCGGGTCTCCTTGTCGGAGGCCTTTATGTGTCTGGAAGTAATGACCTATGTCATCATTAACTTTAATTCCCACACTACCTTTTTGCGTAAATGACTGTACCTGTCTGCGCCAGGCTTCATCAAACCCTTTCATACGCAAAGATTGTTGGAGAAATGGCCACTTTACCTTATCATACGCTTTCTCGAAATCCACTTTAAAAATCACTCCATCTAATTTTTTGGAGTGGATTTCATGGAGCGTTTCATGCAGGACTACCACCCCTTCTAGGATATTTCTGTCTGGCATGAATGCGGTTTGGGACCATTGCACCACAGAATGCGCAATCTGTGTGAGCCTGCTGGTCCCGACCTTGGTGAAAATTTTGAAACTAACATTAAGGAGACAGATCGGCCTGAATTGCTCAATTTTGACCGCATCCGTCTTCTTAGGCAGTAGTGTGATAGTCCCAAAATTCAAGTGGAATAATTGAAGCTGTCCAGAGAATAGATCATGAAACATAGGTAATAACTCCCCCTTAATAATGTGCCAGCACTTCTTATAGAACTCGGCCGGGAAACCATCCGGTCCGGGAGCCTTATTATTTTTCATTTGTGCAATGGCATCAAAGACCTCCTTCTCCGAGAACGGGGCAACCAGAAGCTCATTATCAGCAGCCGAAAGCTGAGGTACATCCTCAGTTCTGGACTCATCTAGGGACACCGTGTTATCCTCCGGTGGACCAAATAACTGCTTATAATAGTCGGTGATGTATGTTTTTAGGTTATCCTGACCTAAAATCGTACCCTCGTCCTGCTCAAGCTGAAAGAGTCGCTTCTTTCTGTGCTTGCCATTAGCAATTAAATGAAAAAACTGAGTATTCGCGTCCCCCTGGACCACTCTACGTACTTTAGCACGTAAAGCCCACTTCAGTTCTTCTTCGCGGAGTAGTTCTTTTAACCGCTTCTCCGCCTCATTTTTAACCTGAAGCTCTGCGGGTAATAAAATATTGGACTCGACTTTTATGTCCAGGTCATGTATAAGATAAAGGAGTCTATCCTTTTCAATCTTATACACACCGCTAAGGTGCTTAGCCCAACCCCGCAAGAAGCTTCTCAAATTCCTAATCTTATTCTGCCATCGCTCAATGGGAGTTTTGCCTCGAACATCTTTAACCCATTCCCTGGCTATCAAATCTAAGAACCCCTCCCGTTCGAACCATCACGTCTCAAATGAGAAGGTGTTCTTATTACCCACGTGGTTCGGCTCCCCTGAGTCCACGAACAATGGGGTATGATCCGATATTCCCCTCGAAAGAGCTTGCACCGTAACCAACGAGAATTTTTGTTCCCACTCCACGCTTGCAAGAACCCGATCAAGTTTTTCGTAGGTTGGGTTAGGCAGAGCGTTGGCCCATGTAAACTTTCGGCCCGAGAGCTCTATCTCTCTCAGATCCAAGCTTTCAATAATGGTGTTGAACATGAAGGGCCATCTGCCATCAAAGTTATCATTGTTCTTCTCGTCTCGCCTCCGGATGATATTGAAATCACCTCCAACTAAAATCGGTAGTTGTTCTGACCCACAAATTCGAACGAGGTCTGCTAGAAACTCCGCTTTAAACTCGGGCTGCGCGGCACCATATACCGCTACCAAAGCCCAGTTAAAGCCATCCGTCTTAGACCTAACTCGAAACTTAACCGCGAAGTCACCCATCACTACACTACGGACTTCAAGTGAGTCGCATCTCACACCTAGTAAGATACCCCCCGATCTTCCTCGCGGAGGTAGGCAATGCCAATCGAAATCAATACCACCAACTAGTGAGGAGAGAAACTGCGGTGCAAAGTTATCTCTACCCGTTTCTGATAGAGCAACAAAATCTAGCTTCTGCTCTAGAGCTGTCTCAGCCAGGAATCTTCTTTTAGCCAAGTCCTTAAGACCTCTGCTATTCCAAAAAATTCCTCTCATAGTTCATCATGGAATTTTTTTGTGGTTCGAATCCTAGCACTCCTACGAACTGCGGAATCGGGATAAATCTTCCGTTTCCACTTACGCTTAGGTTTATTAAGCTCAGTCACCCGTTCCTCATGACCGGGTTCACAAATATTGCTAGCTTCATTCTGTAGGGGCACATCATCTTCCAGAGCATCATGGTTAGTGGATGCTAGATCCTCACACAGACTATCAAGCACTCTAACTCCTAATGCATTTATCTCATCATCATTCATTGGTTTAACTGCTGCAAGATTACGAATAGTCTCTAAAGCACGTTCCGCCTCCAGGTCTAATATATCATTCACCGAATTGGTAATTTCACTATCCGTAGCACCTAGTGAAACTCCTAATTGGTTTGCATTATTTATAATGTCCTCATTAGAAAAATGCAATAGGGAATTAGACAAGTTGACGGACATACCAGAAGAAAAAGCAGCATCCTGAAGCTTGGCCGCCCTCATAGCGCACCGCTGCTGCATATCGTCCACCTCCGGGACGTCGAGGATGCGAGCACTCATCCGTCTCCCCTTGGAGATAGGGTCCGGGATCCCACCAAACGCGATCACCTCCTCCCTAGTATAACCTGGCACCGAAACTCTGGCAGGCGGTGCCGAAGTCACTAGAGAAGGCGTCTGCGGGCTCCCGATCCCCTTGGACGAGTGCCTCACACCAGGCATCGGGGAGGAGTGTAAGACAAGGGCCTCCTGCCCGCGGTCTCCTCCCGCCCCAACCGGCAGCTCAGACGGGAAAGCCATCGGTGAGGTGGTCCTCCTGACCATCGGAGAAGAGGGTGGAGACCGGGCCTCCTGCCCTGGCGTCCCCCCTCCCGCACAGCAGCCACAGTGGTTGCCACCACCGTCGCAGAAGGAGTCGAGGCCGCCTGCCTCGAGGTCCCTCCAGCAGCCGGAGCCGACCCCCTCGGGGCCGACGCCACCGATGACACCTGCATCGGCCTCGGGACGGGGGGAGAGAGGACTCCATGTCCCGAACCCCCTCCCCCACACCCCATCGCCGCCGCGATCGCCGACACCGAAGTCGCGTCCGCGGGAGTCTGCAGTCCAAGAGAACCATCACCATGCCTCCACGCCGTATCGCCTCCCAAAGAACTCGCCTGACGAGTAACAGACACACCAATCTCCCTCACAAACTCCAGTGAAGGAAGAGTGCGCTCCAGATCATCACCCGACTCCACCCTATCACTCCAAAGCCTGGGAGGTGCCGAGGCTGGCTCGAAAGACCCAAAACGCAGAGTAGTCATAGGCACCATTGGGGGCGCTGCATGCTCAATCCCGGTCCCATCCCCGGGCACCTGAGAAGAACCATTAGACCCCTCACGCATGTGCTCATCAGACGGTGCCCCCTTGGCCCCGGCATTGCCATCACTGTCTTGCATGTCAATATCGTTACCATTAACCGGATCATCAAATAAATCCGTGTCCTCAAACTCGATATCTAGCGGGAACACCACTCCCCTGTAAGTCCAGTTAACCTTATCGGGTACGAACTCAATATCCAGAACACTCACTAATATCCGGGCCACCCCATGGGCACGTGTGAAAGCCATATCCACTTTTTCCGTCTTCCCCACCATGATACCCATACTAGCTACCACTCGAGCGTCCTGCAGAGGCTTAGAAGGAGCCCCTGTAAACCTCAACCAGACCTGCGTCAGCGGCTTCCCCTTAGGCTCAACCTGCTTCCACTCATGGAACTCTAGGATACACGTACACATACTACTGTTGTTGTCATGTTTGTTTGTGGTTGATCAGTGTGGTGAGTGGTGTGAACATCCGGAGTTAGATAGTCTACCATGGAAGTATGCCCATTTATTAGAAGCAAGATCAGCAGTGAAGTTCTCCAAAATAAAAATGTTGACCTCCGTTATGGCGGAACAGTGGAATGTGTTGATCTAGTCTAAACATCAAATTACTATTTACTCCATCTGTCCGAAAATACTTGTCATCAAAATGAATAAAAGTGGATGTATCTACGGACGGAGGGAGTATATAGTAACTAGGAATGGAACTGCTGCTTACAGAGGATACTGATTAAGGATCAGGATAGAATGTGCAATCATTTTTGGATTTGCACCTTTTTCATTTAGAATGTCTTCAGAACATCTCATGTCACTTGGTTTTTAGTATGTACTTGTTGCACCTAGAATCGAGATAACTTCCGCAACCTTCACTTTACTGAACTCTTCCTGAAGTTTATCGTTCAGTGTACCTGTTTTCTTGGTAGGGCAATTTGAAGAGAGTGTTGTTGTTGCCACTTTTCTGGCATCCTTTTTTTTACATGGTATCATATGTTATTCATGCGTTTTTGTGCCTTCTTCACCGGCAATACAGTAAAGCAATGTAACTTCATTTTTTGACATGTTACAGAATGACATATTGTCTTCAACATCCTACAATGAAGGTGCTCCCGATGCATGTAGAATCTAATAAATAATTCTATGTCTGCTCTGAGGTATTTTGCATTGTCTTAAGATATCTCATTCTCATATGTTATCCCTCTCTTTTGTATCTGACATGAAACTAAAACTGAATGCAACAGCCCCCCCCCCCCCCCCCCCCCCCCCACTCCCCCCCTTCTGCTAGATGTTAACACTAAGGCCATGAAGCTTAAGGAGGTTCTCGGCAAGATTATAAAAAGAAAACTTGGAATGAGCCTACCGTTGGTAATGATTGGCTCTATGCTTGTTTCTGAGGATGTTGATGGGTTAGAGGAAGACGAGGCTACCAACTATGCTTTAAACCTTGAGAAGGTACTATCCTCATAGACTCATAATGTTTGCATCGTATGTACATTTTTTGGGTTCCCCTTGCATTCCAACAGCCTTTATAGAATATATTAGTTACAATGACTCTTGCACAATAAAAATAGGTGGTCACAGATGATTTTAGTTACTTACTAGCTTAGAATATACACAAAACACCTTTATACAATTTTGGTAATTAAATAAAGTTAGTAGATGATTTCCCACTGTCCCAGAGTAGTAGCATGATACTGAAGCTTTTGTTGTTTTATAAAATGTTTTCACATACAGACTGGTTTTATCATGTATTTTTTCCACACATACCATGCTTATCATACTTCAAATACATGGATAGATTGCTCTGTTTTAGAGGCAAACGAGACCTGAACATTGTATTTCTGTCGTATCCACCTTTTCACTTCAGCACTGTTGCCAATGCCTAGAGCTTCATTTCTTTTGTGATCCATAAAGGGAAGAGTTTGATGAGGAGAAAGAGCCTGACGGAATGGTTTTATCTGGATGGTCTGCTATGTGTCCGTCGGCTTGCCTTCGGATTATTCTCCAGTCTCATCGTCTGCGTCGCTACCGTTGTGACTGTGGGGGGATGTTGAGTATAATGTTTATTAGGAAAGACGAGATAGACTAGGATTTGTTCTGGCTTGTCTTATACTCCAAGTAGATGATTGTACTCATATATATATATGCCCACGAGGCTCAAGCAATACAACGACTATTCCACCAATCCCCTCTTTCCCTTCTAACATGGTATCTATCGCAAGTCGATCCTAAACCCTAGCCGCCGCCGCTTCCGCACCTACGCACCGCCCCCGGGGCGGTCAGCCTCCATGACCGCCGCCGGGGGCCGCGCCGCCCGTACCTAGGGTTCGTCCGCCGGCCGTGTTGACCGGCTGCCCTAGAGAGTTTTTTTCCGATCCTTTGATCCGGGTTTTCTCTCTCTCGCCGGTCGCTTTGATCGGTGTCTACTTTTTGGTTTTTCGGTCTATGTGATCCGGTTTGCGTCGCCCACCGTCGCAGTCGACCCCGTGCGCCTCTACTCCAACACTGGCACGATTGGCCGGCTTCTTCATCGACCCGGCGGCCTCGCGCGTCGTCCGCGCGTCAGCCCGCCGGTCGTCCCGACCCGGCAGCCTCGCGTCATGTGGCGGCCAATCATAGCCGCCCTGCCGCCCGCCGCCGCCGGCTTCATCTCGGACTCCGTCGCCACCACGCCTCCACCAAGCGGCGTCCCCGACCTCGCGCGCGATCGGCTTGATCACCCGCTCGCCGTTGCAATCCGCCCCATCTATGCCGCGCGACCGACCTGGCCCGTCGGTTGCACGCGCCTCCGCAGGTCCCGTGAAGATCGTCCCCGAGTTCAGCGCGCCTCTCCACCGATCGAGCATCGGGCTGCCGCTGCGTCGCCCCATCGGGCCGCAGCGCCGCCGCCCCGTGGTTCTTCTCCCGGCTGCACCGACCCGCGTCACCGCTGCATCGCCCCATCGGGCCGTAGTGCCGCGGCCCGCGGTCCCCCGCCGTCCCCCGCCGTCCCGAGGGCGTCCGCTCTAGGCCGTCCCATGGCTGCATCGACCCTCGCGCCGCCGCTGCGTCGCCCCGTCGGGCCGTAGCGAGCGTGGCACGCGGTCCACGCCGCCGTCCCGAGGCCGTCCCCACGGTTGCATCGACTCGCGAAACGCCATTGCGTCGCCCCTTCGGGCCGCAGCGTCGCGGCCCGCGGTCCTCGCCGCCGCCACGAGGTCTTCCCGCCGTCGCTCCGACCCGCCTGCCGCCGCTGCGTCGCCCCTTTGGGCCGTAGCGCCGCGGCCCGCGGTCCACTCCACCGTCACCGCGCGTCGACCTCCCGTGGTATGTGCTGCGCTGTCTCCCTTGGCGCGGAGACATCACCCTCCGCACCGGTCTTCGTCATGCTGTCAAGGTACTTCGCCTACTTCGAGCACTACCGCCGCACTCCTAACCTAGCCGCCGCTGCCGCCATCAGGCCGCCGCCGCCGCTCTTCTTTGGCCGCCGCCGCCGCCCTTCCACCCCCTTCATCTCCATCCAAGCACCAGCCTGTCGCTAGCGTCGCCGTCATCTACCCCGACCACTTCGTCTACTCCGACCACCGTTGGTGACATCGGTCTCGCGCCGGACGCCGCAATCATCGTCGAGTTCTTCTCTGCTGGCCCCTCCGATTTCTCCGACATGGCGTACAACTCGTGCAGGTCGCTCGTCTACGCATGCCCGGTGCTGGCAACACCGATGTGTGCCTTCGTCCACGACGTGTCCCCGGGCCTGGCAAGCCTGGTGCGGCACTTCGTCAACTTCGTCATCGTTTGTCTATGCATGTCCGGTGCTAGCAACACCGATGCGTGCCTTCGTCCACGATGTGTCCCCGGGCTTGGCAAATCCACCGCGACGCGTCGTCAACAACATCTTCTTCCCGGCGCACCACTACTTCGACACCACTGCGCCCATGACTAACTCGGCGCCACCTTGCGCCCGCGGCTCCATGGCGACTTCCTCGACACCGGCTACCCCGACTCGACATCGATCACGGCATTCTTCGCACAGCTACCTCGACCACGGCTTCACCACCCACGCTCTCGGCTACATCGACAAATGGCACAAAGGGCTACCGCCTGCTTGAGCAACCTCGTCGGTTTTCACTCCAGCCACGACTCCGTGATGCATCGACCGTTACGACTATGGGGGGTGTCCGTCGGCTTGCCTTCGGATTATTCTCCAGTCTCACCGTCTGCGTCGCTACCGTTGTGACTGTGGGGGGATGTTGAGTAATGTGATTGTATTAGGAAACATAGGTTAGACTAGGAAATATTCTGGCTTGCCTTGTACTCCAAGTAGATCATGTACTCCTATATATATGCCCACGAGGCTCAAGCAATACAACGACTATTCCACCAATCCCCTCTTTCCCTTCTAACACTATGGTAGAGAAATAGATTATCAGTAATGAGGTAGTACATAAATAAAGTACTTTCCTTGTTGCTAGATTTGACTGGTTCTGCAGAGGAATTGATGTCATTAATTGTTTCAGCATAGAGATGTTGTCTATTTGTGCCAAATGCTACCATGGCTGTGAGAAAACAGAGCGATATTTCTGCAAAAGCGTTGTAATAATATTCTTCTAAGCCTACAGATTTTTTGAATTGAAAAACTTTGTTTTACTAGTAGAGTGCCCGTGCATTGCCACATGCTCTAGAATTAGTTTGCAAAAGTTACACGTTAAATATCACACGTACAAACAATATAACACAAACACAATTATTAAATAATTGGAGTCCATTGTGCAATGTAATTTGGTAATAAAAAGAAAGATTAACGACACGCCAATGTCACAAACTGAGCGATGTTCGACCTTAACATCTATTACAAAACTATCAATATCTAGATGATGCACTTAAGAAATTCTTTCACAATATCAGGAAAATTGCCTTAGGTTCATTCCCACGATGTTTTACCAAGTATAATAAAAAATGCTTCCTCATCTCATACCCATCCTGTAGTTAGTATGAAATTTTCACTCCGAAGGTCTTAAAACATGTCACGGACAATACTCACCACGCAAACCAGCTTGACCAATTCTTTACCATTCCACCAAAGCATAAAATGAAAAACAAAATAGCCAGACACATTCCTGCAATTTTTTAAATTAATAATATAAAGAATATAGTGATAACAAACACAAATATTATTATTATGAATTAATTACCCGTCTATAATCGTTGGAATACGAAACGGAAATAAACGTTGACATTTAGATATATCGGAATTCCAACCAGACAACTTTATTTCGAGTGCTTCTTTGAAATCCCTTGCAAACCTTTTTAATTTCAGTGCATGCCTCAAATTTTTATCCTCTAACGATTCTGATGTTTGAATAGGGTCCATAATATACATTCGACGTGCCTCTTTGTCGATGACGTACAAGATGTATCGGTCGATGGATGCATAGAAAAGATAAATCTACAAGTGGAGCTATTAGAAACAACAATAAACACGATAACAATAGACAAAATACTTTACTTACCATGTTACACGATGAGATGGTGTTGTCCATCCCAGGCCAGCTATCAAAATATGTTTCCAACGTCAGGAAGTTTCCTTCTCGCAAAACTTTTGTCCTCGTGTTGACTCTAGCATCATGGACTAAGTAAAAATATATATAGTTTCAACATGTTGATACTAATGCAACATAGAATGAAGGGTTACGATAACTAACACAAAATCTTAGATCCATGTAGTGTATAGGAGGGTATGTGAACAATACTCCCTTGTCACATGCCAGTATACGCACGGCGGTGTTGAAGCAATCATTGTTCATAGGCTGCTCCATGTTAAGTATGCACTGAAGTTTCTTAAGACTTAAGTCCATTGCATTGGGTGTCGAGCTCCGGACCCATTCCTTCCTATCAATTGGATGGTAAGAAGAATAATATTTACATGCGCACATTAAACATCCATACATGATAATTACTCCAAACACCCGGCATCATCGACCGACATGATGTAGTTGCAAAGGCCGGCAAGTAATTCACTTTGGTCCGTGGGCATGATAGTGATTGGGGCAGGACGTTTGTCTAGATTCTCCAGGATCTCCAGATCAGAATTATTTAAAGTGTCTTCATCGTCAGGTTGATGGTATATGGGACCTCCTTTTAGCTTATTCAGCTACGAATCGAGCAAAATGACAGTTAATTTTCATTGAAAGTGTTTCATATCCTCCTAGAAAATATGTATATATATATATAATTTGATATAATATTTTGAGATAAAATAATGATATAATGTATAAAAATTCAATACTTGGGTGAACTGGTCTGATAGTGCATTTGATGTCCAATAATGAGATAATGTACGTTGATCCCCTGCTTGATCCGCCCCTCTCTTCATGTTCTTCGTCAGTGCATCTACTTCTTCCCTGCCTCATATGACCCGTTCAGATGTGTCGCAGCGCCTTGACCCGACCTCACATGCACGGCCAGGACGACGACTACTTCCCGATGCCGCCGCCCCTCGGCAAGGAGCGACTCCAGCATGAAGCACTACGTCACAGCGTGCGCCGAGCGACGCGCCGCCTTAGACACCGGCATGGCTGACCACCCTTCCACGTCCCCACCGCTGCCGCCGGCCGATCACACGACATCACATTCAATGACCTGGATGACCGCGCTGTTGTGACCTGCCTCTTGCTGCTGCAGCACGCCAAGAAACTGGAACACCCCCGCGCCGGCGACCTCAACATCTCCATCGTCTGGGCAACCGCTAACTCACCCGGATCCCGCATATCTTCTGGTAAGCCACTCCATTGCTCTATTACCCTTCTTGCTTGCTTGCTTTCGCAATACTAAAATTTGCTGGTTGGTTGCCTTCATTTGTCAGCAAGCCAAGAAACAGGGCGTGCCGGCTTTAGTAGTCTGAATCCATCAATGCAACTGAATCCATCAATGTGAATCAAGCTGTGGCAGGTATCTCCGCATGCTAAATTCACTCATCTGTTTGTGCAGTAGGAGTAGTTGCTACACATTTAGCTCATTTTGTTTTCAATAGATGCACCGAACTTCAAAGAAAGAGTACTCCAGGAGTACATGGAGCACCCATTTGAATTTTGTTTGCAGTAGATGCACTGAAAATTACTGAATTTTGTTTGCAGTAGGAGTAGTTGTAGTTCCAGACTCCTACGAGAACTTGTAGAAGCACTTTGCTGATGCACCGTGCATATAAATTCAGTAAAGTGTCCTCTGAACTTATATGCACCTGGCACTTCTGTTCATGTTCTTGTCGACGTTCTGGGAACGGGGGTCCCCAGACTTGCCTGCTTGCGGTCTGCGGCGTGGCTCAAGTGGTGGCCCAGTACGACCCATCTTCATCAGCGCAAGACTCAAGACCCTCGCGAGGGGCCAAGCCTCGCGGGGCGGACAACGCAAGGCTTCCTCAGGAATGGCCTCGCTAGGCAGGCTCGTGAGGAGGCAGAGAGATCAAGGCAGGATACCTCGCGAGGTGCTCGTGACGCAAGCCATGACGATCGAGACCAAGCGGGCGCCAGGCGGGCACCGGCCTGCGCAGTGTCCTTGTTTCCTCTTTGGTGCAAAGGGGGCAAGCACAGACGTGGAGTACCGAGGCATCAAGCAAAGGTTGCCATTTCGGTGCAACCAGACCAAGACCAGCGGAGCGGCAGGATGGAGGTCACCGTAGAGCCCAAGACGGCGTCATCGCCAGTGCTTTTGGCAGCCGAAGACCAACTTTAGTCAGGTGAACTTGTACTAGATGTTCCCCTTCAAAATGGCCATTGTTGGCGCCCTTCCCGCTCAATATTTGGGAAGAGGCCCAGGGCCTCTATATATAGGATTAGCCACCACAAGGTAGAGAGGATGATCGGAGAGAGCCCTAGACAAAGAGAGAGAGAGAGACGATCGAACTCACCCAAGCAGTTCATCGCACCAGCTCAAGAACACCTCTCGCGAGGCTGTTCTCCCTTTGTACTATTCATCATCAGCCCCAGAGGCAATCCACCACACCACACACTGGAGTAGGGTATTACACCACAACGGTGGCTTGAACCAGTATAAATCTCGTGTCCCTTGTGTTGTTCATCGTTTTCAACCTAGATCTCACGAGGTGATCGGACGTAGATCGGTAGGGGAGAGATCTTCGTGCGCACCCCAGAGTTTGAACCTTAAGGCTCTGCCAGAACCCAACATCCGACATTTGGCGTGCCAGGTAGGGGTGCACCGGAATCTTTCTCCGCTGCTTCGCGTTCGATCTTCCGTCGTGTTCATGGCTGACGCTCGCCGGGATCGCGCCGAGCGTCGGGATCCTCTCGCCGCCCGCGTCCCCCAGACAGCTCCCATTGGTGGGTGTCCCCGTCGTTCCCCGTCGCCTGCTGCCAACGCCGCCACCGGCCCGGCGGGGAACGAGCAGCAGGCCTCGTCTCTGCATCCTTTGGTGCAGCGGGAAGGCCGCACCGCCACCCCGTCGCTGACCCCAGCCGGTTCATCATCCCACGCCCGTCGGGCCCCCACGGACGCGCACTCCGCATTGCTCCTGGCGTGTGAGCTCCTACACTACCGTCCTGTCGACGACCTCTAAGAGGACTGGCTTGCCCGCATACCGAGCTCGTCAGTGCCGCAGGGGGCTCTCCCATGCCGTCCCTCCCGCTGCCTCGCCCTCCGTCCTGCGCGGGAGGCGCAGATATGGAGGTGCCTCCGCCACCTCCTCCCCAAGAAGGCGCCCTGGCTCCAAGGCACGCGGCCCCGGGGAGAGATCCACCGCGTCCAGCGCCCGCGCGACCAGAGAGGAGCTGCCAAGAAATCCCTCGTCCCCAAGATGGTGCTCGCATGCTCCTGGCACCGGTGCGCCATGACCGCATCCCTGTGCCACCACGTCAAGACACCACGCTGCTCCAAGCAGCGGCGCACGGGAATCCCAAGGAGCAAGCCCAGCATCAGCAGAGGGCTCCGGTGGCCACTGCGGGCTGCCGCGCCTTCACCCCTGAGCTACGCAGTGTCGCCTGGCCAAGCAAGTTCAAGCCTGACCTGCCTCCTCGCTACGACGGCACTGCAGATCCTGCGGAGTTCCTACAGCTCTACGAGCTGGGCATCGAAGCCGCCAACGGGGACGAAAAGGTCATGGCGAACTGGTTTCCCATGGCACTCAAGGACGGCGCCCGAACCTGGCTCCTGACACGATCTCTTCCTGGTATGAGATGCGCAACCGCTTCATCGCCAACTTCCAGGGCACTCGCGACCGTCCGCCGGCCGTGGGTGACCTACGTCGCATCAAGCAGCAGCCCGGAGAGACCTTGCAGAAGTACATCCAGTGCTTCAACAACGCTCGCCTCAAGATTCCTAGGGTGACCGAGGAGGCCATCATCTTGGCATTTTCTGACGGCGTTCGCGATGTCAAGATGAAGGACGAGCTCGCGATCCATGAAGACCCGTGTACGTCCCTGGAGTTGTTCAACCTGGCGAGCAGGTGCGCAAGGGCTGAGGAGGGACGCCTCTCCCTTCTCGAGCTCCCAGCAGCAGATCCAGAAGAAAAGAAAGCCAAGGCCAAGGATGTGAAGCGCAAGGGAGCAGCTGTGCTCGCAGCAGAGCTAGACACAAAGCACGACAGGGACCAGCCGGAGTCGTCCAAGGGCAGCCGGTACTATGTGTACCACGATATCCATACTCACAACACCAACGAATGCCAAGAGCTCAGGGCCGTGCGAGAAGGCCATGTCGGTCGACACGCCGAGCGCAACGATCGGGGCTACGGACGAGGCGGAGCAAGAGGTGGAGGACGATGGGACGACCGTGGCCCTCGCCAAGGGTGGCGTGACATACCTCGCGAGGAACGCTAGCAGGACCAGCCTCGCGAGGGAGCTTGGAGAGATCAGCCTCGTGAGGATCGCCCGCAGGGCAACGCAGGCCTTCCTCCTCTGCCATCACCACCAAGAAGGAATGAAGACCATCATCAGGACGAGGGGGCTGGGGGCTTCCAGGAGCCGTGTGCAATCACTTGCATCCTGGGCGGCCCTCAGGCCCCAGTCTCATAGCGCATCTTCAAGTAGTTTGCTCGCGAGGTGAATGCGATCCTCCCCAAACTTGAGGCCACGCGCCCTCTCAGGTGGTTTGCGTGCGCCATCACGTTCAGCTCAGCGGATCAGCTCAAGTGCGCGGCCACGACCGGTGTCCTCCCAATGCTCTGTTCCCCAGTCATCAGCAAGGTGCAAGTCACGAGGACCCTCATCGATGGCGGAGCAAGACTCAACGTTTTGTCCGTCAAGACGTTCAACAATCTCCAAGTGCCATATGATCAGCTTTAGCCAACCAAGCCTTTCTCAGGAGTCACTGATGGCTCCACTGTCCCGATAGGGTAGGTCCGCCTTCCTGTCACCTTTGGACAGTGCAACAACTACCGCACCGAGCTCATTGACTTTGACGTCGCTCACATTCGCTTGCCATACAATGCCATCCTCGGGTATCCGGCCCTGGCCAAGTTCATGGCAGTGACTCACCATGGCTACAACGTCCTCAAGATGCCATGAACTGGCGGGGTCATCACGGTCCACTGTGAAGAGAAGGATGCGGTGTGCTCTCTCGAGCGCGCCTTCCAAGCCGCATCAATCAAGGACCCGAACAACAAGAGTGGAAACCTCCCCGGAGCAGCTCCCAAGAAGAAGAAGACATCACCTGGCTCAAGGCCTCAGGAGGCAGGCGCCTCCGGAGGTGACACATTAGGACATGCGCCCGTCCAAGGGGCGCCACCCTCCATCGCATAGGAAGGCACGCCCGATGCCCTCCTCGGGTAGGGCTTGGGGGGCTCTCTCCTGGGAAGCCACCGACTTTGCCAAGATCACGAGGGAGGCGCTTGGGCACCACTTGGAGGCGTGCTTCTCGGCACGTTTCCCTCAGGAAGGCATAAGGAAAGGAGGGCCCAACCCTCAGGAGTTCATCACCAAGGTCGCTCAGGAGTTACAGGAATCAAGAATCATGCGCGACAACCGCCGCCTGCCCAGCGTAGCTCCCCATCCAGGCGAGGATGGCGGGCTGCGCGTCTGCATCGACTACCCAGGGCTCAATCGAGTCACATCACAGGAGTGTTTCTGGCCTTCGCGCGTGGGGTGTTGCTCGGGTTCACCGCACAACTACGTTCGCATGCCCTTCGGCCTGTCGAACGCGGCAGCAGCCCACCAGCGCCTGATGAGAAGCATTCTAGAAGCTCAGGTGGCCATCGCGTGTTCCTGGAGGAGATGGAAATGGACCTCAGCAAGCCGCCCGGGCCCCCTGAGCCTCCTGAGGCTCGGAGTCCCGAGGACTCGTGAGGATTGGCTCCTTCATCCCGCACCGCCAGCTACTCGGACACTCGCTCTGCAATGGTATCAGGTGACTTCTTTCAAGTTTCTGGTTCAGCTGGGAGCGCCCCCAGGGCTGCATCATTCCCAGGTCGTGTGGGTCCGTCCCTGCGGCATGTATCCGTTTTGCTTATGTCTTCTGCTTACCTTGTTGGGGGCGCCCCTCGGGCTGCATCATCCCCAAGCCGCTCGGGCCGGACCCAGTGGCGTTTGCTTTTCTCTACATCTATCTAAGTCAATTTGCTTCTTCATGATTAACCCGCTTGAGATAATCGCCTGCTCGATTGACACCTACCTTTGGAGCCGCTCGCTCTGGCACGACGCTTGTGCATGGGTCCGTCCCTGCAACACCGACAAATCTGAGTGGTCGAGCTCTGGCCGCGGCAGCCCCGCATAGCGCTACCTCACCAGGCCCTCAGTGCCTCAATCACTCCCTCGGAGCAACCAATGGCTGACTGGCAACCGTAACGGCAGACCTTGTTTTCTCTCATGATTGGTGTGCAGGACCCGCTTCAGGAATAGCGTGGGGGCGTCGTGAGCTCCCTCTCCCTCTCTCCCATATGTTCCGCTCGCACGTTAAAAGGAGGGCACCTGAGCATCGCGACTCATGGGCTCTTACTGGCTCTCCAGCCCTCACCCCCTAGCCTTTACCCACGACATCGCGACCTGTCATACCAATGACGGCTGAGCTCGCTCGAGGGCCGGGACCTGAGGACGTAGAGCATGAAGGAAAGTGTGGGGAAGAGGGGAGAAGCTCACGAGGGCCTGACCCAGCAACACCCCAGCTGCCGGCGCGCAGGCCCGGCACCTCGCGGAAGAATTACTCCAAACTCACGAGATAAGTCACGCCTCAGCGAAAGCTAAATCAATGCGACGCTAAACCCTCGCCTAGTGCAGCTCTGTCACGGCAACGTTGCCTACCTTTCTCGCCCAGCGGAGGCTGCTTGAGCGCTAAAGGGGACCTCTGGAGCATCGCGACTTAGGGGCTCTTACTGGACCTTGGGCCGCTCACCTCCTGGCCTTGACCACGACATCGTGACCTGGCATTCCAGCGACGGCTGAAGCCTTCCTAGGGACCAGGACCTGTTAGCATAGGGCACCAAGCCCTCGTGAGGAAAGAAAGTGGGAGCCGAGCCGGGACAAGACAAGCATCTCACATTGATTCATAATAAGGATATAATATTCACAAAAGTCATAGCAGGCGCCTTACATACCCCCGTGGGGTGTTACTTCGATTCCTTGCAGGGAACAAAAGGCGCTAATCCTAAGGAACACTAACTATGCGCGCCTCCGCAGAAGACACCATCATCAACAGTGGGCCGTCTGGCGCCGACGCCAACCCCATCCAGATCTGTGGCGTCGACGACCTGATGTAGCTGCCCTGCTCCGAGCGCGGCGCGAGCTCGGGGGCTCGTAGCTGTCGTCGCTCGTCTCCGGAGTCACATGAAGCTCGGGGGAGCCGCTCGATTCTCCGGTTCCTCCGCTGCTGCCTGAGGAGCTGCTGGGGAGGCGATGGGCCGGCCTGGCCCTCGCCGCGTCAGTACCCCGACTGCTTTCCTTGGGGCAGCACTCCAACCGACATCCTTCCGCATCGAAGACCTTGAAGAGCACCAAGGAGGCGCCATCGTATTCCAGATGAATTATGAGGGCACCCCTTGTCCGGCAGACCCGGGCGATCTCGCCCCAGCTGTCGGTGTCAAAACCGGCGGATCTTGGGTAGGGGGTCCCGATCTGTGCGTCTTAGGCTGATGGTAACAGGAAGCAAGGGACACAATGTTTACCCAGGTCCGGGCCCTCTCGATGGAGGTAAAGCCCTACTTCTTGCTTTATTAATATTGACGATATAAGTAGTACAAGAGTAGATCTACCACGAGATCGTAGAGGCTAAACCCTAGAAGCTAGCCTATGATGATTATGATTGTGATCGTGATCGGCCTTCTAAGGACCAACCTCTCCGGTTTATATAGACACCGGAGAGGGCTAGGGTTTACATGGAGTCGGTTACAAGGAAGGAAATACAATATCCGGATCGCCAAGCTTGTCTTCCACGCCAAGGAGAGTCCCATCCGGACACGAGACAGAGTCTTGAGTCTTGTATCTTCACGCTCCAATAGTCCGGACGAAATATATAGTCCGGCCATCCGGATACCCCCTAATCCAGGACTCCCTCAGTAGCCCCTGAACCAGGCTTCAATGAAGATGAGTCCGGCGCGCAGTTTTGTCTTCGGCATGGCAAGGCGGGTTCCATCTCCGAATACTCCAAAGTACCTGTTACGACGAATAGTGTCCGGCTTCCCATCAATGTTGTACTCCTCGGCTTCTGTGCCTCAATAATGACCATCTCCACGTGTCGAGCGAATCCGAGGAGCCGAGGCATTTTTGCATTTGCCACCCTTGATCCTTCGGGTTAACCATCTATTTGAAGAGACGGGGATTCTCAGATCCAAACCTCACTCTCCCCCTCGAGCAAGCATCCAACAGAGCGCTCCGGAAAAACCATTCCAACATGGCCGGTCATCGTAGCTCTTCTTCTCACTCTCCTCGCTCCAAGCCAGGGGACTGGGAAGAGTGTTCAGTTCCTCATAGCCGTTTGATAAAGTTACAAACCCAAGGGTTTCTCCCACCAGCGTTCATGGTCCCCGTCCGAGCCGGAATAGCCACCTATAATGGCGGGGAACAAGCGGAGGGATCTCGTAACCCATCTCCAGAGGAGCGAATATGCCTCATCCCGTATCTACCAAGGGGCGTCGGGTTTCCCATCCACCCGTTCCTTCGTGGGCTCCTGGAGTTCTACGGCCTCCAGTTGCACAACTTTACCCCTGCCTCCGTGCTACATATAGCAGGATACGTTTCCCTTTGTGAGCTATTTCTAGGCTGCGAGGCTCACTTCGGGTTATGGAAGAAGCTGTTCTGCCTTGTCCCTCGCAACCAGGGAGAATCCCTATGTCAAGTGGGCGGGGCCGAAGTATGGCGCATTCCCGAGACCGGATACCTATCCGGTACTCCCAAGAAGGCACCAGAGAACTGTCCTTCGGAGTGGTTTTACATTGATGATGTTCCCCTTCCAGATCCAGTCCGGACAGGTCTCCGCAAGTTCAGTAACGCCTCGCCGAGGGCTTGTCTAAGCTGGCGCCCCCGGGGCCCCCAAGAGGAGGATACCAGGGAAATACACTTCCCGATGAGCAGGATAAAGTTACTGGCCAAATCCGGACTGACGATAGTCAAGGTTATGGCAATATGCATAATGCGGGGCGTGCAACCGCTTCAATATCGGGGGAAGCCCATGTGGCACTACAACGGGGAAGATGATGCCACCCGCTATGGCCGTAAGGGTCCGGACTCCGCCACTGCTTTGGCAAGGATATTGTCCGATTTATATAAAGGAGAAGAGGAAGAATTCCTTCACATTAATCCGCGGGATGGATTCTCCATGTACAACCCCCCAAACTGGGTAAGTCGTCATTCCTTTCCCCGCTTCACTTATTGTGGCGTTTCTTCGCTAAGGTTATCTGCCTCGATATTTCCGAGCAGAAACTAAGGAGGGCCATAGAAGGAATCTCCAGCCCTTCCCCGCAGCCAGAGGACCCCGGAAGGGCCCTCGATCCAGGACTCGAAGAAGATCCGGATATTACCGTGGAGCTTGTCAACGGGATATTTTATCAGGCAAGCTGTGATGGCGCCTCAGTGGCTATTATTGCCGACTATCCCGGACTGCTACCTACGTCGCGTGTAAGCCAAGCCGAAAACTCTATCCTCCGAAGAGGACTCCTTTCTGATGTCATGCCTTACCCCTGAAGTGTCGTGTTTTTGCAGAGACGATGGTCGGAGCGCGGGGCCGAGCCCCTAGGGACCCATCGACAACGAGCGTCCGGATCGGGCCGGCTCAAGAGGAAGGCGGTTAGGGTCGAAACGCCGCTACACAGGTAAGGAAAAAAACATGTTCTGCGATTATTGTATTTGAAGTGTAACAGCGCCCTTCATGTCCTGGCAGGAAGAGTAGCCGGACTATATCCAGGGATCCTACCAATCAAGCCTCCACCAGCTGGATTCCAGAACCGGCTTCGAGAGAGGAGGCGGACGTGGGGCCGATGCCGCATAGTTCTCTGACAGAGGACGCGGATATGCTCTCTGCCACGAATTCCAAAGTAGAGAGCGCCATGAATCACCGGCGCCGACGGGCCGTACTTCGCAACAACATCTTTTCCGAAGAAGCATTTAATGCTTTCAATTCGGGAGACGCATACATTGGAGCTGCTCAAGGCGGGCTTGCCCGAGCAACGGACCAGTATACCAAAGATATACGGGTAAGAAAATTTGATAAGCATGTATAGCAGTAGCCCCTGAGACTTGAAACGGTTGGAACAACTATTTTAAGGATCAATTTATGCACAAGTCCTTGTAGATAAGAATGAGCAATTGTCTCGGGAGCTGGAGGAGTGCAAGGCCCAGCTGAGGGCCACGGTTGCCAAGTTAGAGGGATCCTAGAAGGCCTCATCTGGTAACATTTGTCTCAATTGTACAAAGATGCACTAGTTAGTAAGTGGCTGGTATGACAAGTCTAACAGAAAATTCTGCAGACAATCCCGGGGTGAATCCGGAGGGCGTCAGAGATGATGAGTCGCATCTCAAAAGGCAGCTAAAGGCCGGCGAGCGCGTTCTTACGCAAGTTAGGCAGGAGAAGAACAATCTTCAAGATGCCAATGTCCGGCTGGACGTGGAATTAAAAGACGTTCGCGCTCAGTTGGCGGACTCCGTGAAGGAGAACAAAAGGCTTTGACGCGGCATTTATGGTAAGTGCCTAGACGAACTGTAGTACAACTCGGCGAGGAAGCATATTGAAAGAATTTTACTTGCAGGAATGTTAACGGGCCACCCTGAGGAGGAGATGCCCTCGTCTGCAGGCGATTTACTGCAAGACCTCTCACAACTGCATGAGCGAGCTCGGCAGGTGATGCAAGGCGTTGCTCAGGCCTTGTGGCCATCAAGTTTCCTGCCGAATGGCATGGGAGAGCTTGTAGATATGCTTCAAGGAGCATGGCGGTGCTTCCGATTGTGGAAGATGTCAGCCTGCAGGCAAGGTGCAAGAGAAGCCTGGGCTATGGTGAAGACGTGCTACACCAAGCTGGACCCGAACCATATGGCCGAAGTCGGACTGGCGGGGCCAGATGGGCAAGAAATTCCCGTGAGTCTAGTGTATGACCAGGTAGCGTTAGCTGCAAAGTATTCTCAACAGGATTGTAAGCTAGATAGCCTGTTGGATGGTATAAAGGAGGAATATAGTCAGTCCAAGTGACTGTGTAATTCA
Organism: Triticum aestivum; assembly: GCF_018294505.1. Lineage (NCBI taxonomy): Eukaryota > Viridiplantae > Streptophyta > Magnoliopsida > Poales > Poaceae > Triticum > Triticum aestivum. The sequence goes on along the minus strand of NC_057810.1, from coordinate 281,926,179 downwards.
ATGGACATAAGTAGTCCCTAGCCGGATTAAAATCATTTGTCATGGCGGACCTTTTCGCTTCAGCCCCCGGATCCTACAGTCCGGGGTGTGTCCGAATACCCGCTCAGTTATACAGAGCCGGGGTATGCGTGGAAACCAGGCGTAGGGGTCATATGTGCTTGAACAGACAAGTACCCAACTAGTTATGCTATATTACATGGATAGTAAGAAACATCTTCCAGGGAGAATAGTTCCGTTAGGGGTTCCTTTCCCTGGGTACGCATGCGACGATGCACATGTTCGAACTGCGAACAAGGACACATGATACAAAACTTCTGGGGATTTATGTTTTAATAAACGAATACATATTTTGTTCACCGACCGAATATTCCCTTAAGGACGCTAGCTTTCGGCTTCACCCAGTCTGAGGTACACATCCGGCTGAACCGGCAGTAACAATCGCAGAGGTGCTCCCCTTATGCCCTAGCCGAATTAACGGGAACGTAGGGCATAAACACAAGAGCCAGGCAACCCATCTTGGCCACATCTTAAGTCATATCGATGCATATAATGGTGAAGAAAAGGCATATATGGAAAAAGGAATGCATATGTGATGGGCAAAAGGCCATTAGAGTAATTATCTTTAGCTTCCGTATAGGAAGCCCCTAGGTATTGCTTACACACATAGTGCAGGCGGAGTGATCCGAGCATCCGTACTGTATTAAATACTTTGTGTGAAGAGGAAAAAAGGTTGAGAAAGGAAAAAGGAGGGAGCATATTTAAAAAGGAGGGGGTAAGGAGACGAACACTGAGTTCGGCGCTAGGCGTAGAATCTCCGGAGTCTGGCCGCGTTCCATGGGTTCGGCTCGAGTCTGTTATCGGATGCATTACATAAGTGGTACGCTCCTCCGGTGAGAACTTTATCAATGATGAAGGGACCTTCCCACTTGGGTTTGAGCTTGTCCTTCTTCTTCTCTGGTAGGCGTAGAACGAGCTCGCCAATATTATTAGTTTTGGCCCGCACTTCTCTGCTTTGGTACCGTCGAGCCTGCGGCTGATAGAATGCGGGGCGGACTTTTGCGATGTCACGCTCCTCCTCCATGGCATCCATGTCATCCCACCGATCTAACTTGGGTTACTTCTCTTCGTACATGTGTACGCGAGGCGAATCATGTATTATGTCGCAGGGTAATATTGCTTCCGCGCCATACACCATAAAAATGGTGTATATCTGGTGGTGCGATTTGGCATGGTCCGCAGCTCCCAGAGTACGGAGTTGAGCTCTTCGACCCAGTGCGTGTCCGACTCTGTCAAGGATCGCACTAGTATGAGTTTGATGCCGCTCATGATGAGATCGTTTTCCCGTTCGACCTGGCCTTTTGTTTGGGGATGGTAGATGGAAGCGTAGTTGAACTTAATGCCCATTTTGCCGCACCAAGTTTTCACTTCATCGGCTATGAAATTTGAGCCATTATCAGTGATGATGCTGTGGGGGACGCCATATCGGTGTACGACCTCGGATATGAAGTCTATTACTGGTCCGGATTCGGACGTTTTGACTGGTTTGGCTTCTATCGATTTGGTGAACTTGTCCACCATGACCAATAAGTATTTTTTCTTATGGCTTCCCCCTTTAAGGGGTCCGACCATATCCAGCCCCCAGACCGCGAAGGGCCAAGTTATGGGGATTGTTTGGAGAGCGGTAAGGGGCATATGACTCTGATTGGCGAAGAGCTGGCAACCGACGCAGTGCTGGACAAGGTCCTGTGCGTCTGCTCGGGCCGTCGGCCAATAGAAGCCTGTACGGAAGGCCTTGCTGACTAGTGCTCGAGCCGCGGCGTGGTGCCCACCCAGTCCGGCATGGATTTCGCCAAGAGCTGTCGCCCTTCCTCTTTGAAGATGCACCTTTGGAGCACTCCGGTCGCACTTTTCTTATAGAGTTCCCCTTCATGGACTTTGTAAGCTTTAGAACGCCGAACAATGCAACATGCTTCATTTTGGTCTTCGGGGAGCTCTTGCCTGTTTAGGTAGGCCAAGAAAGGCTCAGTCCACGGGGCGATTACAGCCATGATTTCGTGGGCCGAGGATGTTATTTCGGTGGTGGAGCCTCCGATTATGTCTGATAGTTCGCAATATGGGGGTGTATTCGGATCCGTGCTAGTATTGCCGGACTCCCCTTCCCATACCACGGATGGCTTGAACAGCCTTTCCAGGAATATGTTAGGTGGGACAGGGTCGCGTTTAGCACCGATGCGGGCGAGGATATCAGCCGCTTGATTGTTTTCTCGAGCCACATGGTGGAATTCGAGCCCCTCAAACCGAGCTGACATTCTGAGGACGGCATTACGGTAGGCCGCCATTTTCGGATCCTTGGCATCAAAGTCTCCGTTTATTTGTGATATTGCGAGGTATGAATCCCTGCGCACTTCTAGGCATTAAATGCCCATAGAGAGTGCCATCCGAAGACCGTGCAACAGAGCCTCGTATTCGGCTGCATTGTTGGAGTCTATGTATAATATTTGGAGGACGTACTGGACCGTGTCTCTGGTGGGATACATCAGGACTACACCTGCTCCCAATCCGGCCAGCATTTTAGAGCCATCGAAGTGCATGATCCAGTTAGAGTAGGCGCCATACTCTTTAGGGAGTTCGGCTTCTGTCCATTCGGCGACAAAGTCAGCTAGTACTTGCGACTTGATGGCCTGCCGTGGCTTGTATGTTATGTTGAACGGAAGGAGCTCGATGGCCCATTTAGCGATCCGGCCCGTAGCGTCGCGGTTATTTATTATGTCATTGAGTGGTACTTCGGAGGCCACCGTAATCGAACACTCTTGAAAGTAGTGTCGTAGCTTCCGGGATGCCATGAATACCGCATATGCTATTTTTTGATAGTATGGGTATCGGGATTTGCATGGGGTGAGGACCGTGGATACGTAATAAACCGGCTTCTAGAGCGGGAATTTGTATCTGTCAACCTCTCGTTCGACGACGAGCACTGCGCTTACAACTTGATGTGTTGCAGCTATGTACAACAGCATAGGTTCGCCGATATTTGGCGCTGTTAGGACTGGATTACTGGCCAATAAGGTCTTTATTTCGTCTAGTTTGGCCGCTGCTGCATCTGTCCACATGAAGTGTTCGGTGCGCTGAAGAAGGCGGTAAAGAGGTAATGCCTTTTCTCCTAACCTGGAGTAAAGCGGCTCAAAGCAGCCACGCATCCAGCTTGTTTCTGGATGTGCTTGAGGTCTGTTGGTATAGCCAACTGCGACAGAGCTCGGATTTTTGCCGGATTCGCTTCAATTCCTCTATTGGAAACAATGAAGCCCAACAGTTTCCCAGAGGGGATGCCGAAAACACATTGTTCTGGGTTCAGCTTGATGTCATATGTTCAGAGGTTATCGAACGTAAGCCTCAAGTCGTCTATTAAGGTTTTGACGTGTCTTGTTTTTATGACCACGTCCTCCACATATGCCTCCACTGTTTTGCCGATTTGCTTTTCCAGGCATGTTTGAATCATGCGTTGATTGGTTGCGCCGACATTTTTAAGCCCGAAAGGCATAGTGTTGAAGCAGAAAGGACCATATGGCGTTATGAAAGCTGTTGCAGCTTAGTCGGACTCTGCCATCTTTATTTGATGGTATCCAGAGTATGCGTTGAGGAAACACAGCGAGTCGTGTCCTGCTGTGGCGTCGATGATTTGATCAATGCGAGGGAGGGGAAAGGGATCCTTGGGGCAAGCCTTGTTGAGGTCTTTGAAGTCGACGCATAGGCGCCAGGATTTGTCCTTCTTTGATACCATTACCAAATTTGCCAGCCAATCCGGATGCTTGATATCTTTGATGAATCCGGCCTCGAGTACCTTGGCTAGCTCTTCCCCCATGGCTTGCCGTTTGGGCTCTGAAAACCGCCTTAGAGTCTGCTTGACAGGTTTGTATCCTTTTAGTATATTGAGGCCGTGTTCGGCCAATCTGCATGGGATGCCCGGCATGTCCGATGGGTGCCAGGGGAAAATGTCCCAATTCTCGCGTAAGAAGTCTTGTAGTGCGGCGTCCATTGCGGGGCTCAACTGTGTTCCGATGGAAGCTGTCTTCGTTGGGTCCATTGGATGGACTTGGAATTTGACTATCTCGTCTGCGGGTTTAAATGAGGTGGACTTGGGTCACTTGTCGAGTATCACGTCGTCCCTGTCCATGGTGGCACACAGTGTTGTTAATTCTTCGGCTGCTAGGGCTTCGGATAATGCTTCCAAGGCTAGTGTTGCGGTTTTGTTTTCGGCATGAAGTACGACGTCCGAATCACTGGCTAGAGTGATGATTCCATTGGGTCCGGGCATTTTAAGCTTCATGTACCCATAATGGGGTATAGCTTGAAAGCTTATAAACGTGTCCCGCCCTAGAAGGGCGTGGTATCCGCTGCTGAAAGGAGCCACTTGGAATGTGATTTCTTCGGACCTATAATTCTCCGGGGTGTCGAATACCACATCAAGTGTGATTTCTCCCGCACACCGCGCTTCCCGACTAGGGATAATTGCCCTGAAGGTTGTGCCGCTTTGTTCGATGCGGCTTTTATCAATTTCCATCTTGTTGAGTGTTTCTTTGTAGATCAAGTTTAATCTGCTTCCGGCGTCCATGAGTAATTTAGTAAGCCGAAAGCCGTCCATGATTGGGCTAAGGACTAGAGAGGCTGGTGCCCGAACGGTCTGGAATCGAGGTGCGTCACTGGCATTGAAAGTTATAGTAGTGTCGTTCCAAGGATTTATTTTTGCCACATGGCAGATTTCAGCGGAGCTTCGATGATCTCGCTTGCGCCTATTGTTCGAGGAGAAAGTCTTGAAGACTGTTAGTACCGTATTGTGTTCTTTAGCGGGATGTTGTTCTGCTTTATGGCTTACAAGAAGATCCTCGCCACTTTTTGCTACCTGCTGGAGTATCCAACATGCCCTAAGGCTATGGGTTGGTGTTGTGTCCGGCGTATTGTGGAGTTTAAATGGCCCATTGAGCCATTCTTCCAATACGGTTCCATGCCCTGGGGTGGGCTTTGGCTCCTTGGGGATTGGATCGGCCGACTTACGAGAGTTCGCCGGTTTAGATCGAACAAAGGTTTTGGTGAGAGCCGGACTATCCCAAAATTCTGTTTGGGTTTTCCAGGCGCTTTCCATCGCACAATACTTCTGTACTATGGTTGCCAAGTTAGCAAAGTGTACTATGTCACGCCGACTTATGGCATTAAGGATTCCTTTGCTTGTGCAGTTTTTGCAGAAAAGTGAGACTGCGTCCTCCTCACGACAGTCCTTGACCTTATTTAGCACAAGGAGGAATCTGGCCCAGTAGTGATGTACTGTCTCTTGGGGCTCTTGTCCTATATGGGAGAGACGATTTAAGTACGGGCGGGTGTTTGTAGCCGAATCCGGATTCTGATTTGATCTAGCGCCCAGGGGCAGAAGAGCCTCCAAGTTCGACAGCTCGGGATCCAGGGTGCTGCCCAATTTTTCCGGCCCAATGCTCGATTCTAAGTCCGGGGTCTGGGTCATGTCTTCCCTTGAGCGGGTGTCCGTCTCAGAGAGCTCGGTGATCCAGACATAATTTGTCCTCAGAATAGAGGAGTGATCCGTATGTGGCTCCTCTACTACCGCTATCTCGTGGGTGGCCGGCGGGGATTTAATGTCCCTTTGGCCGGGCTTAAGCCCGATCTGGTCATAGTCTGTAGCGACTCCCAAAGCGGTGATGCGATCCAAGAGCTCATTAAGGGAGGAGAGCTCTATCGGATCCATCTGTTCGGCGAGTTCCGAATCGACGTGAAGGTTATGCGTGATGACCCGAGAGGTCATCGTCGGTGCGACAACCGATGGGGCAGCCATGATGAAGCCGCCAAGTCGGAGAGTTTGGCCTACAGCCAGCGCTCCACCATAGGTGATGTTGTCCTCGACAACGAGACGAGCCATCGAGCCTTGCAGCGACGACACAGAGGAACTCTCAATGAAAGCACCAATGTCGGTGTCAAAACCGGCGTATCTCGAGTAGGGGGTCCCGATCTGTGTGTCTTAGGCTGATGGTAATAGAAAGCAAGGGACACAATGTTTACCCAGGTTCGGGCCCTCTCGATGGAGGTAAAACCCTACTTGCTGCTTGATTAATATTGACGATATGAGTAGTGCAAGTGTAGATCTACCACGAGATCGTAGAGGCTAAACCCTAGAAGCTAGCCTATGATGATTATGTGTCGCAGCCTGGTTTTTGTCTCTTTTCTTTGTCTGATTTCCATCTGACTTGGTTTGAATTTGGAGTTCTGAATCATTCCATTTGGACTTGATCACTTGGGTATCCCTTGATTTTCACCCAAGTGCCTCATCTCCTCTTCTAATCCATCATTTCACTCCTGGCCAACCCAACAAAATTGCTTGGAATATTTTTCTTAAATGAAAAATATTCATTTTGCCTCCTAAACCCTAGCTAAAATCTTTGACCTCCAAAGCAACCCTCATTTCTGTTGCCCCAAAAATCCTGAGAAAAATCCCAAATATTCTTTGGACCCTAGGGCACATTTCTGAGCAAAAATATTTCACCACTTTATGGAGTATTTTGCCACAGAAAATATTTTCACTTATGGGCTGAAATGGTAGTTTCTACAACAACTACCTTTTTACTAGCTCCAATGCAGCTGGTTTTCCTTGTGCTTATTCACCTTAGTAAGAGTCAGTAAAACCCCAAAGATCAGCCCTTGAATCACTGTGGTTTGACCACAGTAACTGTTCAAAGTTTCTGTCCAGTAACTAAACATCTGCACCATTTCACTTCTACTGCACCTGGAAACCAACCGAGCCATGGTAACACTTAAAGTTACTAAGGACTACACGCCAGACATCATGGTTAGTGCATATGTGGCCTGATGTCATGGTCCACGCGGTGACCGCGTTCGTCCGAGGGTGCTGGCATGCCAAACACACGCTCTGCGCGTCGCCAACGCCTCTGTGGCGCATGTGCCCGCTTCTCGGCCAGCCTGGGCGTGTCCCCCCGCGCCACCATCCTCGTCTCCACCCCCTTAACTCCTCCCTACCGCTCGACGATGCTGGAGCTCGCCGCAGTGAGCACGGGCATGGTCCGGCCAACGGCACAGTGCCCGCGCACTGTGTTCGTCCCCTTCCTCATGGCCCCTGTGCTCGTCCGCGTCCGTGCACAGCTCCCGTGTGAACCCCATCACCTTCTCCCTCTCTCTCTGGCACCATTCGTCGCCGGGCGCTGGCGACATCTGTCCTCCGGTGGAGCCCGAGCCCACCTCGCCGCCCCGCCTATAAATAGCCCCCTTCGCAGCCTCCTAGAGCACCGCACCTCACCACACCTCCCTCCCATAGCCACTAGAAGCCGCAGCTCGGCCGAGCAGGCCGCGGGCTGCCATCCCCGAGCCGAGCTTGCTGGCGATCCCCCTGGATCGACCCAGCAACTCCGGCCACTCCCAAGCCGAGGCGACCCCGCCAGGGCCTCCGCCTCTCCTCCGTGAAGCCAACGAGCCAAGCCCGAGCCCCTGGAGCCGCCCCTAGCCGCCGTCTTCCTCATCTCCGGCGACCACCGTGTTTTGCCTCCGCTTGCAAGGAAGAAACCGACACCGTCCGGTCACCATTTTTCACGCCACGGGTACGGGCAGGTGCGCAAGAACCTTCTCCGTCGATCCCTCCCTCTCATCTCCCCCCAAGAGGCCTCAACACCGGCGAACGCTCCGGCGAACCGCCGCCCATATCTGTTTTCTCCCCCCTCCGGCCTGACTAGCGGGACCCGCTAGTCAGCCACTCATAACGCACGCGAAGCGGTATGAGTGGTGGCGCCCCAGGAAAATACGCCATCGACGTCACCCCCTCTCTGTTTTTCTTTTTCAAATTTATTTAAATTCCAGGAGCATTCAAACAGCCATAACTTTTATTCTACAAGTCCAAATGCAGTGATTCTTTTTGCATTGTGTTCTTTGTCTAAAAATCTAACAGCTACAAAAAGATGGGATTTTTCCTTGCTGTCTAGATTTTCTGACAATTTTTAGAAGGTTTCTTGATATTTTCTTTTGTGGTTTTTGAATGTTTTCAGAGGAACCAACTTGTCTTGAGGATCACCAGGAGCCTTGTGACCCTCATCTGTACTAAGGCAAGCCACAGTAACATTTTCATGGTGCCACTTCAATATTATTGATTTTCATACTTGAACTTATGAATATTGATGCATTTTAATTAGTTATATAATAAATATTTTCTGTTATATGCTTGTTATGTTAAAATGCTTGAACTTCAATAGGTTTGAAGTAAATATTGTTGGTAAGATGATGAGAACTTAGTTGTTAGAGTTAAATAAATAATATGGTTATAGAATTGATGAGAAATTTGAATATTATTTTTGCATGAGGTAAAATGATGATAATTGCTAGAAATGGTTCTGGTATAAGTGAAGAAAGGTTTTTACCAGTATAGTAGCATGAATTTATGTTGGCTCCGTGGGAGCGTAGTTGGTGCAGTTTTGCACGGTTATGTGATGCATATGTTAAGTGATGCATGGTATGGCAGTATGACACCGGTTATTTTCTTTTCACATTAAAAGTTGAACCTAATTAATATTCAACTTGAACATGTTGTTGACCGGGTCGTGGTGCCGCTGAAACGAGTCTTTCCCAGTGCAACCACATTTGCCGGTATGGGATGGCCTTAATGCGTTTCATTGTCGTGCCTATGGTCGGTACCTCAAATTAGGGAAGGTTATGGGCGTGCTGTACCCTGGCCCGATAGGCGAGCATAACCTTGTGAGCCAGTTGTTAAGTTGAGTTTGGTACTGGATCCCAGTGTGGATCGTGGCCACGACGGTGGTCGAGGTGTCTGGAGGTAGACACGGGCCACCCAGGACTAGCCCAGTGGGGTCTGAGTCGGAGGGGCCGGGAGAGTCGTCATGACAGTGAAATGGTTTCGTCGGAACGCTGTTGGTCCACTCGGATGGGAGAGTGAGGCCATGGGTTTTGTAGTGTAGGTACAGTGTACTAACCTCTGCAGAGTGTATTTAATCTATCGATAGCCGAGTCCATGGATACGGACACGCTCGAAAGTAAGGTACACCATGGGTCAACACTTAATTAATATGCACACTAAATTGCACTAAGGATGACAGTGAGGTCATCGTGTTGAGTTGTTCACGAGCTGGTCGGGATGTGATCGCCGTAAGGATCACGGGCCACGAGTTGGTCGGGTTGTGATCGCCGTAAGGATCACGGGCCATGAGATGGTTGGGTTGTGACCGCCATAAGGATCATGGGTATGTGTTGGTAATATTATGTTTGTTGGTCACATCTGGTAAGCAAGTTGGGAGAATGAGTACCTGTTGAGCATAGTCACATCATGTTGGTTATATAGCTGCATTGTTGATTAAAACTGGATAAATATCGTAATATTGTCTGTCATCTTGTTATGCTTATTATGAGCTTGCAAGTACATTCAATGTACTGACCTGGCGTATCATGCCAGATTTCAGGAAAGTCCCATTGGAAAGGAGTGTTGTCCGCATCTAGACCGTGTCCACGTCGGTGTCCTTGTGCTATGGAGTCCCGCTACGACGTTGTTCCGCTGCCGAGTAGTTGTCATGATCGAGGCCCCTTTATGTTCACTAAATAATGTACATATTGTTCAGCCGCACCGTGTGTGCCGCTTGGCCTCGCTAACTCTTGTAATATGAACTATGTTCCGCTAGCATGAATAAAGCGGTTGTATTCTATGGCATGTTGTTGTGTGTTGCCAGAAGACAAGGTCTCTGGGCTGGCAATGCAGGTTAACCGGTCGCTCTGAGCCGGGGTGCGACATTATGATTGTGATCGTGATCGGCCTTCTAAGTACCAACCTCTCCGGTTTATATAGACACCGGAGATGGCTAGGGTTTACATGGAGTCGGTTACAAGGAAGGAAATACAATATCCGGATCGCCAAGCTTGTCTGCCACGCTAAGGAGAGTCCCATCCAGACACGGGACGGAGTCTTGAGTCTTGTATCTTCACGCTCCAATAGTCTGGATGAAATATATAGTCCGGCCATCCGGATACCCCCTAATCTAGGACTCCCTCACCAGCCCCGGGTCATGAAGACCTTGCCCGGAGCGACGACCGCGACCTCTGCTCCGGTCGCAAGGGTGCTGCAGTCAGTGTGCTGCAGTCAGAGCTCCAGAGACCCACTCGGCGGCATCTCAAAGGCGAAGGAGGGAGGAAGGCAAATCCAAGAGCGCGGAGGCATAGCAGCGTGAAGCACGAACTCGCGGGAAGAGCCCTCGGCGTGGACGCCAGGGGTGACGATGCGCACCGCCGTGACTCGCTGACGCCACCGTCGGCGTCGTCGGTGCTGCTCGGCGTCTTCCCCTCCAGGGCCCTCGATTCGGGCGTACAAGGGCAGCGGAAACCCAGGCGGCGGCCGCTCATAGCAGGGCCGCGACGTGCCTTGCCATGCGATCGCGCCCCAGCGGCTGGGGACAGGGCGCTTCTTCGGCGGGAGAGGATCTGGACCCTCTCGGGGGCCTTCCCTTTTTCTTCCGTAGAGAACCGGCGGATCGGCGCCATTGGCGTAAGGTGAAGCAAGGGCGAGGAAGAAGAAGAAGGAGAGAAGCAGGAAGAGATGGACTGCGGGGGCTCTCACCCGTCCGTACTTATAGTCCGGAGGAGGCCAACCGTCGGCCTGCACGATCACAGGTAATCATGACCCGTTTCTGCATCCAGGGACTTGTCATGTCGAGCGGTTGCCGAGGCAGCGTGGGGAAGCAGAGACGCCCACGTCCAATCAACCGCCATGCGGCGCCCAAGGCCGCAGGCTGATGGGGCCCGCGGCGCTCCGCACTTGCCCTTTCGCTTCTCCGCTAAGACAAGTTTGAGCGTGCCTTGGGCCCGAGGGCTACTGTCAGCGTTCTAGGAACGGGGGTCCCCAGACTTGCCTGCCTGCAGCCTGCGGCGTGGCTCAAGTGGTGGCCCAGTACGGCCCATCTTCATCATCGCAAGACTCAAGACCCTCGCGAGGGGCCAAGCCTCGCGGGGCGGACAACGCAAGGCTTCCTCAGGAACGGCCTCGCCAGGCAGTCTCGTGAGGAGGCGGAGAGATCAAGGCAGGGTACCTCGCGAGGTGCTCGTGACGCAAGCCATGACGATCGAGACCAGGCAGGCGCCAGGCGGGCGCCGGCCTGCGCAGTGTCCTTGTTTCCTCTTTGGTGCAAAGGGGACAAGCACAGACATGGAGTACCGAGTCATCAAGCAAAGGTTGCCATTTCGGTGCAACGAGATAAAGACCAGCGGAGCGGCAGGATGGAGGTCACCGTGGAGCCCAAGACGACGTCATCGCCAATGTTTTTGGCAGCCGAAGACCAACTTTAGTCAGGATAACTTGTACTAGATGTTCCCTTTCAAAATGGCCGTTGTTGGCGCCCTTCCCGCTCAATATGTGGGAAGAGGCCCAGGGCCTCTATATATAGGACTAGCCACCACAAGGTAGAGAGGACGATCGGAGAGAGCCCTAGACAGAGAGAGAGAGAGAGAGAGAGAGAGAGGCGATCGAACTCACCCAAGCAGTTCATCGTACCAGCTCAAGAACACCTCTCGCGAGGCTGTTCTTCCTTTGTACTATTCATCATCAGCCCCAGAGGCAATCCACCACACCACACACTGGAGTAGGGTATTACACCACAACGGTAGCCCGAACCAGTATAAATCTCGTGTCCCTTGTGTTGTTCATCGTTTTCAGCCTAGATCTCACGAGGCGATCAGACGTAGATCAGTAGGGGAGAGATCTTCGTGCGCACCCCAGAGTTCGAACCTTAAGGGTCTGCCGGAACTCAACATCCGACAGTTCTCACCTATTAATGGCCCAGGAGTAAAAGATAAGAAACAAGCATAAATAAGATACTCCAAGTAGTTTTTATTTTTTTTACCTCCTAACATGTTGTTTAGAACAAACATAAATAAGCTAGGGACACTGTACATTTTTAATATATATTTGTAATTTGGGAATAAGTTCAAAATCATGTTGATGGTTTTTTTATTGCTATTAAGCATATTGTTTACAAAGATGTACTGATATCCAAATTAAGCAATACTAATTGGGGCTAGGAGAAGTGTGATTTTTGTTTCCTTATTGCATCATGGAGTACATCGATCTAGACGACATGTCTTTTGAGCACGTCATGTCCATGACCCTTTTAGTCCACAAGAAATGGGCCGCCTACTCAACTTGTAGCAAAAACTGGTAGTTTACTTGCTTATGATATATCTAGGGTTTCTGACATGGTTTAGGATTTTGTGTGCAGTTTTAGAAAAAATAATGTGGTGGCACGAAGATGCTTGTGTGGCCGAAAGGACACGTTCAAGGGCTTCCTTGTTGATAGATTTGACTGGTTCTGCAGAGGAATTGATGTCATTAATTGTTTCAGCGTAGAGATGTTGTCTATTTGTGCAAAATGCTACCATGGCTGTCAGAAAACAGAGCGATATTTCTGCAAAAGCGTTGTAGTAATATTCTTCTAAGCCTACAGATTTTTTGAATTGAAAAACTCTGTGTTATACTAATACATGGTCATGTTAAAAAGCAGCCATTGCTAATACATTTGGGTACCAAGAAGAAAGCCAGCTGAGGTGAAACCACTCCAGAAAAGGGAGAGCACGTACAATATCATCTCCAGGACTAAGCAAAGACCCACTCCATCTCTGAAACCAGATGATCCCCACAACTGTTTCAATTCTAGAGCTATGTAAAATTCATTCTGTAACATTCAGCAACTATGTAAAGTTCATTATGTACTTGTTATTGTGTAACATTCAACAACTATGTAAAATTCCATTATATAACATCTATTCGGTGTAATAATTCTAGATCCTGTTTCGTAACATTCTGCGTCTAGCTAGCCAACAAGCTATCATTTTCCTAGTAAAACTGGGTGCTGGATGAGATTTTGTTGAGCACATAGTGCCTTTTTTAGGGGTGACCACATAGTGCTAGTCTGCTGGATGCGATCGATGGGTCTTCTTCGCAAAGGTGTGCTTTGAGTGGGCCGGCCAATATAGCATGCTGTAGCAATTGCCACATTTAGAATGACTGTAGCGATTGCATTGACATGACATTGCAACAACGCTAACTGGCTGCCTACAGAAAAGCAACACGCACTGTAGCGGTGTTTTTTTAATTTATAAATTTATAGAAAAACGAATATTCTTGAAATAGCATACGGTTTATAATTTTTTTTTGAACATTTATCGAAAAATACAAATATTTTATTAACTACGAACATTTTTTCAAAATGTGAACAAGTTTTGAACAATTCTGACCTTTTTTTTAATCTGTGTAATTTTTAAATAGGAACTTTTTATAACATTCCGAACATATTTTGAAAATATGAACAACTTAAAAAAATTATGATTTTTTTGAATTATGAACTTATTTTTCAAATGGGAACTTTTTTGAAGTTTGCAAACAATTTTTTAAAGCACAATTTTTTTTGTGATATTTGGAACAAAAATTTGTGAATAATTTTGAAAACAGGGACTTTTCAGATTTGGAACAAAAATTGAGAAGACAAATAATGTTTCAAAATTTGTGATTCTTAAAAAGATAAGGAAGGGAAAACAGAAATAGACATGATGAAAAAAATGTAGCAATAGCAGTGGTTTCTTATTTCTAAAAATTCATAATTTCTTGAAAATCAAATATTCTTGATAAAGCAAATAGTTTATAAAATCTCTGAACAGTTTTTTAAACACAATTTTTTTAACTCGGGAACATTTCTTGAAAATGTCAACAAGTTTTGAAGATTCCAATCATTTTTTATTTTCTGTATTTTGAAACTAGGAACATCTTTTAAAAATTCTGAGCATTTTTTGATAATGCGGCCTATCTTGAGCATGACACATAAGGGACAAAAATCCACGACTGCTCAGACTAGAGTAAAAAAAAGAACAAAAGCCCGTCGGTAAATCCATGACGATTTACATATTGACATTATGACAGTGAGGCAACATTTGTCATAAAATAGTCACCGGTTTTCAGGGTTCGTCATCCCCTTGATGATCCATGATGGATCTAGGTTAGCCGTCACCGATGGAATACCATTGATGACAGTTTCTGAAATTGTCACTAGAAATCCATCACAGATTAACAAGTTTCTTGTAGTGTACCACCGGCGTCATAGTCAACTTCGGGCACTACCGAGGTCGGAGAATAACCATGGGGTGGCAGATGCATATCAAGGGGATGCCAAAGGATGGAAGTAAGTGGGGGCGAATCTATCACAAGAGAACATGAGACATCCTGGCTCGCAAGAAGAAGGGCGACCAAGTGCTTGACTTCCGGGATCCCAGTCCCACCCACCCCACGACCATGGACGCTGGCACCCCTAGGATCTGGTGTGTCTGGTTGTGAGGAGGGGAGGTGGAGCTGTTGGAAATATTCCATAAAGGCAATAATATTTGTATTATTATATTTCCATATTCATAATTCACTGGTACAACGAGGTGTTATACAAACGGTTTTTAACCCCTTTCTGCGACGACGTTCGGAACTGTCACCTAGTGAGTGTGGGCGATATGGGTGGTCCTTCCCACACGACCCAGAAACCATCGGGGATATGCCCTCTTAGCACACACGCTCGACAAAATGAGGTCGTGTGTGACCGGCAAGCGAGCAAATACGGTTATACGTATAATAGTGCTAAACAAATACAATTATACAAGCGAAAATGCGAAATTATTTTCGGTCGTAAGTACATCCCACACAGTCAGTCCCCATGAAACGTTTTCGTTTGTATATACATCCCACACAGTCGCTGTAAGAAAAATGTTTCCGTTCGTAGGTACATCACACACAATTTTCCCCATTATATCGTTTGTGATAGCGTTCCCATCGCACACAATATTAAAATTTTGATCGTTTGTCTTATTGAATGCATCACACATGGTGCGTAGAAGAAACTGTGTGGTAAAGGCCGTCCATCACACACAGTTTTTATGTGGTAAACGTTTGCGCAAGGTGGCCTAACACAAACAGTTTTGAAGAGAATGTCGTGTGTGATTGTTCATCGATCCAACACGGTTTATTCCTAGAAACTGTGTGCATTGCCTTAGGTCATCGCCCACGGTATTTTCTCAATAACCGTTTGCAATAGCAAAAACCAATTAGCAGGCTAATTCGCCATTAGAAGGCTAATTGCCCTATTATTAATAATCCATTTATTAATCTAATTGAAATCCATATTAAACACATAATATATTTCATTCCCATATTAAGGAAACATAATTTAATAATTGAAATACATCAGAGTACAACATGATATAGCTTCAGCACTCAGCTACCCCATTACACAACTGCACCAGCACCAAGTTTCACATGCAACATCTAGAACCTTTCGAAATTAGCATCATAGACGGTACATAGACAGATGCATCTCATTGGAAAACTGCTAAAGCGGAAGGCGAATACTGAGCCTTCATTGATGTTGAAGGCCTTTGCAACTTTAGGCCAGTGCATGTGGATGATTGACCGTCCATCCTTCATTCTCTTCAGGAACACTTCAATATTGAACCGTGGGTGTTGTATGAAAACATTCCTTGCCTCCTGACCATAGAGGTGGTTTGAGAGGTAATCATCAATGAACTGCTTTGGAAAGGCCTGAAAATAAGGATGTGCATAAATATCTTCTCTATATTGGAAATGGGGCAAACGAATAAAAAAAGGCAAGGTATAATAGTTAGTACCATCCTGTAGTGAACTGATGTCTTCTTCATTGTGCAGACAAAGATCTTGTTGTTTTTTGTCGCTAATTTCTTTACCTAACAATCTTTCTAAGTTTCTTGACTTGATTGATATTCATGGACACCTCATTTCCCCATATGCAAAAAGGGTCGAATAGTGGGTCAAAACCTCTGACAGCAGGACCTACATGTGCAAGATCAAAATTGTTAAAAACCTAAGTATTAGAATGGTTCCTGCAATTGCACAATAATGTGCTATTAGACAACAGACCATGCACGTGCTATCCTTGATTGTAAACCTCAGTGCTTCCCATTGTTTCCCTGCAACACATATAAGGTAGTTAGTCATCAGGTTAAGTAAGGGTTCGTATGCTATCAGTAAAATATGTTGATGAAAAATAAGCACATTGCAGATTGATCAGATTAATTCAAGCCACATGGAAAACCCATTTATCCAAACCAAGCATGATTAAGAACTAGGAAATATAGCACTTGTATATGTTTCTTATGTATTAAGTGCAGCCAAATTCGATTTATTTCTCACATGCACAACAATACAAAATTCCACCCATGACAATTGGACATCGCGTTGCAGAATTGAACCAATCAGTTAACTAAACACCAGAACAAATGAACCAAACATTAACTGAGCACCACATTGGACAATATAACATACTCCTAATAGAAGATTAGATAGTTAATCGAACCAAGCATGCTTAACAACTTGGAAATATATCAATTGTATTTGTTTCTCATGTATTTAGTACAACCAAATTCGATTTACTTCTCACATGGTATACAATAATAGAATGCACCCACAACTATTGAACATCGCATTGCAGAATGGAACCAAACAGTTAACTAAACACCACAACACAAATGAACCAAACATTAACTGAGCACCACATTGCACAATGTATAACGAAATCAAGCATGCTTGACAACTTGGAAATATAGCAATTGTATTCGTTTCTCATGTATTTTGTAAAGATAAATTCGATTTATTTCTCACATGGAAGACAATACAAAATTGCAGCCTGAAGAATTGAACATCACATTTGCAGAATTGAACCAAACAGTTACCTGAAGACAACAACTAATTAACCAAACTGTTAATAAGTGAGCACCACACTACACAGCATATAGAACGTATACACAGGAGCAACAGATTGCATGGTAAAATTAGATAGCACAATTCACTAGAATTTGTTAAGGAAAGGCAGGAGCAGCACACGTAAAGGGTAAACCGAGCATGCTTAACCGGCGTAGCTAGCAAAATGGAAAGGTGCTCCTCCAAGATCTAGGGGTCGGCACGAATGGTAGCCATCGCGACCTCATCCGCCTGTGCGGCCACGATTTGCTTCTCCGCTGCCAAATGCTCCTTGAGCTCCTGGCTATACTGCGTGCACCATGGCTTAGGGCGGTGCTTATTTGGTGGATGGGTCGGTGATTTGGGTGGAAGGTGTCACACCGGCGGTCGGGGCATGTGGGATGTGGAAGGAGGAGGAGGATGGGGGCCTGGTGTGGATTACCTGCCTGGATAGACGAGGCCGAGCAGTGTGAAGGAGGGTCGCCGGCAAGGGGGGGGGGCTCCAAGAAAGGAGCGAAGGTTTCAACTTGGAAAGGAAGGCGGAAACAGGGGAAATGTGGCTTTTGGTAAGGGAAGGGGGGCGGGGAGGTAGATATTTCCACGGAAGCCAAAAATTTGGAATCGCTTCAGCAAAAATTGGCGTGCAAAGTGTCATCAGACGACCCCTTATTCAGAACTGTGTATGATATGTGAACATCACAAACGATTCAGATAGCTTAACCTGTGTGCGATGAGTTTGAACGTCAAAATTTTTGGTTCCGATTTCCCTGGTTACAGTGCTCATCCACATCATTGCATAATTTGGGTACACAAAGGAGACTACACCACACCCACACTTCTTAATCGAGCAAGTTCAGCAATTAAATAGAGCTAGATGGCCTAAACATTACTCTAATAAATTAAAGACTGGCACTCTTAATTAAACAAAAAAAAGAGTACTACTATGGCTAGTGCTCATCGATCTCCGCCACCTCCTCCATGTCCAGCTCGTGCCCGGCGGTCTCCTGGGGAAGGAGCTCCATGGCATCCATCGCACCATATTCAGCAAGCATCTTGCCATCCGCGTCCGCCATCTCTTTGGAAAAGTACACCACGAGCTGGGCGTGGGCAGCCGTGATCTGGGCTTGGACGGGCTCCGTCTTTGCAAGGTATGCGATGGAGGAAGGGACGACTGCTCGAACGCTCTCGGCGATTGCCAACTCTTCGGTCGTGGGTTGCGACCATTGTCGGAGAAGCTTCATTTGATTTGTGCGGTGACTGCCACAAGCTGGGCGTGGGTGGCCTCGACATGGTCATGGGCAGCCTCCATCAAGGCTAAGGCCGCCGCTGTGGAACGGACAGCTGCTGTGCCACTCTCTCCAGCTGCTATCCCCGAGGCAGATGTTGCTGCCGCCACCTGAGAAGCAACAACGGCCGTTTGGGCTGCCATGGCCGCCCGGTCGCAGATTGCGGCCGCACTCATGCACCTTGTTAGCACGCGCATGGCGGCTGCGGCCACGCTCTCACCGAAGTGGGCTGCCGAAGTTTCCCTCACGATGCGGGTCCACATCCCCATCTTTCACCAGCGATGATTGAACAATGAAATGATATTTGGGGAGCAAGCTAGTGTGCTTGACACGCGGGCTGTGGACTATAGCCGACACATCTTCCCGCGGAAGCCATAGGCGTACTATATACCGATGGTGCTCTAGGATATTTTGTACTGCATCTCACACGGTTGGTGATAATAACTGTGTGGGATCTACTTGATTTTTAATTTTGATTTGAATTACATAATGGGGTCACATCGGCAATGCACGGTGTTTGAATTGCTAGAAATTTTATCTGCAGCTGAACATGCAACTATATATGTGTCGTAAAAAATTGGAATTGTTCAGGGTTCGTTTGGACATTTTTATACGGTAACTTGGTTTTCTAGGCATTTCAGGTGCACAATTCAAAATTAAACCACATGCTCCAGTCCATAAAAACGGGTTGCAAAATCAAATGTTTGTCCTTGGTTGTAAGCTTAGGTCACATGCAAGAAATGAGAATGAATGCCAAACACCTTGACGCTGTCGCTCAGCCGCTAACATTGAGATACATGCTTTTAACATTCTAGTAAATTGAAAACTCATTTGAAATCCATGAAAATTGACATGATATAGTGGAACGGCAACGACATGCCGTGGTAAAAATATTGTCCCATTTGGGGCAGGTGTCGGTATAAGCTTCTCGCAAACCAGACCTTCTCTCACAACAAGCCTGATGGTTTCAGTAGGGTATGTGCCACCTTGGGGGACGAAACAATATATGTTGCCTCTTCTTACTTCCAAAATGTTTCTCGTGTCAACATAGAACAACAGGAGTGTTGTGTCAATTTTTGGGATTTTTCGGGGTCTGTTTTGACATTTTTATGCATTAATTGCATTTTCAATGCATTTATGAGCACAATTCAAATTTGAACTACATGGTTGCATGCTTAGGTCCAATGCAAGAAATGAGAATGAATGCCAAACACCCTGCCACCATCACTCGGCCAAACATTGAGATTCTTGGTTTTTAAATTCTAGTAAATCCAAAACTCGTCTGAAATTCATGAAACTTGGCATGCTATCATGGAGCAGCATCAACTTGCCGTGGTAAATTTTTTGTCCCATTTGGGGCAGGTGTGGGTATAAGCTTCTCGCAAACCAGAGCTTCTCTCACAACAAGCCTGATGGTTTCAGTAGGGTACGTGCCATCTTGGGGGACGAAACGATATATGTTGCCTCTTCTTACTTTCAAAATGTTTCTCATGTCAACATAGAACAACAGGAGTGTTGTGTCAATTTTTGGGATTTTTTGGGGTTCATTTTGACATTTTATGCATTAATTGTGTTTTCAATGCATTTATGAGCATAATTCAAATTTGAACTACATGCACATGCTCTAATGCATATAAATTGGTTGAAAAATTCAAATTTGTGTCCTTGGTTGCATGCTTAGGTCCCATGCACGAAATAGGAATGAATGTTAAACACCCTGCCACCGTCACTCGACCACAAACATTGAGATTCCTGGTTTTTAAATTCTAGTAAATCCAAAACTCGTATGAAATTCATGAAACTTGGCATGCTATCATGGAGCGGCATCAACATGTTGTGGTAAATTATTTGTCCCATTTGGGGCTGGTTTGGGGATATGCTTCTCACAAACCAAAGGTTCTAACAACAAGTCTGATGGTTTTGGTAGGGAACGTCCCACCTTTGGGGACGAAACGATATCCACTGCCTCTTATTGCTTTCAATTTTTTTAGTGTCAACATAGAACAACAGGTTGTGTCAATTTTCGGGATTTTTTGGGTTTCGTTTGGACATTTTTATGCATTAATTGAGTTTTCAATGGATTTATGTGCATAATTCAAATTTGAACTACATGCACATGCTCTAATGCATATAAATTGGTTGAAAATTGAAATCTGTGTCCTTGGTTGCATTCTTAGGTCCCATGGAAGAAATGGGAATGAATGTGAAACACCCTGCCACCGTCACTCGGCCGCAAACATTGAGATTCCTCCTTTTTAAATTCTAGTAAATCCAAAACTCGTCTGAAATTCATGAGACTTGGCATGCTATCATGGAGCGGCATCAACATGCCATGGAATTTTTTTTGTCCCATTTGGGGCAGGTTTGAGTATAAGCTTCTCACAAACCAGAGCTTCTCACAACATGCCTGATGGTTTCCGTAGGGAATGTCCCACTTTTGGGGACGAAATGATATCAGTCGCCTCTTATTTCTTTCAAAAAAATTCTAGTGACAACATAGAACAACATGAGTGTTGTGTCAATTTTTGGGATTTTTCCGGGTTCATTTGGACATTTTTATGCATTAATTGAGTTTTAGATGCATTTATGTGCATAATTCAAATTGGAACTACATGCACATGCTCTAATGCATATAAATTCATTGACAATTCAATTCCATGTCCTTGGTTGCATGCTTAGGTGCCATGCAAGAAATGGGAATGAATGTCAAACACACTGCCATCGTCACTCGGCCGCAAACATTAAGATTCCTGGTTTTTAAATTCTAGTAAATCCAAAACTCGTCTGAAATTAATGAAACTTGGCATGCTATCATTGAGCGGCATCAAAATGACGTGGTAATTTTTTTGTCCCATTTGGGGTAGGTTTGGGTATAAGCTTCTCACATACCAGAGCTTCTCACAACAAGCCTGATGGTTTCGGTAGGGAACATCCCACCTTCAGGGACGAAATGATATTCCTTGCCTCTTATTGCTTTCAAAAAATTTCTAGTGTCAACATAGAACAACAGGAGTGTTGTGTTAAAATTTGCACTTTTTCGGGGTTCGTTTGGACATTTTTATACATTAACTGGGTTTTCTAGGCATTTTATGTGCATAATTCAAATTTGAACTACATGCACATGCTCCAGTGCATACAAATTGGTTGAAAAATCAAATCTTTGTCCTTGGGTGCATGCTTAGTTCACATGCAAGAAATGGGAATGAATTTCAAACACCAGGGCACTGTTGATTGCCAGCAAAACGTTGAGATACTTTGTTGTTAAATTCTAGCAAATCCAAAACTCGTATGAAATTCATGAAACTTGGCATGCTATCATGGAATGGCACCCGACATGATGTGGTATTTTTCGTGTCCATTTCAAGAGAAGAAGCACTCGAATAACAACCAACAAAGGCATTTTCAAACAAATAGCTGCCACTCTAACATCGCAAACATTTGTATAATTCAAATCGTGTGCGTTATGTTAACCATTCACGTGACGCCACGTGTCTTTGTTTTAATGTCTATAGGAGGTGCCTTGCGGACAGCTGCTTGACTAAACAGGAGGCGTGCAAGCGCAGTCTGGTGCGCAGGCTGACCGAGAGGCGTGCAAGCTCTCCTCCAATGCGCAGGCTCACCAGGAAGCGTGCGAGCTGTACGCTATGTAGGCTCACTAGGAATCGAGCCCTTTGACTTCCATGGCCGCCCGCCTTCCTCTCCATTAATGGTGCCCGAGCCACTGCTTAATATGGGCGGCCTTACTATTCGCCTCCCATTCCCCTCCCTCCCGCAGACCTCCACCAACGCCATGGCGCAAAAGGATCATCTGTCACTAGTCTTCAAGTTTGGTGAAGTCGACTCCGAGCCGGAGGAGATAGAAAATAAGCAGGAATGGGCCTCATGGACATGGCCCAGAACGAGCTGGCCGCAACTTTTGCTGCCCCCGCTCCCGTCCCAGCTCCCATCCCCGCGCCCGCGCCAGCGACCATCCCCATAGCATTGACGGGTTGGTCGCTGAGCACTATCGCAGAGCTGGAAGCCACGGGCGTCACCGAGGTCTCTCCGGACCCCTGCGAGCTCATCTACATGCCAGCGCCAGCGCCAGCGCCCGTGCACGCCCCTCCACCCACCATGGAGCCGGTCCCCATGCGTTTGGCTACACCTGCTGTGCCTGTGCCCATGCGTGCGCCCCCCTCAGCGGCATGGGACACCGCCGTCGACCGCTACCTCTCAGCGCCGCCAGCTGCCATCCTCCCGCGCCCTGCCCGCCGATCGTGCAACGACATGATGTTTGATTTACAAGTGAAGAACATTCTGAGCTGCCTGACTTCAACAACAGCGTCCCGGAGGACGACAATGACAAGGACGGTGTGGCACGCCGCCTCTGCCACCGTCGAAAATAGTTTTTTTCTTGGGTTTAATATTGTATCTCGATCGCAAACGTTTTAGTTAGAACACCCGTATGCAAACCGACAGCTTCCCCAGGAAGCCAAGGGAAAATGTGTCGAGCAGGATTTGTGCAGCTCTTGATCGCAACCGTTTTAGATATAACACCCGTATGCAAAGAGAGAGCAGGATTTGTGCATCTCTTCAACGCAAACATTTGTTTTGGATGACCCATGTGCAACCACTTACAAACAATTTGGTAAGATTTGCATCTGTCATATTTGGTATGTTGCCATTTGTCAAACTTGAAAGATTGACATTTGTTGATCTAGTAACATTGCAATTTGTCAACCTTGTAACACTATGATTTGTCAAAATATGCAGCTAAAAATCACTAGAACTATGTAATTTTTGCAACTAAAATTCAATAATTAAGCATAGATTTCATTCATAGATTAAGCAATCGTGCTTAATTTATAAAAATAGTTCGACTCGACAGCTGAACCGACTAAACTTTCCCCCAATTGTTGCTAACAACATACTGAAATAGCTAGTTCTACTTTATATACTAGCTAATTTTAAGTACGTTGTACAGTTCCACCACATCTATAGCCAGATGAACTGAACAAAATAGCCCCTAAATACTACTACGGAGGGGCTTTGTACTACTTCCGGCAGCCTCTCCTCTGTCGAGCGTGCTCAGTAAGAGGCAGAGGAGGAGGAGCCTACCGACGAGCTGGACAAATGGCATACGGTGCCTGCCGCTGCTGCACGTTCCACGACGCTCGCCATCTCGAACGCCCATTGCCGCTCCAGAATATCCATCTCGAAGCGGTGGTTCTCCTTGTAGATCTCCTGATTCCTCGCCTCTGAGGCAGCGTGTGCCATGGCCACGGTGTCAGTAAGGCTCTTTATGTGCTCGACGAGGCGCTCCTCCTCCTCCTCACGGAGGAACTCGGTGTAGCGTGCAAGGTCGCTGACGCACGTGTCGGCATCCACCTCCATTTCCCACCTTTGGGCGGTGGTGGCAGAGCGGGTGATGACCCCGGCGGTCCACAATGGGCTGGCTGCCAGGGCGGCCGATGATGGGGTGGCGGCCATGACCACCATCTCCCGCCTTCGGGCCGCGGTGGCAGAGCGGGTGATGGCTGCTACCTCTTGAGCACTGCGTTGGATTTCCCCGAAGAGGAGAGGATGATGAAGCAAAGTAGCGTAAGTATTTCCCTCAATTTTTGAGAACCAAGGTATCAATCCAGTAGGAGACCACGCACAAGTCCCTCGTACCTACACAAAACGATAGCAACTTGCAACCAATGCTTAGGGGTTGTCAATCCCTTCACGGTCACTTACGAGAGTGAGATCTGATAGAGATAATATTTTTGGTATTTTTGATAGATAGATGCAAAGTAAAAAGTAAAAGCAAAGTAAAAACAAAGCAAGTAAATAAAGTGATATAGATTGATATGATGAGAATAGACCCGGGGGCCATAGGTTTCACTAATGGCTTCTCTCAAGAGCATAAGTATTCTACAGTGGGTGAACAAATTACTGTTGAGCAATTGACAGAATTGAGCATAGTTATGAGTATATCTAGGCAATGATCATGTATATAGGCATCACGTCCAAAACAAGTAGATCGAAACGATTTTGCATCTACTACTGACCGCTATCCAGCATACATCTAGAGTATTAAGTAAAAAACAGAGTAACGCCGTAAGCAAGATAACATGATGTAGAGGGATAAATTCATGCAATATGATAAAAACCCCATCTTGTTATCCTCGATCGCAACAGTACAATACGTGCCTTGCAACTCTTTCTGTCACTGAGTAAGGACACCGCAAGATTGAACCCAAAGCTAAGCACTTCTCCCATTGCAAGAACTACCAATCTAGTTGGCCAAACCAAAAAGATAATTCGAAGAGACTTGCAAATATAACTCAATCATACATAAAAGAATTCAGAGAAGAATCAAATATTTTCCATAGATAATACTGGATCATAAACCCACAATTCATCGGTCTCAACAAACACATCGCAAAAACAAGATTACATCGAATAGATCTCCACGAGAGAGGGGGAGAACATTGTATTGAGATCCAAAAAGAGAGAAGAGGCCATCTAGCTACTAGCTATGGACCCGAAGGTCTGAAGTAAACAACTCACACTTCATCGGAGGGGCTATGGTGATGATGTAGAAGCCCTCCATGGTGGATGCCCCCTCCGGCGGAGCTCCGGAACAGGCCCCAAGATGGGATCTCGTGGATACAGAAGGTTGCGGCGGTGGAATTAGGTTTTTTGGCTCCTGTTCTGATCGTTCGGGGATACGTAGGTATATATAGGAGGAAGGAGTACGTCGGTGGAGCTCCGAGGGGCCCACGAGGTAGGGGGGTGTGCCCTCCACCCTCGTGACCTCCTCGGAGACTTCTTGGAGTAGGGTCCAAGTCTCCTGGATCATGTTCAGTTGGAAAATTACGATCCCGAAGGTTTCATTCCGTTTGGACTCTGTTTGATTTTATGTTTCTTCGAAATACTTAAAAAGGCAAAAACAACAATTTTGGGCTGGGCCTCCGGTTAATAGGTTAGTCCCAAAAGTAATATAAAAGTGGAAAATAAAGCCCAATATAGTCCAAAATAGTAGATAAAGTAGCATGGAGCAATCAAAAATTATAGATACGTTGGAGACGTATCAAGCATCCCCAAGCTTAATTCCTGCTCGTCCTCGAGTAGGTAAATGATAAAAAAGAATTTTTGATGCGGAGTGATACTTTGGCATAATTTCAATGTAAATCTTCTTAATTGTGATATGAATATTCAGATCCAAAAGATTCAAGACAAAAGTTCATATTGATACAAAAATAATAATACTTCAAGCATACTAATCAAAGCAATCATGTCTTCTCAAAATAACATGGCAAAAGAAAGTTTATCCCAACAAAATCATATAGTTAGGCTATGCTTCATTTTCGTCACACAAAGATGTTCCCAACTTCTATACCCCCGATGACAAGCCAAGCAATTGTTTCATACTTAAATAATCTCAAACTTTTTCAACCTTCACACAATACATGAGCGTGAGCTATGGATATAGCACTATGGGTGGAATAGAATATGATGATGGGGATTGTGTGGAGAAGACAAAGAAGGAGAAAGTCTCACATCAACTAGTCGTATCAACGGGCTATGGAGATGCCCATCAATAGATATCAATGTGAGTGAGTAGGGATTGCCATGCAACGGATGCACTAGAGCTATGAATGCTCAACAAAACAAAACTAGTGGGTGTGCATCCAACTCGCTTGCTCACGAAGACCTAGGGCATTTGAGGAAGCCCATCGTAGGAATATACAAGCCAAGTTCTATAATGAAAAATTCCCACTAGTATAAAAAGACAACTTATGAGAGTCACTACATGAGGAACAAGGTGCTACTTTGAAGCACAATATATGAGACTCACTACATGAAGAACAAGGTGCTACTTTGAAGCACAATTGTGGAAAAAGATATAGTAGCATTGCCCCTTTTTTGGGCCTTTTCTTTTTTTGGCCTTTTTTTGGGAAATGCTCTAATAATGATTATCATCACACTTCCATTGATTACAACACAAGGATTACAAATCCAAACTTAGAACAAGATATGACTCTATATGAATGCCTCCGGCGGTGTACCAGGATGGTGCAATGAATCAAGAGTGACATGTATGGAAAATAATGCATGGTGGCTTTGCCACAAATACGATGTCAACTACAAGATCATGCAATGGCAATATGACAAAAGTAATGCATGTCATGATGATGATGGTGGAAGTTGCATGGCAATATATCTCGGAATGGCTATGGAAATGCCATGATAGGTAGGTATGGTGGCTATTTTGAGGAAGATATAAGGAGGTTTATGTGTGATAGAGCATATCATATCACGGGTTTGGATGCACCGGTGAAGTTTGCGCCAACTCTCAAGGTGAGAAAGGGCAATGCACGGTACCGAAGAGGCTAGCAAAGGTGGAAAGGTGAGAGTGCGTATAATCCATGGACTCAACATTAGTTAAAAGAACTCATATACTTATTGCAAAAATTTAGAAGTCATCAAAAATTCAAGTACTACGCGCATGCTCCTAGGGGGATAGATTGGTAGGAAAAGACCATCGCTCGTCCCCGACCGCCACTCATAAGGATGCACAAGCCAGGTACACTTCATGTTTCAAATTTGTTACACAACTTTAACCATACGTGCATGCTACGGGATTTGCAAACTTCAACACAAGTATTTATCAAATTCATAATCACCCGACTAGCACGACTTTGATATTATCACCTCCATGTCTCAAAACAATTATCAAGCATCAAACTTATCTTAATATTCAATTCACTCAAAAGAAAGTTTCACATATCTTGAATACCAAGTATATTAACATTAAGCAAATTACCATGCTATTAAAGACTCTCAAAATAATCTAAGTGAAGCATGAGAGATCAAATAGTTTCTTTAAAACAAATCCACCACCATGCTCTAAAAGATCTAAGTGAAGTACTAGAGCAAAAATTATCACGCTCAAAAGATATAAGTGAAGCACTATGAGCAAAACTATCAAGCTCAAAAGATATAAGTGAAGCACATAGAGTATTCTAACAAATTCCAATTCATGTATGGCTCTCTCAAAAGATGTGTACATCAAGGATGATTGTGGTAGACTAACAAGCAAAGACACAAATAATACAAGACGCTCCAAGCAAAACACATATCATGTTGGTGAATAAAAATATAGCTCCAAGTAAATTACCGATGGAAGTGGACGAAAGAGGGGATGCCTTCCGGGGCATCCCCAAGCTTTGACTTTTTGGTGTCCTTGGATTATCTTGGGGGTGCCATGGGCATCCCCAAGCTTAGGCTCTTGCCACTCCTTGTTCCATAATCCATCAAAAGAATTCACCCAAAACTTGAAAACTTCACAACACAAAACTCAACAGAATTCTCGTGAGCTCCGTTAGAGAAAGAAAACAAAAGACTACTTCAAGGTACTGTAATGAACTCATTCTTTATTTATATTGGTGTTAAACCTACTGTATTCCAACTTCTCTATGGTTTATAAACTAATTTACTAGCCATAGATTCATCAAAATAAGCAAACAACACACGAAAAACAGAATCTGTCAAAAACAGAACAGTCTGTAGCAATCTGTAACTAATGCAAACTTCTGGAACTCTAAAACTTCTTCCAAAATAGGAAGTCCTGGACACTTTGTTTATTGATCATCAGCCAAAAGAATAAACGCAAAATCACATTCCTGTGATTTAACAAAATTATATTCGTGCGCGCAAAGTTTCTGTTTTTCAGCAGAATCAAATCAACTATCATCGTAGGTTATCCTATAGGTTCTACTTGGCACAAACACTAACTTAAAGATAAAACCACATCCAAACAGAAGCTAGATGGTTATTCCTAAACAGAAGCAAAAATAAAAAACACAAAATAAAATTGGGTTGCCTCCCAACAAGCGCTATCGTTTAACGCCCCTAGCTAGGCATTGAGAATTTTAATGATGCTCACAAGAAAGACAAGAATTGAAGCGCAAAGGGAGCATCATGAAACACGTGACAAACACATCTAAGTCTAACATACTTCCTATGCATAGGCATATTATAGGCAAACAAATTTGAAAGGCAAACAAAAACTAGTATATGCAAGGAAGAACAAAGAGATGATAGCAATCTGAACATGAAGAGAGGTAATTTAGTAACATGAAAATTTCTACAACCATATTTTCCTATCTCATAATAATTACATGTAGGATCATAAGCAAATTCAACAAAATAGCTATCACATAACATATTCTCAACATGATCCACATGCATGTAAAGTTGACACTCTTCCAAAATAGTGGGATTAACATTAACTAAAGTCATGACCTCTTCAAACCCAAGATCATAGGAAGAATCACCCCAATCATTACAACAAGTAGTAGACATAGCAAAACTAGCATCCCCAAGCTTAGGGTTTTTCATATTATTAGCACAATTGTCATCAAGAGAACTTATACTAAAATCATTGCAATCATGCTTTTTATTCAAAGAGTTATCGTGAATCTCTTCATAAAGTACTTCATCACAATTTCTAGATTCACGAATTTCAAGCAAAACTTCACAAAGATAATCTAGTGCACAAAACTCACTAGCAATTGGTTCATCATAATTGGATCTCTTAAAAAGATTGGCAAGCGGATGAGGATCCATAAACTTTTAGCAAGCGAAGATGCAAGCAAAAAGAAGGTACAAGCAAACATAAGATTGAACGGAAGAAGGGCGAATAAAACGGCAACGGTGAAGTGGGGGAGAGGAAAACAAGAGGCAAATGGCAAATAATGTAATGCGAGAGATAGGGATTGCGATGGGTACTTGGTATGGTTGACTTGCTTGCGTGAGCCTCCCCGGCAACGGCGCCAGAAATTCTTCTTGCTACCTCTTGAGCACTGCGTTGGATTTCCCCAAAGAGGAGAGGATGATGCAGCAAAGTAGCGTAAGTATTTCCCTCAGTTTTTGAGAACCAAGGTATCAATCCAGTAGGAGACCACGCACAAGTCCCTCATACCTACACAAAACCACAGCAACTCGCAACCAATGCTTAGGGGTTGTCAATCCCTTCACAGTCACTTACGAGAGTGAGATCTGATAGAGATAATATTTTTGGTATTTTTGATAGATAGATGCAAAGTAAAAAGTAAAAGCAAAGTAAAAACAAAGCAAGTAAATAAAGTGATATAGATTGATATGATGAGAATAGACCCGGGGGCCATAGGTTTCACTAGTGGCTTCTCTCAAGAGCATAAGTATTCTACGGTGGGTGAACAAATTACTGTTGTGCAATTGATAGAATTGAGCATAGTTATGAGTATATCTAGGCAATGATCATGTATATAGGCATCACGTCCAAAACAAGTAGATCGAAACGATTCTGCATCTACTACTATTACTCCACTCATCGACCGCTATCCAGCATGCATCTAGAGTATTAAGTAAAAACAGAGTAACGCCGTAAGCAAGATGTCATGATGCAGAGGGATAAATTCATGCAATATGATAAAAACCCCATCTTGTTATCCTCGATGGCAAAAATACAATACGTGCCTTGCAACTCTTTCTGTCACTGAGTAAGGACACCGCAAGATTGAACCCAAAGCTAAGCACTTCTCCCATTGCAAGAACTACCAATCTAGTTGGCCAAACCAAAAAGATAATTCGAAGAGACTTGCAAAGATAACTCAATCATACATAAACGAATTCAGAGAAGAATCAAATATTTTCCATAGATAATACTGGATCATAAACCCATAATTCATCGTCTCAACAAACACACCGCAAAAAGAAGATTACATCGAATAGATCTCCACAAGAGAGGGGGAGAACATTGTATTGAGATCCAAAAAGAGAGAAGAAGCCATCTAGCTACTAGCTATGGACCCGAAGGTCTGAAGTAAACTACTCACACTTCATCGGAGGGGCTATGGTGATGATGTAGAAGCCCTCCATGGTGGATGCCCCCTCCGGCGGAGCTCCGGAATAGGCCCCAAGATGGGATCTCGTGGATACAGAAGGTTGCGGCGGTGGAATTAGGTTTTTTGGCTCCTGTTCTGATTGTTCAGAGATACGCAGGTATATATAGGAGGAAGGAGTACGTCGGTGGAGCTCCGAGGGGCCCACGGGGTAGGGGGGCGTGCCCAGGGGGGAGGCGCCCTCCACCCTCGTGACCTCCTCGGAGACTTCTTGGAGTAGGGTCCAAGTCTCCTGGATCACGTTCGGTTGGAAAATCACGATCCCGAAGGTTTCATTCTATTTGGACTCCGTTTGATATTCTGTTTCTTCGAAATACTAAAAAAAGGCAAAAAACAGCAATTCTGGGCTGGGCCTCCGGTTAATAGGTTAGTCCCAAAAGTAATATAAAAGTGGAAAATAAAGCCCAATATAGTCCAAAACAGTAGATAAAGTAGCATGGAGCAATAAAAATTATAGATACGTTGGAGACGTATCAATGGCCATGGTGGCCGGCCCAATGGGCCACGGCGGCCTTACGGCGGCCGACGGGCCTCCAGTCTTGGGCCCGTGGCCCTGGCCCGCACTGACGATGCCCTGGCTCGATGGTGGCTCGGCTGGTGGTGCTGTGAACGGGCACAGAGCTGCTGACGGCTTCAGGGCCGGCGGCAATGGAGCGTCGTGGTGTGTGGTGTGGCCGTGCAAACCCAACAGGGACGACGCCACGTGCACTACACTGATGCCGCAAACAACAGGGGCCACTGCGCACTCGCTTGCGGATGCGCACCGTGGTAGCCTCCCAGCTGGAGCTATCATCTGATGACGGCGGAGTGGCTGAGCGACCACGATGGACCGATGCCATTGGCGATTGTGGGAGAAGCAGACGAGATAAGCTACAGGGAGGGAGGGGAAAATGCGACGCAGGATTCGCCGGCCATGAGGGTTTTTATAGCAGGCCTGTAAGCATTGGGATTTGGGGGATTTCACCTTGTGGGGCGGGCAGCTTGTGCGGGAACCTGCAAGGTTGCGCTGGAACAAGCTCATCGACGATTCATTGGCGCCACCATTTGGCCAAAAGAACAATCCCGCGCACTGCGCAAGCTTGCGCTGTAAGCCGTCTGCGGGTGCGGGGTGACAAGACGTGCGAGAGGAGGAGGAAAGGCCACGTACACATACAGTTAATAAAAAAATGTTTGTGATTGAATTACCTACTATACACCCGTCCTGGTTTATAAGTAAAATAATAAAATATGAATGCATGTCGCCAAAGATTATATAGTTGGATTCGTATTTGAACATAGTTTCTAATTATATAATTTTTATAACATGCATTAACATTTTGTTGGTTAAATTTGAGGGCAAGGTATGGCACATAATATAAAGGGGACTATAGACCAAGACGGAGGTAGTAGCACATGGCCGCTCTCTATGCAGCGACGCAAGTGTCGGCCGGCTTGTAGGCGACCATTTCCTGCGTGTTCAACTGCTCTATGCATGTGCTTGCTTGCGCTTGAGGCGGCCATGGCGTGCTCTGCTTGCATGCTGCTGCACGCGCTCTGCTCGCATGCTGCTGCGTGCGCTCTGCTCTCGCGCCCCTTCGGGTGCTCTACCATCGCCCCTCCACGCGCGCTGCCAATGTTTGGGGCCGGCGCACGATCACGCACGTTCGTGTGCATGCGGTTGCGCCGGGCGCGGCTCCACAATGCAGTTACCTGATGCAAAATCTGCCATGCGGATGCGCCGAGAATCCAGGCCGCCCGGACCCCATTTATTCCTGTGGCCATTTACCTTCATCTCTCGCGTCACACGACACAATAAGCACCTCCATGACGGCACATACAAAGAGGACATCCAACGGTTCCAATGGCGATCCCCGTGGCTCTAATGGCGCTCCCAGCGACCGACGACGACAACGGTGGGCAGTTCACCATGCATCACGTAGTGGACATCCACGTGAGGGGGAAGGCCCTCTCAGTGGTGTACATGAACGATCCAGTGTCGGTGGAGAGCTCCATCCAAACTATGGAGCAGTTCCTTGCCGAGGACAAGTACCAAGTGGTCGGCTTCGACCTCGAGTACACTATCAGTCGTGCCAGGCATGAACAGAAGGTTGTCGTTGCCCAGTTGTGCATGCGACATGACGTCCTCGTCTACCACTACCACCTGGCCACAAGGCATTGCGAGCGTTTCTCCAGGTTTATCAACATCTCCGACTACAAGTTCGCTGCGGTGGACACCACCAACGATCTAAAAGCGCTCAAGGTTTCGGGCTTGAAATGCCCGAATCTTGTCAACATCCAGGACCACTACAAGGCCTGGGGCAGCGCTAAGAACAAACTGAACTCCCTAGTTGACCTCGCCTCGGCCATCATTGACCCCTACTACATGAATATGAAGGATGAGAGCAAGCAGGACAAGGACACCTGGCACAGTGTTTGGCATGAGAGACTAGATGAAGAACACGTCAAGTACGCAGCCAATGACGCGTACACAAGCTACGAGATGTACATGCAGATCGTTGACATGAGGAAGTGTCTTATTCATGACCCAGCCAAGGGATCGAGCCACGGAGCAGTGGCGGGAGCGTCACAAGAAGTAGATGGCTAGATGATCATTTCTCCTACTTTAGAATGCATGTAATTGTTTATTCAGGTGTGTGCGAATGATCTGTATAGTCACTTATGTAATTGGATGTTTATTTCAGTTATACACACACACACACACACATATATATATATATACACATATATACATACATGTTATTCTTCTGTAGACAAAGAAAATCACATGGCTTATTAGTAGCAACCGTCTGTGTTATTATTGGTCTTCGCACACATTTCTGATCACGGACTTGTTTGCCGTGTATCACACACATATTGTTCAGTTGAACCGTTTCCATAGTGTTGCGCAATAAAGGCTGCAAAGAGGGATCTACAACAACAAGGTCTATCAAGGTCTTTGTTTTGTAATTTTTGTCATTTCTTGTTTTTTGAACACATGTTGATTGGCTTGAAGAAGGTCTATCTCGTTACTTTTTGATAATGTTTATACCCAAGCAACTAGCTTGCATTTTTCAATGTTTTTTGTACGAACAGAATCGCACAAGAACTTACTATAGTAACCGTCTGTGTTATAATTTCTCATCGCAAACAGTTCATTCGAGTGGGATGTTTGCTGCTTATCACACACATCTGGTTTACACGAATCATTTGTGTTCTTTTGGCTGATCGCAAATGCCGCATATCACACACATCTTGTTAAGATGAACCATTTCCGTTCTCTTGCCTAATCGAAAACAGTTTGTCCGAGTGAACGGTATGTCGTATATCACACACACCTTGATGTGGCTAACCATTTCTGTTGCATTCCCTAATAGCACACAATTCATCGGAGGGAACTGTATGCCGTATATCGCACACACATTGATATGGCTTCCCGTTTCTGTTGTTCTTCCTCATCGCAAACAGTTCTGCTGGATCAAACTTATGCCCTTCGTCGCACACGCAACTAAAATCTGTACCGTGTTTGATGCATCCGTCATTACAAACATTTTGCACATTTTAGACGGTTCTCTTACACCACCATTTGCGATTATTGCATCACACACAGTTTCTCGAAGGGCCTCTGATCGTAGTGTCGCGTTAGCAGTATCCTGCAGTAGTGATTATAAACTTTATATTTTATGCTATAACTGCTATGATACTCTAATATGCGATCTAGTGGAAAACTCATATGCACGTGTGGAATAATAAACTATAAATAAAAGGTTCCTAGTCTTGCCTCTAGAACTAGCTCAAGTGTTGTTGGTGATCACGTTTTCTGGATCTTAGGATATTGTTAAGTGTAATGATAGTCCTAAAAAAGATTGAGATTATGATGTTAGAAGAATGATAATACTGAATCGACCCAACCTTGTTTGGTATGAATTGAGTTAATATCGTCTGTAATAAATTGTAACAACACGGAGTGTACATGTGACTTTGATCCTTAAACCATGAGAGTATCATAGTAAATTTTTACCGTACGGTGGACTTTGGGGTTGCTTAAACGTCACCTATAACACGATGATCACAACGATAACTTACAGGTTCATCGGAAAGTTTGACAAGGAACTAGATAGCTCAAGAGTGGGATTTGCTCGTCTAATGATGGAGAGATATTCTTAGGGCCCTCTCGGTGTGGCGGCATCAATCATCATCTAGCCAGATAGATGTGACTTCATCATGGGGATGCCGGAACACAATAACAAGAAAGAAGGACAAATCCGGTGAGGAGGATTTCGGTATAATGAGCATAGTGATCACTCGGGAGGATACCGATGCATCTCGGGTTCTGTAAAGTATCGCGGAGCAAGGTAACATCACATGATAAAAAAAGTTTCACTCAAATATCATTCTTGTGCTCATAGGGATCGATATGGACGTCCACGGTCCTGCTGTTGGTCATTGAACGAATGATTTATTCATGTCTATGAGTTACCGAACCAATGGGGTCACAAGCTTATGGCAATCATGATTTTTTTGAGTGTTAGTAGGAAGGGAGTCATGAGAATATATTTTGGTAATTATTTCATGAATATTCAGAATAGTTCTGAGAGGATCCGAATGCGTTTTGGGGTCACTGGAAGGGTCTCGGTGAGTATCGAGTAATACCGTGTATTACCGATAAATATATATAGGTGGAAAATGTTTTTAGAGATGTTAATATATATACAACGGTCTAAAAGTATTTATAATATTTTATATTTAATTTAAATATCAATGGGCCTAAAAAGGCCAAGAGGTGGAAGGCAACTTGGGCCACAAAGGCCCAAGTGGGGGTGGCGCCCGCTTTTCCTTGGGCGGGGGGGGGGATCCTACTAGGGGAGGAGTCCAACCTATATATAGTAGGGGATTTTTGTTGGGGAACGTTGCATGCGAAACACAAATTTTCCTACGCTCACCAAGATCCAATCTAGCAGATGACCATCTACGAGAGGAGAGATTGGATCTACATACCCTTGTAGATTGCTAAGCGGAAGCGTTAAGAAACACGCTTGATGTAGTCGAACGTCTTCGCGATCCAATCACGATCCGTCCCACGAACTACCGACCCAAGTGTCGACCGGACGACACCTCCATGCTCAACGCATGTACGGCTTGATGATGCCTTCACCTCCTCAATCCAGTGAGCAATGGTGAAGTAGTAGCTCGAGTCCTCCAACACCACGACGGTGTGGTGACGGTGGTGGTGGCGGAATCTTAGCAGAGCTTCACTAAGCGCTACAGAGAGGAAGAAGGCTACAAGGGAGAGGAGGGGCAGCGCCGTGGCATATGAGGGTGTGTCTGCCCTCTCTCTACCTCTCTATATATAGGGGAAGGGGAGGGGAGCGCCCCTAGGGGATCCCATCTAGGGCCGGCGGCCACAAGAGGGAAACCCTAGATGGGTTTCCCCCCTTAGGAGACTTGGCCCCCAAGGGAGCGCCCCCACCTCCTCTGGCAACATGGGATGGAGTGAGGGGGGCGCACAACCCCTTAGTGGGCTGATTTGCCCCCTCCCCTTGGCCCATGATCCCCCCAAGACTTGTCGGGGCCCCCCCAAACCCCTTTCGATCATGCTGGTCATCACCCGGTAACCCCGGAACACTTCCGGACTCCAATACCCTTTGTCCAATATATCAGTATTCACCTCTGGACCATTCTGGAGTTCCTCATCATGTTCGGGATCTCATCCGGGACTACTAAGAACCTTCGGTAACCACCATAATGACTGAACTATACTTATATCATCACCAAACATTAAGTGTGTAGACCCGCGGGTTCGAGAACTATGCAGACATGACCGAGACACCTCTACAGTCAATAGCCAATAGCGGGACCTAGATGCCCATATTGGTTCCTACATATTCTACGAAGATCTTATCGGTGGAACCTCGATGTCAAAGATCCAGTTAATCCCGTATGCAGTTCCCTTTGTCTATCGGTATGTTATTTTCCCGAGATCCGATCGTCGGTATCTCCATACCCAGTTCAATCTCGTTACCGACAAGTCTCTTTACTCATTCCGTAATACAAGATCCCGTGTCTAACTCATTAGTCACATTGCTTGCAAGCTCATTGTGATACTGTATTACCGAGTGGGCCCTGAGATACCTCTCCGTCATACAGAGTGACAAATCCCAGTCTTGATCCATGCCAACTCAACATACACCCTCAGAGATACCTGTAGATCACCTTTATCGTCACCCAGTTACATTGCGACGTTTGGTACACACAAGGTACTCCTCCAGTGACAATGAGTTTCATGATCTCATGGTCATAGGAACATATACTTGACTTGCAGAAAACGATAGCAATAAACTTGACACGATCATATGCTACGTTCATAGTTTGGGTCTTGTACATCACATAATTCTCCTAGTTATGTGATCTCGTTGCCAAATGACAACTCATGTCCATGACTAGGAAACCATAGCCATATTTGGTCAACGAGCTAGTCCGGTAAAGGCTCACTAGGGACACGTGGTTGTCTATGTATCCACACATGTATTTGAGTTTCCGGTCAATACAATTCTAGCATGGATAATAAATGATTATCATGAACAAGGAAATATGTTAATAACCAATTTAATATTGCGTCTCGGGCATATTTCCAACAGTCTCCCACTTGCACTAGAGTCAATAATCTAGTTCACATCGCCATGTGATTAACACTCATAGTTCACATCGCCATGTGACTAACACCCAAAGAGTTTACAAGAGTCTATAATCTAGTTCACATCACCATGTGATTAACACTCAATGAGTTGTAGGGTTTGATCATGTTATGCTTGTGAGAGAGGTTTTATTTAACGGGTCTGCAACATTCAGATCCATGTGTACTTCGCAAATCTTTATGATATATTGTAGATGCTGCTACCACGCTCCACTTGGAGCTATTCCAAATGGCTGCTCCACTATACGTATCTAGTTTGCTACTCAGAGTCATCCAGATTGGTGTTAAAGCTTGCATCGACATAACCCGTTATGCCGAACTCTTTATTACCTCCATAACCGAGAAAGTTTCCTTATTCCTCTAAGGATAATTTTGACCGCTGTCCAGTGATCCACTCCTGGATCACTCTTTTACCCCCTTGCCAGACACGTGGCAAGGCACACATCAGGTGTGGTACACAACATGGCATACCGTATAGAGCCTATGGCTAAGGCATAGGGGATGACCTTCGTCCTTTCTCTTTCTTCAGCCGTGGTCGAGCTTTGAGTCTTACTCAACTTCACACCTTACTACTCAGGCAAGAACTCCTTCTTTGACTGATCCATTTTGAACTCCTTCAAAATCATGTCAAGGTATGTGCTCCGTGAAAGTCTTATCAGGCATATTGATCTATCTCTATAGATCTTGTTGCCCAATATGTAAGCAGCTTTACCCAGGTCTTCCTTTGAAAAACTCCTTTCAAACAACCCTTTATGCTTTCCAGAAATTCTACATCATTTCTGATCAACAATATGTCATCCACATATACTTATCAGAAATGTTGTGGTGCTCCCACTCACTTTCTTGTAAATACAAGTTTCTTGCAAACTTTGTATAAACCCAAAAGCTTTGATCACCTCATCAAAGCGTATATTCCAAGTCCGAGATGCTTGCTCCATTTCATAGAAGGATCGCTGGAGCTTGCATGCCTTTTAGCATTCGTAGGATTGGAAAAACCTTCTAGTTGTATCACATACAACCTTACCTCACGGAAACCGTTATGGAAACTCTGTTTTGACATCCATCCGCCAGATTTTGTAATCGAAAAATGCAGCAACTACTAACATAATCACAATAGACTTTAGCATCGCTACGAGTGAGAAAGTCTCGTCATAGTCAACTCCTTGAACTTGTCAGAAAATTCTTTGCGACAAGTCGAGCTTCATTAATGGTTAAATTACCATCAAAGTCTGTCTTATTAAAGATCCATTTATTCTGAATGACCTTTTGCTCTTCAGGTAATACTTCCAAAGTCCATACTTTGGTTTCGTACATGGATCCATCTTGGATTTCATGGCCTCTAACCATTTGTCAGAATCCGGGCCCACCATCGCTTCTTCATTGCTCGTAGGTTCACCGTTGTCCAACAACATGACCTCTAAGATAGGGTTACCGTACCACTCAAGAGCTGTACGTACCCTTGTCGACCTACGAGGTTCGATAGTAACTTGATCTGAAGCTTCATGATCATCATCATTAGCTTCCTCTTCAACTGACATAGGTGCCATAGAAACATCTTTCTATGTTGCACTACTCTCTGGTTTAAGTAAAGGTTCAACAACCTCATCAAGTTCTATCTTCCTCCCACTCAATTCTTTCGAGAGAAAACTCTTTCTTGAGAAAGGACCCATTCTTAGCGACAAACACTTTGCCCTCGGATCTAAGATAGAAGGTATACCCAATTGTCTCTTTTGGGTATCCTATGAAGACGCATTTCTCCGCTTTGGGTTTGAGCTTTTCCGACTGAAGGCTTTTGACATAAGCATCGCAGCCCCAACCCTTAAAAAACAACAACTTAGGTTTCTTGCCAGACCATAGTTCATACGGTGTTGTCTCCATGGACTTAGATGGTTCCCTATTTAAAGTGAATGTAGTTGTCTCTAATGCATAACCCCAAAATGATAGTGGTAGATCGGCAAGAGACATCATAGAACGCACCATATCCAATAAGGTACGATTACGACGTTCAGACATGCACACCATTATGTTGTGGTGTTCCAGGTGGCGTCAACTGTGAAATAATTCCACATTGTCTTAAGTGATTTCCAAACTCATAACTCAAATATTCTCCCCCTTGATCGAATCATAGGAATTTGATCTTCTTGTTACAATGATTCTCAACTCCACTCTGAAATTGCTTGAACTTTTCAAAATTTTCAGACTTATGCTTTATGAAGTAAATATACCCATATCTACTCAAATCATCGGTAAAGGTGAGGAAATAACGATATCCACTGCATGCGTCAACACTCATCGGACCGCACACTTCAGTATGTATGATTTCCAACAAGTCACTTGCCTGTTCCATTGTACCGGAAAACAAGGTTTTAGTCATCTTGCCCATAAGGCATGGTTCACATGTGTCAAGTGATTCAAAATCAAGTGACTCCAAAAGTCCATCAGCATGGAGTTTCTTCATGCGATTTACTCCAATATGATCTAAGCGGCAGTGCCACAAGAAAGTGGTACTATCATTATTAACTCTACTTCTTTTGGCCTCAATGTTATGAACATGTATATCACTATGATCGAGATTCAATAAACCATTCACATTGGGTGTATGACCATAGAAGGTATATTCATGTAAATAGAATAACCGTTATTCTCAAATTTAAATGAACAATCGTATTGCAATAAACACGATCTAATCATGTTCATGCTCAACGCAGACACCAAATAACATTTATCTAGGCTCAACACTAATCCCGAAGGTAGAGGGAGCGTGTGATGGTGATCACATAAACCTTGGAAACACTTCCAACACACATCGTAACCTTGCCCTTAGCTAGTCTCCATTTATTCCGTAGATTTTGTTTCGAGTTACTAATATTAGCAACTGAACCGGTATCTAATACCCATGTGCTACTAGGAGTACTACTAAGTTACACATCAATAACACGTATATCAAATATACTTTTGTTGAAGTTGCGAGCCTTCTCATCTACCAAGTATTTGGGGTAATTCCGCTACCAGTGACCGTTCCCTTACAATAGAAGCACTTAGTCTCGGGTTTAGGTTCAACCTTGGGTTTTTTCACTGGAGCGGCAACTGGTTTGCCATTCATGAAGTTTCCCTTCTTGCCCGTACCCTTCTTGAAACTAGTGGTCTTGTTAACCATCAACACTTGATGCTCCTTCTGATTTCTACCTTCGCGGTCTTAAGCACCGCGGACAGCTCCGGGATCATCTCCTTCCCTTGCATGTTATAGTTCATCACGGAGCTCTAGTAGCTCGGTGATAGTGACTAGAGAACTCTGCCAATCACTATCTTATCTGGAAGATTAACTCCCACTTTATTCAAGTGATCGTAGCACTCAGACATTCCGAGCACATGCTCACCGGCTGAGCTATTCTCCTCCATCTTGTAGGCAAAGAACTTGTCAGAGGTCTCATACTTCTCAACACGGGCATGAGCCTGAAATACCAATTTCAGCTCTTGGAAAATCTCATATGTTCCATGGCATTCAAAACGCCTTTGGAGCCCCGATTCTAAGCTGTAAAGCATGACACACTAAACTATGAAGTATTCATCAGAACGTTTCTGCCAGATGTTCACAACATCCACAGACGATGCTAGAGGGGTTGGTACACCGAGCAGTGCATCAAGGACATAAGCCTTCTGTGTAGCAGTGAGGACAATCCTCAGACTATGGACCTAGTCCACATAATTGCTTACAATATCTTTCAACTTAGTCTTTCTCTAGGAACGTAATGAAATAGGGAGCTACAACACGAGCTATTGAACATAATTTGCAAAGACAATTTAGACTATGTTCATGATAAATGAGTTCAATTAATCATATTACTTAAGAATTCCCACTGAAATTGATATCCCTCCGGTCATCCGAGTGTAACATGATCCAAATTCACCAACCCAAGTCCAATCATCACGTGAGATGAGGTGGTTTCAGTGGTGAACATCTCCATGTTGATCATATCTACTATATGACTCCTATTCGACCTTTTGGTCTCTTGTGTTGTGAGGCCATGTCTATACATGCTAGGCTCATCAAGTCTAACCCAAGTGTTCCACATGTGCAAAACTGGCTTGCACCCGTTGTATGTGAACGTAGAGTCTATCACACCCGATCATCACATGGTGCTTCAAAACGACAAAAATTCGCAACGGTGCACACTTGGGGAGAACACTATTTTGTCTTGAAATTTTAGTGAGGGATCATCCTATAATGCTACCATCGTCCTAAGGAAAATAAGATGCATAAAAGGATTAACATCACGTGCAAATCATAAGTGATATGATATGGCCATCAACTTGTGCTTTTGATCTCCATCTCCAAAGCATCGGCATGATCTCCATTGTCACCGGCATGACACCATGATCTCCATCATCGTGTCGCCATCGGGGTTGTCACGCCAACCATGCTTCTACTACTATTGCTACCGCTTAGTGATAAAGTAAAGCATTACATAGCGCTTAATGATTGACATGCAGGTCATACAATAATTAAATACAACCCTATGGCTCCTGCCGGTTACCATAAGCATCGACATACAAGTCGATATAAACTATTACAAACATGATCATCTCATACATCAAATATATTTCATCATGTCTTTGGCCATATCATATCACAACATACCCTGCAAAAACAAGTTAGACGTCCTCTACTTTGTTGTTGCATGTTTTACGTGGCTGCTATGGGTATTTAGCAAGAACGATTCTTACCTACGCAAATCCACAAGGCGATATGCAAGTTGCTATTTCATCTTCTACAACGACCACCTTTGTCGAATCCGATTCAACTAAGGTGGGAGAGACAGACACACGCAGCCATCTTTATGCAACAAAATCACATGTCTGTCCATGGAACCGGTCTCATGTACATGGACATGTAAGGCTGGTCTGGGCTGCTTCATTCCACAATACAGCCAAATCATGAAAAGACCAAGGATGGAAGAAATCTGAATAACAACGCCCGCAAACTCCTTTGTGTTCTACTCGTGTGTCATCTACGCATAGGCCTAGCTCATGATGCCACCGTTGGGGAACGTTGCATGTGAAACAAAAATTTTCCTACGCTCACAAAGATCCAATCTAGGAGATGAACATCTACGAGAGGAGAGATTGGATCTACATACCCTTGTAGATCACTAAGCGGAAGTGTTAAGAAACACGGTTGATGTAGTCGAACATCTTCGTGATCCAATCACGATCCGTCCTGCAAACTCCCGATCCAAGTGCCGAACGGACGACACCTTCGTGTTCAACACACGTACGGCTGTATGACGCCTTCACATCCTCGATCCAGCGAGCGATGGTGAAGTAGTAGCTCGATTCCTCTGGCAGTACAACGGCATGGTGATGGTGGTGGTGGCGGAATCTCAGCAGAGCTTCGCTAAGCGCTACGGAGAGGAAGAAGGCTACGAGGGAGAGGAGGGGCAGCGCCATGCCATATGAGGGTGTGGCTGCCCTCTCTCTACCTCTCTATATATAGGGGGAAGGGGGAGAGGGGGCGCCCCTAGGGGATCCCATATAGGGCCGGCGACCACAAGAGGGAACCCTAGATGGGTTTCCCCCCTTAGGAGACTTGGCCCCCAAGCCAAAGGGGTGGGAACCCTAGGGAAGCGCCCCCACCTCCTTTGGCAACATGGGATGGGGTGAGCGGGGCGCACAACCCCTTAGTGGGCTGATTTGCCCCCTCCCCTTGGTCCATGATCCCCCCAAGACTTGTCGGGGCCCCCCGAAACCCCTTTCGGTCATTCTGGTCATCACCCGATACCCCCGGAACATCTCCGGACTCTAATACCCTTCGTCCAATATATCAATCTTCACCTATGGACCATTATGGAGTTCCTCGTCACATCCAAGATTTCATCCGAGACTCTGAACAACCTTCGGTAACCACCATAATGACTGAACTATA
Organism: Triticum aestivum; assembly: GCF_018294505.1. NCBI lineage: Eukaryota > Viridiplantae > Streptophyta > Magnoliopsida > Poales > Poaceae > Triticum > Triticum aestivum. The sequence goes on along the minus strand of NC_057810.1, from coordinate 281,883,593 downwards.
CTTATATCGTCACCAAATATTAAGTGTGTAGACCCTGCGGGTTCAAGAACTATGCAGACATGACCGAGACACCTCTACGGTCAATAACCAATAGCGGGACTTGGATGCCCATATTGGTTCCTACATATTCTACGAAGATCTTATTGTTCGAACCGTGATGTCAAGGATTCAGTTAATCCCTTATGTAGTTCCCTTTGTCTATCGGTATGTTACCTGCCCGAGATTCGATCATCGGTATCTCCATACCTAGTTCAATCTCGTTACCGGCAAGTCTCTTTACTTGTTGTGTAATACAAGATCCTGCGGCTAACTCATTGGTCACATTGCTTGCAAGCTCATTGTGATACTGTATTACCGAGTGGGCCTTGAGATACCTCTCCATCATACGGAGTGACAAATCCCAGTCTTGATCCATGCCAACTCAATCGACATCCTCAGAGATACCTGTAGAGCACCTTTATAGTCACCCAGTTACATTGCGACATTTGGTACACACAAGGTACTCCTTCGGTGTCAGTGAGTTGCATGCACTACAAAAAAAGACACATCCGTGACATTTTGGGCCGAACGATATTTTTCTCTGTCATGCATATGACACTTCTATGATGATAATTGTGACAAAACCCGGTATCATCATAGATGTGGTGGGTTCCTACTTCTATGACAAAAAAATCATGGCAGAAAATGTGCTTTTCGTCTTGGGCGGGCCAGAGACGCAGCTGGATGACATTCTTTGGGCCATCCATGATGGAAAAAACCATGGTAGAAGCGAGGGGGAGGAAAATTTTGGGGAGTTGCCGGTTATGGTGGGAGGTCGGGGGCCGAGCGATGCACGTTTCTCTCGAACACGTGCAAGGCATTGGCTCTAACTAAACCCGAGCGAGGCGTTGGGCTCTTACTGAACCCGAGCGATTGCACTGCAGGCTACGCGTTACTGAACCCAAGTGATCGATCGATGGCTGTTAACTGAACCCGATCGAGCGATTCCTTCGCTACTGCTGCTAACTGAGGCCGATCGATTGGATGGACAGTGAGCGTTGCGGGGGGGGGGGGGGTGGATGAACAGTGAGCAGTGGCATTGCCTCTGGATGAACAGGACCCCGTGGTGAGGAGGGCTGGATGAACAGTAGACGGTGGAGGGGTGGCTGTGGAGGGGTGGTTGAACAGGACCCCGTGGTGTGGAGGGCTAGATGAACAGTAGACGGTGGAGGGGTGCCCGTGGAGGGGTGGTTGAACAGTAGCCGGTGGATTAGCACGCGGTGGAGGCTGGATGAACAGGAGCCCGTGGAGGCTGGAGGAGGTCGATGGTAGCCCATGGAGGATGGAGGAGGTCGACGGTGGAGATGAACAATATCCCGTGGAGTCCTGTTTTGCGGTACGCCACACCCCTCCCAATGAACAGGACCCCCGTTTCAACCGTAGCGCTTAAACACAAGTCTATTTCGTCCGTTTTGCGGTACGCCACACCCCTCCCAATCAACAGGACCCCCGTTTCGACCGTAGGAGGTCCGTTTCCTCCGTTTTGCGATACGCCACACCCCTCCCGATCAACAGGACCCCCGTTTTGACCGTAGGAGGTCCGTTTCATCCGTTTTGCGGTATGCCACACCCCTCTCGATTAACAGGACCCCCGTTTCGACCGTAGGAGGTCCGTTTCCTCCGTTTTGCGGTACGCTAGACCCCTCCCGGTGAACATGATCCCGTTTCGAACATGGCCGGTCGAACACAAGGCCGTTTCCTTTGTTGTGCGGTACGCCAGGCCTCGTTTCCATCGCTTGTTCCGTCCAAGCCCTCCCGATGAACACGAGCACGCATTCCATTCCAACCCAGCCGGTTGGCTCCCCATGAACACGACGACGACGTTGTTTCTCCGTTCTGACCCAGCCATGTACGTATGCGCGAGTAGGCATTCGAGACCCCGCCCGTATGTACACATACATGGCCGTATTTTCTTTCTTGCACCCTAGCCGCTGTACGTACGTGTATATGCTACGTGCGCGCCTCTACTACAACATGTGCGCGCCTCTACTACGACACGTGCGTGCCTCTACATCGACTAGTATGTACATACACATTCGCGACCAGGATGACAACGGTACGTACGCTTCGACCAGGTGGGTCCCGACTGTCAGGCACTTCCTTGCCTGCAAAGATGTAGCTGGTGGGTCCCAGCAGTCAGGGGGGCGAATCATTTTTTTTTGGATGCACTTCCTTGCATGCGAAGGTGTAGCTGGTGGGTCCCAGCTGCCAGGGGGGCGAATCGTTTTTTTTGCCCGGACGCACTTCCTTGCGTGCGAGGATGAAGCTGGTGGGTCCCAGCAGTCAGGGGGAAACGATTTTTCCGCGAAATACAGTGGCCCGTCTGGTGGGTCCTAGCTGTCAGGTGGAGGAATCATTATTTTCCATGTAATAAGAAGGCACTTCCTTGCTGCGGCTGTGGACCCAGCTGTCAGCCTCTCCACGTACAGTCCAGGTACAATGGAAGTCATTCCTTTACCACATTGACCAGGCCGCATCGAGAGCACCATGGCGGTGGGCAACGGCGAGGCCTAGGAAGGGGATGATGCGGAGCCGGGAAAGACGCGGCAATGGAAGCCCGCACGGAGAGGAGTACGGGGTTCACTGGTTTGGCTGCGGTGTGAGGCTACCGTCGCCGCAGGGCCTGGCCAGCGGTGGGAATAGTAGGGGGCGGTGAGGCCTCCGTGACAGAACAGCCGACCACGGGAGGTAGGAGCATGCGGCACGACCGGCGCTGCTTTGGGCGGCTGGAGCAAGAAGACCAGAGGTTGAAGAAGCACTACGGTCGTTGGATGGACATCGTACGGTCACTGGAGCTAGAATCATTCATATTGACTAAGTTAACAAAGCCCTCCGTCCCCATCAACTTAGTTGGACCACAAGTCATCCTCCCACTATGGTGGGTCCCAGCTAGCAGGGGGTATTCTGTTTTTTGTGCGTAATAAGGAGGCACTTCCTTGCGTGCGATGATATAGCTGGTGGGTCCGACATGTCAGCAGGGGAACGTTTTTTTCGCAAAATATAGAGGCCCTACGGGGTGGGTCCCAGCTGTCAGGTGGAGGAATCATTATTTTGCGCATACAGTCCATGGCCGATGGATGTTGTTCGTTGACCATGTTGACCAGGCCGCGCCGAGAGCACCATGGTGGTGGACGACGGCGAGGCCTAGGAAGGGAATGACACGGAGCCGGGGAAGACTCGACAATGGTTGCCCATGAGGTGGGGAGTACGAGGGTTTACTGGTCCGGCTGCCGTCGCAGGAAAATAACAGGAGGTGTGGGTGAGTAGAGGAATGGCCTGGCCAGCAATGAAGTAGGGTGGGGCGGTGCGGCCTGTGCGGTAGCAGAGCCGACCACGGGAAGCGGGAGCAGGCAGTCCCACCGGAGCTGGTTTGGGCGGCTGGAGCAAGAAGATCAGATATTGAAGAAGCAGCACGGCCGTTGGATTAACATCCAACGGTCACTGCTGCTAGAATCGTTTGTGGACTAAGTTGACAAAGCCAAAGTACACGTCAACCTAGTAGACCCACAAGTCAGCCTCCAAATCTGTCCCAAACAGCATACAACCCGAAATTTCTAGCCATATTCAAATTAATTTTAAATCTAAATATACCTTAATTTAAATTCAATGAAATTTTACCCACACAAAAACAATGAAATTTAAAATATCAAAATCCAAAAGAAAACAGTATTTTGGAACTAATTGCCTGTTTGCTGTATTTTTTTCATTTTACAGCCAATTTATTATTACTTATAGCCCATTTCTTATTACTTATAGCCCATTTTCTGGGCAAAATGCATCCCTCCTCGTCTTGAAAGATTTTTGGCCCAGCAGGGCGCAGAAAAGCAAGTAGGCCTATGTTGGTTATTCTGCAAAAAACAATATAGCTGGCTAGCCATTTTTTAGAAAGGAAAAAAACAAACTGCATTGGTCATGTGCTAAACATATGAAATAAAAGCCTGGGCTAGACGGGCCACGAGTCCCGCACAACCCAGTTGATACCCTTCTCCGTCCCGAAAAAACAAAATTACTGTGCACGCTGCTGGGTCCCTACTGTCATCCTCACCATGTACAATCATCTCCTTATTCCTCTTGGTTGTTGACCATGTTGACAACACCGGAGGGCAGCACCGTGGCGAGCGAACCAAGGCGGAAGACGATGGTGAGGCCTCGGACGGGAACGAACAGGAACCGGGGAAGATCACAACCAGCCGTGGGAGGCGGGAGCAGGCGGTCCCGCCGGCGCTGGTTTGGCTTTGGCAGCTCGAGGAAGAAGAGACTGAAGAAACGCGATAGTCGTTGAATGTCAATCCAACAGTCAAGGTTGGCACAATCGTTTTTTGACTAAGCGGACACCAAGTAGCATACTTTTTTATATATAGGAAGAAAACTGCGAGGAAAATGCGTTCGTCTGCCGTCCTCCTCACAGGGAATGTTTGCCACATAAGTGACTAGCACCCTTGGTTTTCAACCGAGAGGTCTTGGGTTCGAGTCTGAGGAACTCTCAATTTTGTCCTCCTTCCTTCCTCGCAAAAAAAGGAAAGAAAATCAAAGACTTGGGAAGGCATACAAAACAAGCTAGTGTACCAGTAAAGAGACGTTGTCGAGTTTTAGAAAAAAGAAAGACGTGCTCCTGTAGCTGGTTCGAATCCAAACCTAGACTATGACTATATATGGTGTTATGCTACTCTGCAAGTAATGAAACTGACATATCCAACGTTCGCTTCTCCTCTTCTCTACTTACTCTGCCTAGCATCAGAAGCTCTGGCTGCAACAACCATGTCTACTAGCTGCTCGTCCACCTGCTCTTTAGCAGGCAACAACTAGATATGCGCCAAGTTTCCACCCGTACCATCGCCTGTGGGTCTCATCACACCCCCGCCGGCACGTGCACCGCAGCCGATTGCTCATCGCCACCCGCTGCCGTTGGTGTGGTGCCACTCCTGCAAATCACGTAGAGTCATCCATCGCGTCTCAACCACAATCCGCAACCCTGGCCAAATCTTCTACAAATGCCCGAATCATGGGGTAATAATATGTTTAAGTGTTGTTCTGCTACTTTCAGTTGCTGATTTTTTAATAGTTTGGTTGATGATCTTCCAATTTGATTCGTGCAGAAAAGGGAAGATTCGTGTGATTTGTATTTCTGGGAAGTTGCTGATGTGGGGGAATGCAACTACGCTGATTATTTGGTTAGCCGAGAAATCCCAATACCAGAAGGTTGGGGTGTTGGACAAGTAACTGAAGGAACGGCAGAAGAGGAAGATGCAGAGCAGAAGGTTAAAGATGCAGTTCCTCTGATCATGGCCATGCAACAGCTGCTGAATGGCCTTGACAGCAATGAGGAGATGAAAGAGCTTGTGAAGATCATGGGCAAAATCAATGTGCTCTGTAGGATGATTGTCTCTTTATTTGCAGTGTATGTAGCACTCGTGATGTATTCAGTGGCTACGACATGAGCACTTTGCTGAAGCTAGTAATGAATGAAACCTGTGTAGCAGGCTGGGCGTAGTTTTGTGAACATCTAATGATTTCTATTAACGGAAATCAGGGGAAAATTGCAGTCCAACAGCAAACTATGTCATCAAATTCAAGTTTCACAGCCAAATATGAGTACAACTGAACAACAATGTCATCATGTTTTAGTTGTCATACAATCACCAAACACAAATCAGCATACATAACAAGTGATGTTCTCACAGGAAAATACTAAACAACATGTTCATCAGGTTTCAGTTGTTATAGCAAACACAATTTCACATAGTAGATAAAAAAACGTCTTCTGACAGGCAAATACGACAAAAGCAATGTAATCATCATCAGCAGCAACATCAACATCTTCGCCATGTGTATCAGTCTGAATCGTAATTCCCCACGGTGTCATCTTCTTCATTGTCCTCAGTGTCCTCAAACGTTGGCTTCTTCTTGATCAACTCTTGTATGTCCACAGCACGACAGGAAATCTTTTCGCCGGCGTCATTGACGTGATGGTTCTCAAAGATATTAGGAACATCAGTGTTATCTTGTACATCAGGAGCAGTGTAAGCATCCTCTTGTTGTGCAACTTCATTAAACGAATTCCTCTCCTCAAACCTTTGCAATACTCTCCAGTCATCGCTACGTGCAAATGTGTCTTCCAAGAAAAAATATCTATGTTGCTTGATTTGCCAAAATAAAAGGCTCGTTGGTCTGGTACGCCGCCTTGACATTGATGGATTTGAAATAATCATCAGGTCTGGATTTTGCGATCCTGGAAAACAGGTTATACCAGCGACAGCACAACAGAACCACACACCGATGATCCTCGAAACTAGAGATATACTGCAACTGAACAATGTCTATTATGTTAGCATACATTTTAGTTGTCTCTTTGTCATACGTATCCGTGCTCATGATGGCACTGTTTTGTGTCTTCCTGCCTTCGTCTCGTGCAAGGGTGTTGTAGCGCACATCTCCAACAACGCAAGATTCATAATGTCTTACCCGAGTATCAGGACCCATTGCTAGTGACTAAAGGGCATCATCAACTGCCTGCCCATCCTCCTGCATCTTCTTAACCTATGGTTAGAAAATAGACAAGCTGATCATCTTATGTACTCAATATATTAAAAAAACTGACAGTGCACTTCAAAAGCTTACATGGTTCTTGAACCATTTCGCAAATCCTGCCATAACCAGTTTGTCAATGTTTCTTCGATTTTGCGGCATTAACTCCTCTTTGTAGATGCTGCACAACATAGTGATCGCATCAAACATCTAAATATATAAGCATGTGCTGCAAGTTTAGTAGATTACGATGTATAAGCTGCAGTACTGCACTTACTTGATATAAGGTAGTATCTCAGGACAGTTATTCAACATATACCAAACCATTTTGTCCAAATCTTTAGGTTTGTCCTCTTGTCGACTCTTCCCTGTAACTCGAACAGAATAATTGAAAACATTGAGCCAGGGATTTTCTTCACCCACCTCTTTGCTAAGCTGATCAACTATTTCAATGTATTTTGAGCAGAATGTCAACGCTTCTGTAGCAATGTAGGCCTCTGCAATGAAACCCTCGGGTCTAGCTCTGTTCCTAACATAGCCCTTGAAAGTGCCTAGCCACCTTTCAATAGGGTACATCCAGCCATACTGTGTTGGAACTCTAAGTAGTGCCTCATTAGGTAGATGAACAGCCAAATGCACAATCACATCAAAGAAGGCCAGAGGACATATCTTCTCAAGGTCGCATAGGATAGTTGGTATCTTGTCTCTAAGATGCTCCAAAGCATTTGTAATGCCCCGGATCCGATGCGCCAGGTGTCTGCGAGTTATTTGCCATCATTGCCATGTCATTTGCTTGTGTGTTGCATTTTATCATGTCATCATGTGCATCTCATTTTGCATACGTCTTTGTCTCATGCATCCGAGCATTTTCCCCGTTGTCTGTTTTGCAATCCGGCACTCCTATGCCATCTGGCGTTCCCCTTTTGTCTTCTGTTGTGAGCGGGTATTAAACTTTCTCGGAATGGCCCGAGGTTTGCCAAGCGGCCTTGGTATAGCACCGGTAGACCGCCTATCAAGTTTCGTGCCATTTGGAGGTCGTTTGATACTCCAACGGTTAACCGCGTAGCCCGAAACCCCCCTTTCTCTTTGCAGCCCAACACCCTTCCAAACTGGCCCAAAACCCATCTAACTCCCCTCCATGCTCTCGGTCGTTCGATCACGATCGTGTGGGCGAGAACAACTCCTCATTTGGACTCTCCTAGCTCCCTCTACCTATAAATATGTGTCCCTCCCCGTCCAAATCGCAGATGAAACCCTAGCAACTCCTCCCCGCGCCGCCAGACATGTCCATCCGCGCCGGACATGTCCACCGGACACGTCGCTCCGACCAATCGGGCGTCGCCACGTCATCATCGCCGCCGCCCGCAGCCAATCTCCTCCCGCCACGTTGCTCCCGCCGCCGTCTCCACCGCGCGGGCCCGCGAGCCCAGATCCGGCCCGCGGGGCCCAAGCCGCCGCCAGCCGCGGCTCGTGCGGATCCCGCCTCCTCGCCCAAGGCCGCCTCCGAGCGCAGCGCTGCCGTCCTCGCAGCCGGTAACCACCTACCCGCGCGACGCCCTCCGCTGCCGGTCGCCGGCCCTCGCCGCTCCGCTTGCCGCCGCCCGGATCCGGCCGGGCTGGGCCAGATCCGGTGCCTGGGGACCGGATCCCACCGCCGCCGCCTTGTTTCAGCCATCCCCGGGCTCTACCCCTCGCCGGAGGTGCTCCCTGCCGCCGCCGCCATGGATCGTGCTCGAGAGCGAGCAGAGGAGCTGCTCCTCCCGTGCGCCGCTCGGGACCCCTGCGTGGGCCCCAGCCCAGCTCCCCGTGAGGCCCAGCCAGACTAGCCCAGCGCCCGGCCTGCCCTGGCCTCTCCACTTCTGGGCTCAGCCCAATGGGTGAGAAACCCTCTTTCCCCCGCCCCGTGCGACATTTAGCCATATAGCGCCCGTCTGTTTTTTTCCAGAAAAATGACAAGTCCCCGAAATTTGCACATTATCATGCCATGTTCGTCATGTCATATCTCTGCATCCGTAGCTCCGTTTCGCGCGTGTAATATGTCAAATTGTTCGCCTCAATGAGTACTTCATTTCATTCCATTGCATCATATTCATTTGAGGTCATCTTGATGCCTAAATCATCGTTGCAAGAGTGCTTTATAATGTTATCTGCTGTCTGTTATCAGAACGAGCTCTTTTGTCATTTTTGCCGTGATTGATGTGTGCATCCTATGAGGTTGATGTCTACATGTGTTTTGATCTATGCCATGTCTTCTTTACAGAGGTGCTTACCATGTATTTTTGTGATTAATGTGGTGACTAGCACAAGCATGCAAACTAGGCATCGTGATGTTACTGATTCTAGTCCCTGTTCTGCTGTTATTTTGATGCCATGTAAACTTGTTGCTACAGAGAGATCCATGCATATTTTGAGATACTTCAGTAAGGATGTTTTGAACATGTGGTTATTGTCTATCCATTCATGCCCTTTGTTGCAATTATGGAGTAGTCTAGCATGTCATTTTTGTGCTCTACTTTTGCTTCAAAATGTTTCCTGGCAGATTGTTTACATGTTATTCAATTTTGCCAAGGTTGTTGTTAGTGATCCATGTACCCTATGAACTTGCTCTTGCCATGCTTAGCTTCACAAACATGTCTTCTTACTGGTGGTTGCCTTGCCCTGCCATGTTTTTCTCTGTAGTGAGTTGCACAAGCTCACCAACATGCCTTCATAATTCTGTTCCTGCCATGTTTGAATCTGTAATATAACTTGCCATGTTTACGTGGGTGCCATCATATTTTCTGATCCTTTTTGGCTCATGGTCACTAAAGGACATTTGATCTATGCATTTAGTAGATTCATGCCATGCCTTTGTTTGCCATGATAAGTTCCTGTAACATGTTGTTTGATAGCTCTAAACATTGCAACCTGATGTTATTTTCTGCAAAGTCTGAACTGTTATTATTTGCAATCTTGCCAGGTGTGTTTGAGCATGTTCTAGTGATTTTTGGAGATAGCTCAGTGTTCATGTTTTGTTATGCTTTACCTGTACTTCATGCCCATGTCTTTTGTTTTCTTGTTGAGGTCCTGTAGCATGTTGTTTTGATGCTTGCAATATGCCTAGTTGCTGTTTTGGACAGTTTGTCCTTTAAACTTCTTTCATGTGTGTGTGTTGAACCGTTGCTCCGTTTTGAGTGTGCTCTATATGAAACTTGCTTGATTTTGCATGTAGTTTCATATTATCATGTTGCATCCTTGTTTTGAGGTGTTTGCTTGATGTTTGTATGCATTTTGCATCAATGCCATGTTTAACTTGTTTTGCTCATATCTTCTAGGCCGTAGCTCCAAACTAAATGAACTTTATATGTAACTTGACTAGAATCTCGTGTAGATCATGTTGTTGCATCTTAACTTATTGTTTAACAACTTGAACATAAGGTTTATTCAGATCTGGACCATTTTCGAAATATGCATATGAGGACTTATCGGAATTGTTATATGTTGTTCCCGGCCTCATTTAAACTTGCCTTGACGTGTTGCTCTTGTATGCATCATCCCTTGCCATGAGTAGCTTCATGTAGCTTTGTCATGCATCATGCTAGGTTGAGCATCATGTCTTGTTCATGTGTGGTGTGTTTACTATGTTGTGTGCTTCTTCTTGTTAGTTCCTGTTTCGTTGCGATCGTGACGATTCGTTTGTCTACGCTTGGTTCTGCTTCATCCGTTTGTCTTCTTCATGGACTCGTTCTTCTTCCTTGCGGGATTTCAGGCAAGATGACCGCTACCCTGGATCTCATTACTATCATTGCTATGCTAGTTGCTTCGTTCTATCGCTATGCTGCGTTACCTATCTTTTGCTCCTCAAGCCTCCCATATTGCCAGGAACCTCTAACCTTTGACACCTTTCCTATGGAAACCGTTGTTTGGCTATGTTACCGCTTTTGCTCAGCCCCTCTTATAGCGTTTCTAGTTGCAAGTGAAGTTGAAGATTTCTCCATGGTGGACAGGATTATGTTGGGATATCACAATATCTCTTATATTATTATTAATGCATCTATATACTTGGTAAAGGGTGGAAGACTCGGCCTTTTGCCTGGTGTTTTGTTCCACTCTTGCCGCCCTAGTTTCCGTCATACCGGTGTTATGTTCCCGGATTTTGCGTTCCTTACGCGGTCGGGTGATTTATGGGACCCCCTCGACAGTTCGCTTTGAATAAAACTCCTCCAGCAAGGCCCAACATTGCTTTTACCATTTGCCTCACCTAGTCCTTTTTCCCTTGGGAGTCGCGCTCTCGAGTGTCATCTTTATTTTACCCCCCGGGCCAGTGCTTGTCTAAGTGTTGGTCCAAACCGAGCGATGTTCGGCGCCCCCTGGGCAACCAGGGTCTATGCCAACCCGTCGTCTTGCTCATCCGGTGTGCCCTGAGAATGAGATATGTGCAGCTCCTATCGGGATTTGTCGGCACATCGGGAGGTCTTGCTGGTCTTGTTTTACCATTGTCGAAATGTCTTGTAAACCGGGATTCCGAGTCTGACCGGGTCTTCCTGGGAGAAGGTATATCCTTCGTTGATCGCGAGAGCTTATCATGGGCTAAGTTGGGATACCCCTGCAGGGTATAATCTTTCGAAAGCCGTGCCTACGGTTATAGGCAGATGGGAATTTGTTAATGTCCGGTTGTAGATAACTTGACACCAGATCCGAATTAAAACGCATCAACCGCGTGTGTAGCCGTGATGGTCTCTTTTCGGCGGAGTCCGGAAAGTGAACACGGTCTTTGGGTTATGCTTGACGTAAGTAGGAGTTCAGGATCACTTCTTGATCATTGCTAGCTTCACGACCATTCCATTTGATCTCTTCTCGCTCTTATTTGCGTATGTTAGCCACCATATATGCTTAGTCGCTGCTGCAGCCTCACCACTTTACCCCTTCCTTTCCCTTTAAGCTTTGCTAGTCTTGATACCCATGGTAATGGGATTGCTGAGTCCTCGTGGCTCACAGATTACTACAACAACAGTTACAGGTACAGGTTATGCGATGACCATGACGCTAGAACGATGCTTGCTTGCGTTGAGTTCTTCTTCTGCTTCTTCTTCGATCAGGGGATAGGTTCCAGGTCGGCAGCCTGGGCTAGCAGGGTGGATGTCGTTTGAGTTTCTGTTTGTGTTTCATCCGTAGTCGGATGATGCTCTGATGTATTGTGATGTTGTATTCGTGTGGCATTGTATGCCTCTTGTATGTATCCCCATCTTTATATAATGTTGATGTAATGATATCCACCTTGCAAAAGCGTTTCAATATGCGAGTCTATCCTTGGTGGGACCTTCGGGTTCCTTTTGAATAGGGTCGCATATTGGGCGTGCCAAGTTGGTATTAGAGCCACGACCGACCTTAGGAGCCCCCTTGATTGATTGTGTAGTTTGGCCGATGTTGAGTCTAGAAGAAAACTATTTTCGGAGTCTACTTATATCGGAGAGTAGGAATTCTTTTTACTCCTCAGCCCCTTCGTCGCTCTGGTAAGGAATCTTGACGTAGGTGTTTTGAATTACTCCTCTTCCCCTTCAAATTTTCTTTAGGATCACGCAGTTGGTTTTTTCCGATCGTTGGTTCTCAGCTCTTTTCATCCGGTGCATTTCTCGTCAAGTTGACTCGAGCCTCTTCATCTTTTAGTTCAATCCTCAGTTTGATCTCAACGAAGTTGTTTCTCTGTCCTCAGTTGTTTTCTTTTCCCACCCGCCCACCCTTTTCTTCTCGAAGCCGGAGTCCATAATCGAGTATCCATCCTACTCGTGCGAAGTTTTTGCTCTCTCTCCTCAATGATTTCAACCGGTGTTTTCTCTTCAAGTTATTCGTCGGTTCCCCCTTCCAAGTTGCCTTTGTTTTCCCGTCCTCCCACCCTTTTTCTTCCCGGAGTTTGAGTCTCTCCTGACCATCTATCTCATTCGTGCGGAACCTCTTCAATCCTTCCTCAATTGTTTCAACCGGTGAATTCTCGTCTCGTTCGTCATTCTTCATCTCTTCTCCGGTGGATTCAATTCAAGTTTTTTTTCGGGTGATCACATTCTTTTCCTCGGCTCAAGTGTTCTCCCTGCTCGTTCGTCTCTCGCCAGTTTATCCCTCCGGAGTGTTCAAGACATCTTAGTAGATTTGTCTGTGTTTGAATTAATTCGAGGTTGCCACCTCATTCAAATACTTCAATTGTTCCGGTGCATCATCTATCTGTTCAATAATCCTTTTCAACGGTGTTATCTCTTTAGTGGGCCCTAACCCACAGGTCTTTTCCCAGGATCTTACCTGACTCTTTTAATTCCCCCGGAGTTATTCTCAAATTCTTTTCGGAGTCTGACGTAAGAATGAATTTCATCAGTCAGATGCCTTTCCAAGATCGATTTCAAATCATTTCATTGTTGGCTCAACCTCTTTGCTTTTCATTCTCCCGGAGTATCTCAGTAATTTTGGTGGTATTTCTTGTCATCATTTGAAGATCGAAGAAGAGTTTTTCCGCAAAATCTTGCCCGTTCTCCCGAAGAGTCATGGTTCTAGCTTCATGTTATCAGTCTCGAATTATTCCATTTGCCAGATATTCTTTCTTACCCATCCGGAGTATTTCAGGAGTTGATTTCTGTTTTGCTTCACCGGAGGCCATCATTCCAGTTATCGTTCTCTATTTATCCCGGTGCTTCGTCAAGAGTTCTTTAATCAGATCATCATCTCTTCGTTCTTGTGCATCTAAATCCCCTCGAGCATATTTGTTCTTCTTATTCTTCCCGGCGATTCATCCTCTTTACTCAATCATTTTCGAATTCTTATGGTGGTTCATTCAAGATTCTTTTTCTTTGATTATCATTTTAACTCTTTCGTTCTTTCAATCCTACCGGTGGTTCATGAAGACCTTCTCAAGTTTGCGACGTGTCACTTCTCAATCCTTTTCAAGAAGAATAAGTAGTATGCAAAAATCCCTTGCTTGTCATCAATTTAATTTGATGAAGGATAAGCATACAATAAATCTTATTCTTATTGAGTGATTAATCCCTTCCTTTGGAGTTTGTTCTTGATGAAGAAATTCTAGTTCCAAGTGTGTTCATCTTTTCTTTTCCAGAGTCAATTTCCTCAGCCATTTCGTCGGAACCTCCATCTAAATCATCGCAAGGCTCATCTTATTCTTTCATCCTTCATTCTATTTCATCATCTTTTTGTTACCGGAGTTCTTCACGGTGGTTCTTCATGATTTAATTCATTCTTCAAGAGTTCATCAAGATTCTTGTTGGCAGAGTTCAAGTATCTTTTCTTTTCGCGTCTTGAAGTGCAATTAATTCTTCATTTTCTTCTGAAGTGGAGTTTTGCATTTCTTCGTTCTTCTCAGATATTCAAATCCGTTCAATCCTTCCTTCTAAGTTCTTTTCATTCAATTCTTTCAATTCTTCCGGAGGCATTGCATTGTTCATCTCGTCAAGTGCCATCTATTTGGGTGAAGCTCGTGTTCTATTCATCCATGTTTCAACCAGAGTGCTGCCTAAATCTTTTCAGTCTTATTCGTTTCTTATCTCGTTTTAACCGGAGTGGTTTCATAGTCTATCTGATTCCGTGAGCTTTCGATTCTCGTCATTCTCGTTGTTCCTCTCTTCCTCTCGAGTGCTCTCGATTCTTTACTTCTTTTCTTGAGTTCTTGCTTCACCTCATCCCTTTTCCCTTCCGTCTCGGTCCTAAGATCTCGGGACGAGATCTCTTGTTAGTGGAGGAGTGTTGTAACGCCCTGGATCCGATGCGCCAGGTGTCTGCGAGTTATTTGCCGTCGTTGCCATGTCATTTGCTTGTGTGTTGCATTTTATCATGTCATCATGTGCATCTCATTTTGCATACGTGTTCGTCTCATGCATCCGAGCAATTTCCCTGTTGTCCATTTTGCAATCCGGCACTCCTATGTCATCCGGCGTTCCCCTTTTGTCTTCTGTTGTGAGTGGGTATTAAACTTTTTCGGAATGGCCCGAGGTATGCCAAGCGGCCTTGGTATAGCACCGGTAGACCGTCTGTCAAGTTTCGTGCCATTTGGAGGTTGTTTGATACTCCAACGGTTAACCGCGTAGCCCAAAACCCCCCTTTCTCTTTGCAGCCCAACACCCTTCCAAACTGGCCCAAAACCCATCTAACTCCCCTCCATGATCTCGGTCGTTCGATCACGATCGTGTGGGCGAAAACCGCTCCTCATTTGGACTCTCCTAGCTCCCTCTACCTATAAATATGTGTCCCTCCCCGTCCAAATCGCAGATGAAACCCTAGCAACTCCTCCCCGCGCCGCCGGACATGTCCATCCGCGCCAGACATGTCCGCCGGACACGTCGCTCCGACCAATCGGGCGTCGCCACATCATCATCGCTGCCGCCCGCAGCCAATCTCCTCCCGCCACGTCGCTCCCACCGCCGACTCCATCGCGCGGGCCCGCGAGCCCAGATACGGCCCGCGGGGCCCGAGCCGCCGCCCGCTGCCCCCCGTGCGGATCCCGCCTCCGCGCCCGAGGCCGCCTCCGAGCGCCGCGCTGCCGTCCTCGCAGCCGGTCACCGCCTCCCCGCGCGACGCCCTCCGCTACCGGTCGCCGGCCCTCGCCGCGCCGCTTGCCGCCGCCCGGATCCGGTCGGGCTGGGCTAGATCCGGTGCCTGGGGACCGGATCCCACCGCCGCTGCCTTGTTTTAGCCATCCCCTGGCTCCGCCCCTCGCCGGAGTTGCTCCTTGCCGCCGCCGCCATGGATCGTGCTCGGGAGCGAGCAGAGGAGCTGCTCCTCCCGTGCGCCGCTTGGGACCCCTGTGGGCCCCAGCCCAGCTCCCCGTGCGGCCCAGCCAGACTAGCCCAGCGCCCGGCCTGCCCCGGCCTCTCCACTTCTGGGCTCAGCCCAATGGGTGAGAAACCCTCTTTCCCCCGCCCCGTGCGACATTTAGCCATATAGCGCCCGTCTGTTTTTTTTCCAAAAAAAGACTAAGTCCCTGAAATTTGCACATTATCATGCCATGTTCGTCATGTCATATCTCTGCATCCGTAGCTCCGTTTCGCGCGTGTAATATGTCAAATTGTTCGCCTCAACGAGTACTTCATTTCATTCCATTGCATCATATTCATTTGAGGTCATCTTGATGCCTGAATCATCGTTGCAAGAGTGCTTTATAATGTTATCTGCTGTCTGTTATCAGAACGAGCTCTTTTGTCATTTTTGCCGTGATTGATGTGTGCATCCTATGAGGTTGATGTCTACATGTATTTTGATCTATGCCATGTCTTCTTTACAGAGGTGCTTACCATGTATTTTTGTGATTAATGTGGTGACTAGCACAAGCATGCAAACTAGGCATCGTGATGTTACTGATTCTAGTCCCTGTTCTGCTGTTATTTTGATGCCATGTAAACTTGTTGCTACAGAGAGATCCATGCATATTTTGAGATACTTCAGTAAGGATGTTTTGAACATGTGGTTATTGTCTATCCATTCATGCCCTTTGTTGCAATTATGGAGTAGTCTAGCATGTCATTTTTGTGCTCTACTTTTGCTTCAAAATGTTTCCTGGCAGATTGTTTACATGTTATTCAATTTTGCCAAGGTTGTTGTTAGTGATCCATGTACCCTATGAACTTGCTCTTGCCATGCTTAGCTTCACAAACATGTCTTCTTACTGGTGGTTGCCTTGCCCTGCCATGTTTTTCTCTGTAGTGAGTTGCACAAGCTCACCAACATGCCTTCATAATTCTGTTCCTGCCATGTTTGAATCTGTAATATAACTTGCCATGTTTACGTGGGTGCCATCATACTTTCTGATCCTTTTTGGCTCATGGTCACTAAAGGACATTTGATCTATGCATTTAGTAGATTCATGCCATGCCTTTGTTTGCCATGATAAGTTCCTGTAACATGTTGTTTGATAGCTCTAAACATTGCAACCTGATGTTATTTTCTGCAAAGTCTGAACTGTTATTATTTGCAATCTTGCCAGGTGTGTTTGAGCATGTTCTAGTGATTTCTGGAGATAGCTCAGTGTTCATGTTTTGTTATGCTTTACCTGTACTTCATGCCCATGTCTTTTGTTTTCTTGTTGAGGTCCTGTAGCATGTTGTTTTGATGCTTGCAATATGCCTAGTTGCTGTTTTGGACAGTTTGTCCTTTAAACTTCTTTCATGTGTGTGTGTTGAACCGTTGCTCCGTTTTGAGTGTGCTCTATATGAAACTTGCTTGATTTTGCATGTAGTTTCATATTATCATGTTGCATCCTTGTTTTGAGGTGTTTGCTTGATGTTTGTATGCATTTTGCATCAATGCCATGTTTAACTTGTTTTGCTCATATCTTCTAGGCCGTAGCTCCAAACTAAATGAACTTTATATATAACTTGACTAGAATCTCGTGTAGATCATGTTGTTGCATCTTAACTTATTGTTTAACAACTTGAACATAAGGTTTATTCAGATCTGGACCATTTTCGAAATATGCATATGAGGACTTATCGGAATTGTTATATGTTGTTCCCGGCCTCATTTAAACTTGCCTTGACATGTTGCTCTTGTATGCATCATCCCTTGCCATGAGTAGCTTCATGTAGCTTTGTCATGCATCATGCTAGGTTGAGCATCATGTCTTGTTCATGTGTGGTGTGTTTACTATGTTGTGTGCTTCTTCTTGTTAGTTCCTGTTTCGTTGCGATCGTGAGGATTCGTTTGTCTACGCTTGGTTCTGCTTCATCCTTTTGTCTTCTTCATGGACTCGTTCTTCTTCCTTGCAGGATTTCAGGCAAGATGACCGCTACCCTGGATCTCATTACTATCATTGCTATGCTAGTTGCTTCGTTCTATCGCTATGCTGCGTTACCTATCTTTTGCTCCTCAAGCCTCCCATATTGCCAGGAACCTCTAACCTTTGACACCTTTCCTATGCCAACCGTTGTTTGGCTATGTTACCGCTTTTGCTCAGCCCCACTTATAGCGTTGCTAGTTGCAGGCGAAGTTGAAGATTTCTCCATGGTGGACAGGATTATGTTGGGATATCACAATATCTCTTATATTATTATTAATGCATCTATATACTTGGTAAAGGGTGGAAGACTCGGCCTTTTGCCTGATGTTTTGTTCCACTCTTGCCGCCCTAGTTTCAGTCATACCGGTGTTATGTTCTCGGATTTTGCGTTCCTTACGTGGTCGGGTGATTTATGGGACCCCCTCGACAGTTCGCTTTGAATAAAACTCCTCCAGCAAGGCCCAACATTGGTTTTACCATTTGCCTCACCTAGTCCTTTTTCCCTTGGGAGTCGCGCTCTTGAGGGTCATCTTTATTTTACCCCCCGGGACAGTGCTTGTCTAAGTGTTGGTCCAAACCGAGCGATGTTCGGCGCCCCATGGGCAACTAGGGTCTATGCCAACCCGTCGTCTTTCTCATCCGGTGTGCCCTGAGAATAAGATATGTGCAGCTCCTATCGGGATTTGTCGGCACAGCGGGAGGTCTTGCTGGTCTTGTTTTACCATTGTCGAAATGTCTTGTAAATCGGGATTCCGAGTCTGATCGGGTCTTCCTGGGAGAAGGTATATCCTTCGTTGATCGCGAGAGCTTATCATGGGCTAAGTTGGGACACCCCTGCAGGGTATAATCTTTCGAAAGCCGTGCTTGCGGTTATAGGCAGATGGGAATTTGTTAATGTCCGGTTGTAGATAACTTGACACCAGATCCGAATTAAAACGCATCAACCACGTGTGTAGCTGTGATGGTCTCTTTTCGGCGGAGTCCGAAAAGTGAACACGGTCTTTGGGTTATGCTTGACGTAAGTAGGAGTTCAGGATCACTTCTTGATCATTGCTAGCTTCACGACCATTCCATTTGCTCTCTTCTCGCTCTTATTTGCGTATGTTAGCCACCATATATGCTTAGTCGCTGCTGCAGCCTCACCACTTTACCCCTTCCTTTCCCTTTAAGCTTTGCTAGTCTTGATAGCCATGGTAATGGGATTGCTGAGTCCTTGTGGCTCACAGATTACTACAACAATAGTTACAGGTACAAGTTATGCGATGACCATGATGCTAGAACGATGCTTGCTTGCGTTGAGTTCTTCTTCTGCTTCTTCTTCGATCAGGGGATAGGTTCTAGGTCGGCAGCCTGGGCTAGCAGGGTGGATGTCGTTTGAGTTTCTGTTTGTGTTTCATCCGTAGTCGGATGATGCTCTGATGTATTGTGATGTTGTATTCGTGTGGCATTGTATGCCTCTTGTATGTATCCCCATCTTTATATAATGTTGATGTAATGATATCCACCTTGCAAAAGCGTTTCAATATGCGGGTCTATCCTTGGTGGGACCTTCGAGTTCCTTTTGAATAGGGTCGCATATTGGGCGTGACAGCATCTATCCTGATATTTCTACCGCATAGTTCCCTGAAGAATTGTCCCAACTCTGCAACTGCTCTGTATAAGTCAGGGCGGCCCAATCCTCTAAGGATAACAGGTAAAACCAATTGAAGTAGGATGTGGCAGTCATGAGTTTTCAACCCTTGTACCTTGTTTCCATCTGCACTAACTCTCCTTTCAGGGTTGGAAGCAAATCCATGTGGGAATCTCACACATGACAGGACCTCGCAGAATTCTTTTCTTTTTACCTTGTCCAAGACGTACACAGTTGGTGCCATATCCCGTGGTTTACCTTCATCTTGCACCTGCAAATCCTTTCTGATACCCAGGTGTGTCAAATCAATCCTAGATTTGAAGGTACCTTTCGTCTTGCCTTCAATGTTAAGAAGTGTGCCGATAATGCTGTCACATATATTTTTCTCGATGTGCATCACATCAAGATTATGCCGCATATCCAAATCTTTCCAATACTCCAAGTCCCACAAAGTGGACCTACGGGTAAACAATAATCTCTCTTCTACCGTGCCACGCTTCCTTTTCCCGCTACCATTAACAGGATGGTTTCCTGGTGTAATATGCCTGACCTTCTCTAATTCCACTTGCAACTCATCGGCGGTGAGCCTCTTTGGTGCATCACGGTTTTCATGCTTTGCAATGAACACATGTCTTCGGTATTTTCTAGGATGCGGCTTGTCCTTGGAAAGGAAACGACGGTGTCCAATGTAACAGATCTTGCTAAGTATTGCGTATGACAGCGGATTCAAGTCACAGTGAACACATGCATTGTAACCATGTGTCGTTCGCCCTGACATAGTGCCCAAAGCCGGATAATCATGGATGCACCAAATTACAGCAGCACACAGAAAAAAAATCAGCTGGCGGGCTGCTATATAGGTCTCGAGTGAGAACACCCTTCCATAGCTGTTGAAGTTCCTCCACAAGAGGCTCCATGAACAAATCAAAATCCTTTCTAGGACTTTTTGGACCTGGGATGAGCAAGGCCATCATGTAGTTTGATTCTTTGGTGCAGACATTTGGAGGCATGTTGTAAGGGATAACAAGCACTGGCCACATGCTATATGTGGCGCTCTGGTGGTCGTATGGGTTAAATCCATCTGAAGCTAAGCCAAGTCTAATGTTTCTCGGGTGAGTAGCAAACTCTTTGTGTTTATCATTGAAGCTTTTCCACTCACTACCATGAGATGGATGGCTCATTACATTTTGATCTCTGTACTCCTGGTTCCTAGAATGCCACATTACATCCTCTCTTGTTTCAGCATCATGAAACAACCTCTGCAATCTTGGTGTAATTGGAAAGTGTCTCAGAACATTATGAGGAATCCTCTTCACAGCATCGCCATCTTTCCATCTTGATGATTTGCATTTTGGGCATTCACTTAAGCTGGCATAATCCTTCCGTAACAGAACACAATTATTCTTACAAACATGGATCATATCATATCCAATTCCAACTGCACGAAGGAAATTCTTCATTTTACTGTAGGTGTGTGGCAGCTCAGACGCATCTGGGAAAGATTTGTGGAAAGCAGCCAACATCGCATCGAATGATTTGTTGGTCATCCGCTCAGATGTCTTCACCTGAAGAAAGGTAACCATAGCTGAGAATACTAACAACTTATTTCCTGGGGTGACAGCAACGTTGCATTGTTCCAACATGCGGGCCCACCGTTTTTCTTCTGCAGGTGAAAGTTCACGGAATGCACGAGCATTTCGTAGCATTGTTTCAATGTTGGTCAAACTCACTGGCTCAGCCACTACCACCACCTCCTCCTCTTCCACCTAAGCACCAGGCAGATCAAGATGGTGATCTGCTGCTTCCACGTAGTCAATAACATTGATGTTCACAGCTGCACCATGATGAACCCACCTAGTATATGTGACCGACATCCCATACAAGTGTAGACGATTTTCACAGTTGACTGGGGTCTTGTAACTGAATTCATACAACTACTACACGGGCAGAGCACATCTGATTTCGGACCACCATACTCACCTCTGATAAAGTTCATGAAGTTTTCAACGCCCTCGACATATGCAGTGGAGAATCTTTGAGCAGAAGTTATCCAAGTCCCGTTCATCTGTTTAGACATAAAAATTAGTTCTTCTACTAGATATTACAGGAAAAACATATATGCTTTATTATGAAGTCCAGAAAAAAAATACCTAGGTCGATGTCTAAAGCTATGGCAAGATATTTGGACGAGTAGATCTAAGTAACGAAATATATGTAAAGCTAATTCAGCAAACAGATTTGAGTGCTAAATTATGGCAGGCTGTTTCAGCAGTCAATGAGGCCGAGCACATAGCCATCGAACTATCGAAGGCCATCGCAGCAACAAAGATCAAGTATAAAATGGTGTAGAGCTATTTCACCTAACAGATTGGCTACTAGACCATGGCAATCTATGTCACAATAAATATATGGCAGGATAGTTTAGCAACTAATCGGCCTTGGCATGCCATCTCAGCTAAGCAGATTGAGTGCAGAACAGGGCAAGGAAGCTTCTTAAACAGAGCATATGGACAGTAAACTACTTAGCGTCTATCAGCTAACATTTAGCGCTACACCGACATGAACGGGGCCTCAGTCTAGAATGCGCGTACCGTGGAAGAAGCTGACCGCCGTGCATCTCTACATGAACGTCGCCAGCAGTGGCGGCGCTGACCGCCGTGCGCCTCCACAAGAACGTAGCGAGAGGTGGCGGCGCGGCTAGAGGACGTCAGTCTACAAGAGCGTACTGTGGGAGCAAGAGGATCACCGTGTGTCCCATCGATGAACCGCGGCGCCGATGTATCGGCGCGGTGGGGAGAGCGAATGGAGTGGAGGGGGATGGGGGGGAGGGGGTTTGGGGAATATTATTGGCTAGTTGGCCGAAGGGCGGTTGACTCGAATTTGGGGGAATTTTTGTTGGGGGGGGGGGAGGATTTTCGCGCGGTGGGCGGGGGGAGTTTGGCGCATGGTCGGTTTCTCCAAGTGCAGTCCCACGTGTCAGTGAAGTGGCAAGCCGAAGCGTGTTCCGTTTGCGTGAGCCGTGTGTAGGATCGAACGTGTGTGGGGTGCAATTCGACCGTGACAGGAGTGATGTGAGTGTACCGCCTTTTTTCCTTTTAAACTAGGTGCTTCGCCCCCTGAAAAAAAATTGTTGCTTCATGCGATCCATCGATACTACTACTAGTAATCCGGTAATCCCGACTAAAATGGTGCGACCGGGTCTCCCGCGCGATATGCTGGGAGGTTGGCTTAGTTGGGTTTTTTAGATTTGTCTCGGTTCAATAAAAATCAGAATTGGTGATGATGGTGTGCCTGTCATCCTGCAATATAGGCCGTCTGATCTATATCTAACGGATAGGAAGGAAACTATGACAATTTACCCGCACTCCTCTCCACATTTGCAGATAAGGCTTTCCCTCGTTCATCCTTTTCTCCCACAAGATCTTGATCTTCCGTGCAACGCACGGGCATCTTGCTAGTACTCCTACAATATGTATATTATTGTGAAAGTTCATATACACCGGCCGAGATTAATGCGAACACGGTAGATTTTCATTACATTTCGAACTTTTATAGGACAGAAAAATAAAAGAAACCCGACCATAAACCTATTCTACGGCGGCGACCGACGTCCTCCATCTGCGATCTCTATGTACAGGGGTGGGGTTCAAGACCCGTGAAGTGAAGGTGCGGTCTCCGGCGAGGAAGAGTAGAACACATGATACGGACTGGCCAGTTTGCACACCATGCCTTGCCGCCTCCCATGCCCTACTCATCCTCGGAGGAGTCCCTGACCTCGGCAGTGCCGGACGTTGGACGTCGGCAAGTAGGACGCGTGGCTGACGGTGCTCCCGTCGTCGGCCGCCAGCGTGGCCACCACTTGTGCGGTCGCGTCCGCATCCGGCTACGCCGCTATTGCGTCACGAGAGGCGACTTGAGCGAGGGCGGCAACCTCGAGCTTCATCCCCGAAGGCAAGCTCTCTCGCAGAGCGTTCGCACTTGCGGTGATGGCGGATGTGGTGCCAGGTAGGAGGACGATGTGCTATGGTGTGGAGGTTAGCTGGGCGTTGCCGCTTTAAGTAGCACATTCCGGTGAGGCCAAGCGTCCAGGTGCGTCATTAAGTCGCCGGAGTTGGTTCCTCGGGCACCGAGCCTCTTAACGACGACATACAAATGGACGACATGAATGCGGGCAGCTGGCGCCAGCTAGGAACGCACCGCACGACGGCGCGAGGGACGAGGGCTTTGGTGTGCCAGGGTAGTCAGCTGCGGTCGTGGCAACGTTGGAGATGCCCTTTACTCAAATGCGATCCCTGCATGTCATTGAAAAAGCAAGATGACCCGGCATGGTCTCAGGTCCAGAGGATGCAGTTGGCCGCGCTACACCACTTTGCGGACGCGTCGCGGCGCCCCGTGCATCCTCGACGATCTGGGTGTTGGGGTGTGTTTGGATTGTGGCCAAAGTGCACCTTACAAAAATTTTGGTCATGACCCAAAGATTGGTCTTTGTTTGGATGGTTGCCATTTTTTGGCATGCCAATGAAATCTAGCCAACTCTAGTTCATTTTTCTTACCAATGTCGGCCAAATCATGGGCAACCAATACCTCAACCAAAATTTTGGTCATGACCCAAAGATTGGTCTTTGTTTGGATGGTTGCCATTTCTTTGGCAAGCCAATGAACTCTAGACAACTCTAATTCATTTTTTTGCCAATGTCGGCCAAATCATGGGCAACCAATACCTCAACTAAAATTTTGTTCATGACCCAAAGATTGGTCTTTGTTTGGATGGTTGCCATTTCTTTGGCATGCCAATGAACTCTAGCCAACTCTAGTTCATTTTTCTTGCCAATGTCGGCCAAATCATGGGCAACCAATACCTCAACCAAAATTTTGGCTACCCAATGCTTTGATGGGGCAACCTTGGGCACAAACCAAACATACCGTTGGTCGTGCCACATCAGTAACGCCTCCCTCGGCACACTGAAACCGACCGTGTCTAGCGACGATATGAGCGTGTCGCTCACCGCGGTCGCCGTGTCCAAAGGCGGTGCTGGAGCTGCGCCCTGTTGTTGGCCCCAACGACCCACATGAACGGTTGTCGGTGGCGAGGAGGTCATGGGCCAGCTCCTCCATTGGACTAGTCTGCGCTACGTCGTCCCGACAGGTGTGCCCCACATGTCGGTTTCCCTGTTTTCCCGGCCATATTCGAGCGTCAGTGCTCCGCGTTGTGCATTAGGCCTTTCACTATGTAGGCCAAGCGAGACAACTTATTGTTTATTTGAGCCGTTCAAGTGTAATCATGTGGCGTTTGCTTATTTCTCATTCCTCTCCAACCCTCTTCTCCATCGATCATGTCGCCCTCCAGTCGAGTCCATCCTCCCGCATGCCTCATTTGAACATTCCGCCGAGTATCATTCGCATGTACCCATCCTAGTCCTCTTTCAATAGATCTCCGGACCACGAGATGAAATCGATAGGGAACGAGTGGGGGCACGTGATACCTAAGGTGGATTCAAAATTTTGAACCGGTGATCATAGCATCTGCAAATCATATATAAAGGGTATTCAATGTTCGTTTCGTTTTTGAATGCACAATATACTCCCTCTTATCCTTTCTAGTTTACATATAAGTTTTATGTGTAGTCAAAGTATCTCTACTATGATAAAAAAAGTATTAACATCCAACAACGCCCAATCAATATTGTTAGATTCGTACGTACTCCTAGATTTGTACTCGAGATGGTTTCCAATTTGACTATTGACAAGATTAATAGTACATGAGATGTATAATGTGAAAATTATATCATTGGAAACTCCTTTCACATACGAAATTGACCGCTTTGTGTAAGTTGCATGTCATATATTATTACTCTAACATTTGGTCAAAGTTAGCCTCGAAAAATGAATTAGACCCTGTATGCTTTGTGTAAGTTGCATGTCATATATTATTACTCTAACATTTGTGTAAGTTGCATGTCATATATTATTACTCTAACATTTGGTCAAAGTAGTATAGTGGAAGTGGATCCTCTGACGTTGGTAACCCTGCCTTACCCTCCCTTTCGGTCACTTACTGGCGGACCCCATGCTTCCTAGGCCCTGCATGTAAGTTACTCAATGGGTTCGGCCACGTCAGGGGATCCTCATCCGTAGTATACTCCCTCTGTTTTTATATACTCTTCATAAAATGGAGGGAGTGGTGGTATAATAAATGACGCGGGCGGGGGAGGGGGAGGGACGTGGGTTTGCTCTCAACTGCGGTCCCACAAGCGAGCGAAAATGCAAGACAAAGCATGTTCCATTCGGTGAGCGACGTGGAGGGTCCAACATGCCGGGATGCAATGCGAACGCGACAAGAGCGATGTACAGTCAAAACCAATTGACCGGTCATCACTGCAACCACTATTCACACCAGAACCTTCGCTGCTCGGCCTACGCCAGCCAGTGCCCTAAAACCACACCAAATCTCTAGCCCATTCCCCCACCTTTCGATCCCATAGCCCGCATCAAGCGTCACCTAGTTCGCCGGAAAGCCATGGTGCGCTGCAAGATCACTTACTACAAGATGCTGACGTTGGAGCGCCGTGCAGAAATCGCGGCGGCGGTCGGCTCCACAGACCTCCGTTCCCAAGCTCGCTTTGCGGCGGGTCAATCCCCGAGTTCTCTGGAGCCAAGCTACTAGGAGGAGGAAGCCGATCCAATGTTCACTGCGGAGGTTGCGACGCAGAAGGCCCCCGATGGGTATGAGACGATGGACGTCGACTTCGTGCCGGTGTCCGTGTCCCCCATGGTACAGGCAGACCAGCGGTTCAACATGGCGATACTAAAGGAGGACCGGGAGGCAGAGGCTCAACTCAACGCGGAGCGCGCGCATGCCGCTGCCATCGATGCTCTCCTGCAGGCAGAACCGGATGTCGTGGATGTGAACCGGGCGGCGGAGGCTCAACTTGAGGCAGAGCGCGCGGATGCCGCTGCCATCGAGGCCCTCCTGCAAGCGGAACCGGACGTCCTGGACATGAACCGGGCGGCAGAGGCTTGACTCGACGCAGAGCGCGCGGATGCCACTCTCATCGACGCCCTCCTGTAGGTGGAACCGGAAGTCCTGGACTTGAACTGGGCGGCGGAGGCTCGCCTCGACGCGGAGCGCGCGGATGCCGCTGCCATCGAGGCCCTCCTGCAGGCGAAACCGGACGTCCTCGACTTGAACCGGCCTGTGCTCTCGTTCGTACAGAGCGCCCGCACACTCCGCTTGAACGAGTAGCTGGAGGCCGAGGACAACCACGGTGCAGAGACGCACGTTGGCAGCGACGGCTGGTTCGCGCCGGCAGCCAAAGACGACGAGGCCGTCTCTTTCCGCGAGCAGTGATAGTTTTTCTTTATGTTGTTGTTTTTATGGATCTTTTGCTATGTAAAAACATACTATATTTGTTGTGCAAGTCGCCTGACTTGGGTCAGTCTACCATTTCAGGCGGTTGGATGAATATCCTACGTCTCCTAACCCTTCTCTCCTTCTTCCTCATCTCTTCTTCCCCAATAGACCACCGCACGGGCCGTACGGATACTCCCCAACATGCGGTTGGATAAACATACTCTATGAACGAAAATTATGTGTCAGCGATAGGATGGCTGAGTTTGGTTTGTTCACATGCGACAACACGTGTCAGTGAGGGTGCGTTCCCTTGGTTGGGTTTGCGGCGTGCAGGAGCGACTGTGTGAGGGTGCGGTGCGACCGCGGCGTGCAGGAGCGACCGTGTGAGGGTGCGGTGCGACCGCGACAGCCGTGCGCAAGTGTACCTCCTTCTCATTTTGAAAACTTTAGGCAAGCTTGGCAAAAATGTGTGGCGAAGTTTGGCAATGCAAGGCCTAGACCCAAACAGGATAAGTACGTACGTACTAGGAGTACTAGTGTTAAAAAAGAAAGGCGGGGTTTTCCTTCGCGGGATTTAATCGATACAAATCCTTGTTTCACGTGTCAATTAATGCGTATTTTTCTCTCGAAAGACCAAAGAGCTAACCATCTCACTCCTCATCGCTTGATTAATGCAACGCCATGCAAACCAACCTTCTCACTTCCGCATGCATGCAGGGGATATTAATGTCCTTGGTTGCTAACCCCATCAATTTTGCCTCGATTAGTGTTAGTGGCCCTTTGCAAATTGTAATTTTGATATACAGTCCTTGTGTACAAAAAAATGGAGGTATTAACTATATTTGACTTCCTTCCCCATTGCGGTGACGTCGACGATATTTTTTTTGTGGTTTGGAGACGTGCGTTCGACGGAGAACACCATTGAGGGAGACCACGGTAAGTTGTTCGCAAGTGCCACCTACAAGCCAAGACAACCGCCTTATTTCCATCTAGGAAGTCCTTTACTAGTACTACTACTAGGAGTACTAGTGCGGTGAGATGGTTTCTCGTAGAAGACGATGGAGAAGCGGAGTCAGCGAAGAGTGAAATGATGGTTGCTTCGTCCGTGCTTTGTGATTTGATGCCTCACTGCTTTGTGATTTGTGATAGAAGGGACAGGGGAGTAGACTCTGTGCTCTATACTGTACTACATGCGTCCAAGCATGGGAGAAAGAGGAGAGACGTTGCATTTTTCTATTCCTTCAATCAATCAATCAGGGAGCTTCGGTTCCATCTTTTTGGCTTTGGCAACACCGTCCACAATGGTTCCCACGATGCCAAAAGCTATTTTCACATTTGGCTACACATTGTGGATGCCCTTAACCGTACCACTTTTTTTTGCTCCTGTGTGCTATCTATACAAATCTCAATTATATTGATCTAAAAAATTATAGAATCAAGATTAGTAAAAAGGAGGTGATTTTGCCGCGCGGATGGCGGGGTAGTTTTCTTATTTTCGGAGGACGTTGTCCTGGCGGTTTGCTAACATGCGGTCCCACGTGTCAGTGCTTTACCAAGCCGATCCGCGTCCCACATGAGGCAGAACAACGGCAGAAGCAACACATGGTTAAGTTGAAGAAGATGAGCGAAATGATAGTTTCTTCGTCCCTCCAACTTCTTTTTTAGCATTATTACTTCATCCCTCCAACTTAACTGCGGGAAAGGTGCAACTTTGTGATTTGACGCCTCATTGCTCATTACTACGCCAGCGCCATGACTGGGGTGCTTCACCCCGGCTGCTCTGCACTATATTCCGGTATGGCATGTGGACCCGGTAGCTTGATGTCCCACATGTCAGCGAAAGGGACTAGAAGATTTATGAAAGCGAGCGCTCCACTCTTACGACGGAGGAGTATACGACACGACGGCCCAGTAAACTGTCACTTATACTGTATAGTACTATAGTTTTGTTGTTTCACACGATCCATCAATACAAACCCGATTAAACAGGAAACGGCGGGATTTTTCCCGCGTGGTAGATGATACTGACCATACATTTCAAAGGCAATTTTAATGTATGCAAACTGAATAATTATAAGTAACAATATGATATCTAGTAAAATTAAAAACACATATGATTTATTGTGTTAGAGTGTCACTACTAGGGAAAAGCTTATACAGAGAATCTTATCAGTAGCGCGCTATAAAATAAGGCGTTGCTGCTAATTAGCAGTAGCGTGCTCAAGAGTAACTCGCTGCTGAAACAAATATAGCAGTAGCGCGCCCGCTCAAAGACGCGCTACTGCTATAATTCCCACGAGGCTGCCGCGAGGCTAGTTATAGTAGCAACGCGTTATAACGATGGGCGCTACTGCTACATAGCATAGTAGCAGCGCATTTCTCCAATAAGCGCTACTGCTAAGTTCACTACAAAAATTTATTCCAACCTCGCTCCCTGAATAGAGTTTCTACCACCTTAAATATGTTACTTATCAAACTTTGACAAGCACTTGGTCTTCATTGAACTCTATGTGTAGAATTTGTGGCTGCAATATGAGTCTTCACCTGTTCCTAAACCGGTGAGGACTCATATTGACAAATCAGATTGTACACAAAAAGATCGTTGATGATCAATATATTTTTGATATATTGAACAAAGTCTATTTTTACATGCTGACACATAGTAGTAGCGCTGTATTGTGAAAGGCGCTGCTGCTAGGTAGCTTAGCAGTAGCGTCTTTCCCTATAGCGCGCCACTGCTAAGCCATTCATCTCCCACCTCCATCTCCTCTATCCGATCCACTCACACAGTCACACACTCACTGGATCCCCTATCAATCCCCCGTGCCGGTCCACCCCCGCCGCCTCTCCTCCGTCTGCGCTGCCGTCACCTCCTCCTCCTTGCTGGACTCGGTACCGGCCTCCTCCTCCGTCCTCCCTCTCCACTCGCCGCTGGCCGGCCCCTCCTCGCTCCGCCTTCCTCCTCCGTCCTCCCTCCACTGGCCGCGCGGGCCGGTCCCTGCTCGCTCCGCCTTCCTCCTCCATCCTACTCTCTTCTCCCTCCTCAAGTCGCCCCTCCTTCTCCCTCCTGCCCGCTACATTTTGATTTAGTAGGCTAGTTCATATGCAACATTTTGATTTAGTTGATATGATTTAGTTGATTTAGTAGGCTAGTTGATTTAGTTGACTTAGAACATTTTGATTTAGTTGATTTAGTAGGCTAGTTGATTTAGTTGATTTAGAACATTTTGATTTAGTTGATTTAGTAGGCTAGTTGATTTAGTTGACTTAGAACATTTTGATTTAGTTGATTTAGTAGGCTAGTTCATTTAGTTGATTTAGAACATTTTGATTTAGTTGATTTTGTAGGCTAGTTCATTTAGTTGATTTAGTATGCACCATTTTATTGTTATTTTTTATGTACATGGATAGGTACGTAGTTGCTTTTGTTTTTTAATAAGTTACTTTTTGGCAAAATGTAGGTGGTACCTTGTCATCTAATATGTTACTAGATCTTAGGATTATAATTGTCTATCAAATTGCTTCTCGCGGAAGAACCAAAAATATCACATGCTACTGTTTTTCTTTCCTGTGAAGTGGATCGTTAATCCTTTGCTCATAATGCTTTAGGAAAAATGGCGCCACCACCACCACCACTATGTGGACTGTGCAAGTCAAGATGCGCCAGCAGCCTTGCAACTGGCAAGCTGTTCGGCATCTAATTCCAGCCGAGTTTTCGTCATGCAGCGGTAAGAAATTAGATGAAATGTAATAACTATTTTATTTTTAGTGTTGGCACTACTTCATTGTGTCATTTTGCTTATTTTACACGGATCATCCCATGCAATGTGAGGTTGAAATTCAACAAGCTGATAGGAGACACTGTGACATTTGAGGCTCCTAGGGGGCCGTACACTATGGAGGTCGAGAAAGGACGCAATATGTCGCAGATTGGAGGAGATGGATGGGCCCGTTTCGTCGCTCGCATGCGTCTTACTGGTGGTGAGTTGATCAGCTTCTCCTTCCGAGCAGAAAGACCCAAGCTGGCTGTCATTTATCTCAACCTGGTGGAAGATGATGAAGATGACGAAGATGATGAAGATGATGAAGATAATGAGGACCCACTCGATGAAGATGATGAGGACCCACTTCATGAAGCCATCGTAGCTCAAAGAACAAGGCTGAGTGAGGAGGAGGTGTCCAACCTGTGGGACATAATTCCGCCACGTGCTGACTTTGTCGGGGTGCCATTCGCGACCCACTTGACAAATACCATGGTTGATCGACATGATATGGTATGTTATACTTACAAATGCAAATTATCCGATGAATTACTTAGTGTACAGTCCAATGATATGGTATGTTGTGTGGAATCTAGTCGATGATATGTTTTAGTGTAGAGTTTGATCACATGCTTATTAGTGTAGAATCTAAGGAAACTATTAATAGTGTAGATAATACATATGTACTTATTTGTGAGGCTATTTATTAATTGATATGTTTTTCTTATTCAGAAATTAGCAAAGAGCATATCTGTGAGTTATGGTATCGAGCCTGATGAAGAAGGCTCAGCTGGACTACGCCTTACTGCAAGGGGCTCCGTCACAACCTGTACTTACTGCGTGGACACGGACGGTCGCACACACTTAAACTCGGTTGGGTGGAAGAAATTCCTCGATGGCAAGAATCTTCGTGTTGGACAAGCCATCCTAATTACTATCAGGAACACCAACCGCCCAGGCTTGAGGATGATGATTGTCTTCGATATCATCTAGAACTACATATGTGTGTGTGTGGCTATATCATCTAGAACTACATATGTGTGTGTGGCTATATCATCTAGAACTACATATGATGATCGTCGTCGATATCATTTAGAACTACATATGATGATCGCCGTTGATATAACCTTGTACTGCTTGAGGATGCATGTTGACTATGCATGAAATTGTTATCTAGTACTCCCTTCGTTCCAAATTACTTGTCATGGTTTGAACTAAAACCACGACGAGTAATTTGGAACAAAGGGAGTACTACCTAGTAATGGTTTATGAATTTGATATCTACTAGCAGTACCTAGTATCTAGTATCTAAAAGGTAAACTGAAAGGGAAAGGGGTACGGGGGAAAATGATGAAAGATATAGCAGTAGCGAGGGACTGCGAAATCGCTACAGCTAGGTAATAGTAGCGCGTTCATAAAAAGCGCTGCTGATATCGTCAACAATAGTAGCGCGGGTAAGGACGGTGCTACTACTATGAGTTAGCTGTAGCGCCTTATTAGTAGAGCGGCCACCCGTGCTGCTGCTAGCCTCAAAACCCGCGCTACTACTAGGGTTTTCCCTAGTAGTGTGTAGTAGTAGTGCTGTATTGCATAGTTGGTAGATGTAACATGCGTGAACGTGTAGAGATGTAGTTTTGGAGGGTCTACAGAGAGAAAAGCGTAATACGGTCACCGAACTTCAGAATAAGCTGATTACGGTCACTATATACGTTTTGCGGTGATTATCCGGTCACTTGCTCACAGTTCAGCATCGGATTGCACTCTGTTGACTGGTCAAATAGTCGGCATGGCACCATGTTGACTAGTTAAATTGACCATGTTCCTTGTGGGTCCCACCTATCAGTTGGCATAGGGAAAAGGTCAGATAAACACAAATTTACGCAGGTGCGACAAGGCTCCAACCCGTGTGCGGGAATAACCTGGTTGTGTATGTGTCTGTCAGGGCCTGATGTGTGCGCATGCACATGTAGGTTGAGCACTTCAGCGTGAGAGTGTGTGTTGGTCGTGTGGTGTACTGGTGTGTGCATGCATGTGTGCATGTGAGTGTTGCGTGCATGCGCGGCTGCTGTGTATGTGTGAGTGTTGCGTGCGTGCGTGGGTGCATGTGTTTGTGTGAGTGTTGCATGGATGTAGTTCGTGTGCATGCGTGCGTGTTTGTATAATCACCACACCAGCGCCTGTGTGTTAAAACATACGTCTCAGCATACCAATACAAGGCCACCTTGTCCGCTGTGCCCGCGGTCATGACTTCGAACCATCTTCAATTTCTTTTGTCGTTTGTTTTCATTCTTACTAGCAAGATGCCTGTGCATTGCACGTAACATCAAGATGCATTTGTATGACTTGTTTATCTTGTGAGAGAAAAGGATGAACGATGGAAGGCCTTATTTGCAATTGTTGAGAGGTGTGTGGGTACCTTTTCGCAAAATTGCCATAGTTTCTTTCCTATCCGTCAGATATAAATCGGACGGCCTATATTGCAGGATGGCAGGCACACCATCATCACCAACTCTGTTTTTTATAAGAGTGTATTTTATGTATTTTATAAGAGTGTAGATGTAGAGTAGATACAAGTCGACAGGTGGGCATGATGGTAGTGAGATAATGTGATGCAACACTAGAGGTGCCACGTGGAGCGTTTAACTAGTCAACTAGTCATGTCATGAGTAAATACAGAGTTGTACGGTGAGCCCGTGACTGTATAATAACCACTAAATGTAAACGGTGACCGTAATGAGTGGATTATGAAGTCCAATGTATTTATGGTGCTTTTGCTTCAAATACAATGATCGTCATTGCATATATCGCGACAGAAAGATGAAACACACGTGAATTTTTTGGGGGCTTACTTTTAGAGGACCTAGAGATAGTTTTGTGTGCATACGTGAAAGGGGCGTACAGGGGGGGTATGCGATGGAGAGAGAGATGCTCTTCGTTTCTCTTTATTATGACTAACTTTGTATATAGTATAAAAGTATACAAATTCACAGTGTGGAATAAATATCATTGTGGGCACCATGCAATATGCAAATTAGCATTCGTACTCCTCCATATAACTTTGTAATGTTGTATATATGTAGAAACTCTAAAATATTTTTTTGGCCACACTTTATTCAAAAGGAATGTTGTATGCGAAATAAGCATGAAGAGAGGGCTTTTTAGATCAATGGGGTACGTGATGTAACATGTGTGAATGTGTAGTTGATGCATTTGGCAGGGCCTAGAGAGGTATGTGTGTGTATTACGTATTCGAGAGAGGCATGGATAGAGGGGACGACGGGGGGGGGGGGGGGCGGGGGAGAGATAGCAGGACAAATGAGAGTGGTCTAGAGAGAGAGACGAATATGACGTCACGACAAGAGATTCCATTCCCTTGAGTGTGTATATGCAAGGGGGGAGGGAATAGAGGCACCAGGAGAAATTTTCTGTGTGTGTGGTGTTTGTGTTGGTATGTGTGGGTGTGAGAAGATAATGAGACGTGGGGGCAGAGGGTGTGTCACCGCGTGAGGTCCCATGGGTCGAGGTGAGGCCCTTCGTTCGGTTCCGTCCTGCACCACATTGGTCAGCCCATGACACATTTAGGAAGACCCATGGATGACTAGTCGTACAAGACAAAGATAGCAGAATTGTGAAGGACTCTGTGTCCACTGACAAAGCTGGCTATGATTTGTAACCTTAGGTTCTCGGACTAAGGTAACCCCTTTATCTCTGATATTACTATTCATCCAACCTAACTTTAAGGGGCATCCTATAGACTGCTCTGCTAGAATCATACTCGTCGATTAGGAAGAGAGGTGTGAGACAATGCGTGAGAGACATGCGTAAAGATAATGTGCGTACATGAGACACGTAGGCAGGTCCATGTATATAGAAAGGGTCGATGAGGATTGTGCATGTGTATGTTTGCGAGAGGAAGAGTGCTTGTGATAAAGGTTAGTGAAAACAGTTGTAAATGGTTACGAGAGGGAGGGAGGGTTATATCTAGAGCATGTGTGCGAGAAAGACACCTCGGCAGAGAGTGTGTGAGCATGTGTGAGAGACCACCGATGGAGAGTGAAACTACACGTAAAAGACTACTGTACACATTGATTAAAGATGTAAATTGTATCCAAATATTAGGATGGGATCATGATATTTGCAATTCGCGTAAGGAGCGGTCATTGATCCATCAGACATCTAGATTCTATCAAATTTGAGCATGTCTATGTTATTATTCGACACAATTGATCCACATAGTTAGTATTTTGAACTCCAGACAATGCATCACTTTAGCAATCGAATATAAACATGAGTACAGTTCCTGTTCTGTGTGTAAAGCACATTATACATACGAAAGTTACACAATGGACATTATAAATAGCTACCTATGAACTAGCATACATTTGAATTCGACTTAAGGTGGTTTAAAAAAATCGAATTCAACATGAAGTCCATTCAATTATTTGAATTTGATATCATGGCATTTGTAAACCATACCTAAATTATGGGGGCACCAATCTTTGCTCTGCTTTTGTACATAATAGCATATGTAGTCGTGTACAAAATAGATTCAAATTTAGCTCCTCCATTCCAAAATAATCGTAGTTATAGGATTTTCAATTGTCAAAATTTCAAAAAGAAGCGGATAATTTAATGAGGTTTTCAAACATACAAGGTCAAATATAACGTTGTCTATTTAGGTCAATCCTCATAGTTCAAGAGTACTCTAAACATGAATGCTTGTGTTCCAAAATTTCGAACGAAGCGCCAAAAGAGCCTCTACTCGCCCGAAACCGCGTGAGACCAATTGTTTGGTAGTACAAGGAAATTACTTTTCTAATTACTCCGACCCGTGAAACCTACCGGCCCGACGTCCAAAGGTCTAAACCGGGGTAGGTTTGTAGATTCATCTAGACGCCACGCAACCGCATCCGAAAAACATTCATACACAATGGCCGCCTAAGCACACATGCGCGCGGCCGAAATTGCTCCCGCCCACTATTTGGGACACCTGGGATTACCATCCTACCCCCGACCCGTAGTAGGTCCGAAATTTAAGAGGGGGGCAAAGTTTGTACTTTCCCCAAATTTCAAACAAGCGTGTCCCATCTTCTGTTCAAAAAAGCCAAAAACAAGCGCGTCCCAGACCGAAACATGGTTCCCCCCCACCCGTCCAATTCCCCATTCGTACTCCATGGGCGCCAAAACTACCTCTCCACCAGCCGCGAAACCCCGGCGTCCTCCGTCCGCCACCCCATCCCACCCATCAACCGCCGCCCTCCTCCATAACGCCGGAGCCGATACCCCGACATCGTCGTCCACCTCAACCTCAACCGCAACGCCCTCCATGGCTAGTAGTTGAAGCCGAGGCTGAGCCATCCGTACCCGAGCCAGTTCAACCACGCTGTCCTGTGCCTCACCACTGCCGCTCCAACTTCGCCACCCTCCACCGCACCAGAGTTGTTCCTGCTATGCTGTCCTTCGCCGCCTCGTATCTGCTTCCCCTCCGCCGACATACGGCCACGGCAACACAGTCAACAATTTGGCCATGGGTTCGTCCAAGCCTGCACCCTCCAGAACATCTGTTTCCCCTGTAAAAAGAAGAAGATCAGCGCGACATGTGGAGGTGACCACACTGGCAACCGAAGAAGGTACTCCTCTTCCCTTATTCGTGCAAATCTTACGTCTCTGCTTGCACAGTATTCATCCCAGAGAAGACACTAGTTGACCGCTTCTTCTTGATACTAGATGTTCCTAGTAACTCGCGATGCACAAGGTTTCTCTGGTTTGCTAGTGGCCGCAACTACCATGGGCCATAAACGGGCCATAGGATCCATGGGTCTCCTATGGGTCGTCGATAAATGGGCCTGTAATCGGTGGGCCTCAGGCCGTTGATGAATGGGCTTGTAATCGGTGGGCCTTGGGCCGTCGGATAAATGGGTCTACATGGGCCATAATCGGGCATAATTGGTATTGTCCCAGCACGGTAACGGGCCGTTAACAGGCCTTAGGACTACAAAGGCTTAATTTTGTCACAGGCATAACGGGTCGTTAATGGGCCAGAATGTAGGACGGTCTGGAAACGGCGCAACGGGTTAATAGGCCATAAATGGGCCGACTCTTGCCATGGGCCGAATTTGGCCCATTAGGGTAACAGGCTAGTAATGGGCCGACTCTTGCCATGGGCCGAATTTCGCCCATTAGGGGAACATGCCAGTAACGGGCAGACTCTTGCCATGGGCCGAATTTGGCCCATTAGGGGAACATGCCAGTAACGGGCCGGAAGTAATCGAGGGCCGAAAAGGAGCCTAAGAACGTATGGGCCGTCAATAGGCCGAAAGCTAACACGGGCTGGAAACGGCCCATGTAAATCATGGGCCGTTAACGGGTACAAAGGAAATTACTGTTCATTATGGGCTAGAGTCACCGTGGGCCTGTAAAGGGCCAAAAGATACGAAGGCCTCATATGGGCTGAAAGACGTCATGGGCCATACATGGGCCGAAAGTGAAATGGGCTGGTGTTATATTCGACGGCCCACATGACGTTGTTGGGCTGATTTCCTTTAGGGCCTAACGGGTCATGAGTTAACGGGCCGTAAAAAGGGCTATTTGCGAAGAGACCGTTAACAGGCTTTTCATGGGCCAGCCCGTTAACTTTTGACCAAGTCAAACGGGCCGACTTTGTAAGATAAATGGGCCAGTGGTGGGCCGTGGCATGTGTCGACATATCATAGGCGCCTATCTAACCCACTGACGAGCTGACACGTGTTTTGTCCGGCCAATAAGAATTTTACACGTGGAAATTTCCCATTGGTCGGGGCTGTTAACAGGTTATCAGATCCAAAACCCGACCCGATAGCTTAACGGTGTTCCGTTACGGTGGATGCCATGTGTCGGTCACCCTTGACGAAAGCATTTCTGTGATGTGCGATTTATCATCATGGAAGTGGACACTTCCGTGATGATAATTTTGGTAATGTCATGGAACACTTCTACGACAGCACAGGTATGACTATCTTGATTCTGTCATAAAATCTTCATGGATGTACATGCATGACAAAAAACACGACCTACTGTGACAAACAAGTATCATCACGGAAGTGTATTTTTTTTGTAGTGATGATCTCATGGTCATAGGAACATATACTTGACATGCAGAAAATGATAGACCTAAACTTGATACGATCATATGTTGTGTTCATAGTTTGGGTCTTGTCCATCACATCATTCTCCTAATGATGTGATCCCATTAACAATTGACAACTTATGTCCATGACTAGGAAACCATAGCCATCTTTGGTCAATGAGCTAGTCCGGTAGAGGCTCACTAGGGACATATTGTTGTCTATGTATCCACACATGTATTTGAGTTACTGGTCAATACAATTCTAGCATGGATAATAAACGATTATCATGAACAAGGAAATATGATAATAACCAATTTATTATTGCCTCTAGGGAATATTTCCAACAATTTTGTCCTTTGAACTACACAAGTTTGGGAGCCTCCTCTAGTTCTTCTAGTTCCAGTTCTAGTTGGTCCTAGTTGACTAGTTAGAGATAGGCTAATCATCTTGTCCTCATAATTATAAACCCCGTGTGGTTCTAATATCCTCCCTCTAATTCTCTGGAGATGATTAGCTCTGGACGGTGAAGCGCTGCCCAATCATGAAGGTTGCACACTTGCAACCAAGTAGAGAGGTCGTGCTTTCGATCTTCGGTTCAAGGGATTGTTCATGGGCGCTTCGTTGGAACGTTAATCAATGGTTTAAGGGACTCCAAGTACGATCTACAGCGACATGTTCTTCTTTCGTTGCAACTCAGTTACGGTAAGGATCGTGATCCCAATCCATTATGCATTTTCATATTGATCTTGGGTGATCGTAGGTGCGAAATTTTTCTTTTCTACTACATTTCCCAACAGTGGCATCATCAGAAGTTATATGAGTAGGTGCAGGTTGCGATCTAGATCACATGTCAGTGTGAAGGTTGATGTTCTTGCTACACTTCCCTCGAGTGTTGCTTTGGTTCAATTCCTCGACAGCATGGTGTCGCTTTTACAAGGTTCTGATGATCGATCAGCTCTGGCTGTCGATGATCCGGAAGCAGTTCCTTGGGCCTCACCATAGTTGAGAATAGTGAACCGTCCCGTACAGAAGAGGGTGTTGAAGATGGATGATCTTCTAGGGGGTCACATGTATTAGATGAAATTTAGTGTGGGGGACGAGACTTTGGATTATGTCTCTTCTTTCGCATACCCCGAAACTTAAGCTAGCATAAAAAATCATCGCCTAATAGTGGACAAAGGTAGCTAGTATTACTTGTTAAAACTGGTTAACCGCATAAGTAAATTTTTTGCTAAAACCGATTAGAGGACGTCTAACTTGGTTATGCAGAATATGCATATGATGTGGTATCACTGGTACCGTAAGGTGCTATACAAACGGTTTTGAACCCCTTTTCACGACGGCATTTGGAACCGTCGCCAAGTGAGTGTGGGCGATAGGGGGGTCCTTCCCACACGACCCAGAAACCGTCGGGGATGGGCGAGCGGCTACTGACGATCGCCATAGAATAAATGTATGAGAAGCCGCCCCAGTCCCACACGTTACATCTGAGGTTGCATTTCTGATCAGAGAGACATCCCAAACAATTACGCCGCCATAGTCGTGTGAAAAAGGTGGACGTCAACATTTAATCTCCCGATATGTTTGTGATAGGTACGTTATCGCACACGGTTCAAAAATGTAAAATGTGTGTGGTACCTCTACTAATGCCATCGTGTCCATTTTCATAACTGTGTGTGAATTGTATTCCTATCACACATGCACACTGGTTTGATGTCGTATTACCATGAATCGCACACGCATATGAGACGAAACCGCGTGTGCGTCCGTCGGGCATTGCAAACGTTTCACGTCAAAGAACCGTCCGTTCTCTTTCTTTCATCGCACACGTTGTTTTCTTTCTAACCATGTGCACATTATTTTATTCGCTCCTGTATATTTTTATTTTTGCCTGTAATTTATTATTTGAATTGGAAATTTTGAAATATGAAATGTGTAATTCAAATTCTCAGCACAATGGTTCAACAAGGAATCCATAAATAAAATTGTCAGTACAATATGTGCAGTAATTACAGGATTACATAGCAATTAACTATGATTAACCACAATATTTGCAGGCGGTAAAGGTAAAGAGACAAGTTTAAATCATTTTGACTGCTGATGGTGTTGCAGAAGCGGGATGACCATAATGTGCCTTCCTGCATGCCATAGGCACGAACAAATTTTGTCCAACCCCTTGTGACGATCGCCCGCCCATCCTTCACCGCCTTCAAGAAGATTTCTAGAGCATTATCATGGTAGCATGAATTATATACTTTAACCTTAGTTGTGTCCACTCCAGTTATGTAGTTTGCAAGGTAATCATCAGTAAATAGCTTCGGAAACCACTGAAAAGGGAAAAATATCAAATACTGAGGTCTACTAGAGTAACTTGTTGTGGGCAGGGGGGAAAAGCAACACATTACTTACCATCCTAAAGTTCACTGTTGTCTTGGACAAAGTGTAAATAAAAAGATTAATTCCCATCACCTGCTTCTTTCGCCTAACAATCTTTCTTTCCTCACTTGACACTTGTTCATGAATATCTCATTACCCCATACACAAAAGGGATCTAAGCGTGGATCAGTACCGCTCATATATGTACCTACAAGAAACCAATAAATGTTAGAAGCTAAACTGAGATTGCACAGATGATTTAAAATACAACTACCTACGTTCCTAAGTACAAGTATTTTTACAGATTTCAATATGAACTACATACGGATGTATATAGAATAATAGATATAGTTTAGATTAGAATCTAGATTCACTCATTTTGCAACTTATGTAGTCTATATTGGAATCTCTAAAAAATACTTATATTTAGGAATAGATTGTGTATAAGACATGGGATGCAGCTAACCTCGACGGCAAACAACAACATCGCCCATTGTAGCCCTGTGTAAGTACATGGAAAGCCAGTGTTAACTACGACATGGTTAACATCCACCAAAAATACCAAACGGTAATAAAACGGCAACATCTATAGTGATATCTTCATTGCGAAAGAGTAGCACGATAGCAAAGGGACGGACTAAAAAATGGATACAACTGTTAATTGCAATAGACTTAACATCATCATAATTCATGTTTTGTAAGTTTGTAGCCATTGAAATACAACTGTTTAAAAATGGATATAACTGTTAATTGCAACATGCTTAATGGCCATTGAAACCCGTACTGATAAAAATGAAATTGCTAGAGTTAAACATCACAAGGCAGGTGCTGCCAGAGCAGATAATGGCCCAGTTGTCTATAAAAAGGTAGGGAAAATAGCTAAAACATGTTAGGCATGTTTACTAGAACATGCTTGATACATCGACCGTACAGAACATAGCCATTAATACAACTGGTATTGGTAAGATTGAACTGGTGAGTACATACTTGGTAAGTCCTGAGAGGTAGTTGCTGGGGCACTTCATCTTGGCCAGAGCCCGCCCAAAGTCAACGGCGTCGGAGACGAACTGTTCCTCTGGGTTGAAGCGTGGATCAGTGCCACTGACATGTGTACCTACAGGCAACCAGTAAATGGTAGAAGTTAAACTGCAATTGCACAAATGATGTGAAATACTGTAAGACATGGGATGCAGCTAAACTCGACGGCAAACAACAACATCGACCGTTATGACCCTGCGTAAGTACATGGACAGGCATGTTAAGTACAACAAGGTTAGCATCCACCAAAAATAGCAAATGGGCAGCATCTTAGTATATGTTCATTGTGGAGAGTAGCATGGTAGCAAAGGAACATATTAAAAACTTGATACATCTGTTAATTGCAGCAGGCTTAACAGCATCCTAAGTCATGTTTTGTGAGTTTGTAGCCGTTGAAATACAACTATTTAAAAATGGATTCAACTGTTAATTGCAACAGACTTAATATCCATTGAAACTGGTACTGATAAAAATGCAATTGGCAGAGTTAAACATCACAAGGCAAGTGCTGCCAGAGCAGAGAATGGCCCAGTTGTCTACAAAAAGGTAGGGAA
This sequence comes from Triticum aestivum, assembly GCF_018294505.1. Lineage (NCBI taxonomy): Eukaryota > Viridiplantae > Streptophyta > Magnoliopsida > Poales > Poaceae > Triticum > Triticum aestivum. The sequence continues at coordinate 281,842,469 of NC_057810.1, read as the reverse complement.
AGTAGCTAAAACGTGTTAGGCATGTTTACTAGAACATGCTTAATACATCGACCGTACAGAACATATCCATTAATTGCAACTGGTATTGGTAAGATTGAACTAGTGAGTACATACTTGGTAAGTCCTAAGAGGTAGTTGCTGAGGCACTTCATCTTGGCTAGAGCCATCCCAAAGTCACCGGCGGTGGAGGCGAGCTGTTCCTCTGAGTCGAAGCATGGATCAGTGCCACTGACATGTGTACCTACAAGCAACCAGTAAATGGTAGAAGTTAAACTGCAATTGCACAAATGATGTGAAATACTGTAAGACATGGGATGCAGCTAACCTCGACAGCAAACAACAACATCGACCGTTATGACCCTGCGTAAGTACATGGACAGGCATGTGAATTACACCAGGGTTAGCATTCACCAAAAATAGCAAATGAGCAGCATATCTAGTGATATCCTTAGTCATGTATTGTAAGTTTGTTGCTGGTATTTGTGAAATTGAGCTGGACAGTTAATACTTGAACATCACACAGTGTGCAATACGGAAATAAACAAGGCACGAACATGCTTAATACATCAACCGTATAAAACATAGCCATAGAAAGTGGTATTGGTAAGATTTAGCTGGTCAGATCATACATGTTAAGTCCTGGGGGTAGTCGCTGAGGCACTTCATCTAGGCCAGAGCCTGCACCCTGTCGGCGGCGGTGGAGGCGAGGTGTTCCTCTGGGTCAACACGCACAGCGGCCATCGTGCCATGGACCTCCATTAGCACCTCGACCTCCACGTGAGATGCGGTTGGGCTTGCGCGGCGATGCTCTGGAGGTAGGGGCAGTGGGGATTAGGAGGCATGAGGATATTTTGCAGGTGCCATTTAAGCAATCAGGCTGGGGCCATGATAGAGATCGGTGGCTTACCTGACTGGATCTGAGCGAACATAGATGTGGTTGAATCTGTGGTTGCGGTGGCAGCGGTTTGAGCTGCCGATAGGGGGAGGCGCGGGGGAGTCACTGAGGAAATTTGATGGGTGGGGATGTGGTTAGAGGAATAAATTCTGAAATCGCACGCCTAATGAAAATTTTGCTGCGAAACTTGAAACTTGGGCGGGGGAACACACAATGCAGATGAAGCGCATAAAATACTCGTGTGCGAGAAAACAGAAAATTGGCAGATCCCGTCTCCAAAAAATGTACACATGTAGTTGATTTTTTCGGTCAATGGTACGCCTGGTTTATTAGGAAACATCATACATGTAACTGAGTATGGATCATTAACACAAAAAATGCACATGGGTACGACATAGAAACCATGTGTTTTGTGATCTTCTAATGATTAACGCAAAAAAAGCACACCAGCACACATGCTAATCAACACTCAAAGCCCTCAAAGGATGCTCTTACCGACATTGTACGTTAATACTACAAACTTAAAGTACTACTGGTCATTTTCTCTAATACTACAAAATTAAACTACTTCTCAGATGCTGCCATCGGAGCATGCTGGCCAGACGCCGGCGTTCTCTTTCCCGGCCTTGTAGGCGGCAGCCCACCGTGCTTCGATCTCTTCAAGCTCTCCTCACCACGGCGTGCGGCCTCTTGTTACTCGGCGGCAGGACTCTCTTTTCTTGACTGCTTTCTACCTTTTCCGCTCCTTTTGTGCGGCTTTGGCCGCCTCTAGATCCATCGCCCATTCGGCCATGGCAGCCTCAAAGTCCGCCACATAACTGTGTGGCCGCCGGCAGTGACGAACTTGGCTAGACAAGATGCCATCGCTTCCTTACCATGTGTGTAGTTGCGGGCGGTGAGGAACGTGGTGCGGCAGCATGCCATCGCTTCCTTACCAGTTATTGTGCGCCGCGGTGCCATGAACGACGCTTGGAGAGAGATCTGGGGAGGAGGGGCCGGGCAGCCATATAGTGCGATGGTTTTTAAGAGCTCAACAACGAACGACAAAGGAAATTTGGCTTCCCTTACAATTTTGCTCGTTCATTATCGCACACAGTTCATCTCCATTGTTTCTGGAAACAGTGTGCACTGAGCCTATTGTCTGTTGCGTTATGATTTGCTAGAACCCCTGTCGGATATCGGGTTCCGGCAAAACCCTTGAGGTTCGATCACTGGGGTGCGCACGAAGATTTCCCCCTACCGAAACTCGCCCTCAGCATCGCCGCGATCTCTAAGCTAGCTCGATGAACTCACGACACAAGAGACACAAGATTTATACAGGTTCGGGCTACCGTTGTGGTGTAATACCCTACTCCTCTATGTTGTGTGGTGGATTGCCTCTTGGGCTGATGATGAACAGTACAAGGGAAGAACAGCCTCGCGAGGAGAGGTGTTCTTGTGCTTGGTGGTTTGCTTGGGGAGGAATCGATCCCTCCCCTTCTACTGTGGTGGCTAGCCCTATTTATAGAGGCCCTGGTCCTCTCCCCAAATATTGAGCGGGAAGGGATCCAACAACGACCATTTTGAAAGGGGACAGCTAGTACAAGCTATCCTGACTAAAGGTGGTCTTCGCCTGTCAAACGCACTGGCGGTGACGCCGTCCTGGGCTCCACGGTGACCTCCATCTTGCCGTCCTGCTGGTCTTGGTCTTGTTTCACCGATATGGAAACCTTTGCCTGATGCCTCGGTACTTCATGCCTGCGCTTGCCCCCTTAGCACCCAAGGGGAAACGAGGACACTGCACGCGTTGGCGCCCGCCTGGCGCCTTCTTGGCCTTGGTCGTCATGGCTTGGGTCATGGGAACCTCGCGAGGTGTCCTTTTCCTTGATCTCTCCACCTCCTCGCGAGCCCGCCTGGTGAGGCCGCTCCCGAGGAGGCCTCGCATCGTCCGCCCCGTGAGGCTTGGCCCCTCGTGAGAGTCTTGAGTGTTGGTCGATGAAGACGGGCCGTACTGGGCCACTAGTGGAGCCACGCCGTGGGCCGCAGGCAGGCAAGTCTGGGGACCCCCATTCCCAGAACACCGACAGTAGCCCCCGGGCCCAAGGCGCACTCGGGCTTGGCTTAGCAGTGAAGCCAAAGGGCAAGTGCAGAGCGCCGCGGGCCCTATAGCTAGCGGCCTTGGTTGACGCATGGTGACTGATTGGACATGGGCGTCTCCACTTCCCCATGCTACCCCAATATCCACCTGGCTAGGCTGCCACGGCACCCTACACAGTTACTTCCTCCTTGTAGGCAGCGTGCTTCCTATTCTCCCTTCTTCCTCAAACCCCTGCTTCCACTCCCAATCTGACTTGCGCTCTGCCCCCTCCATTGGCATGGCACCGACTATCATGAAGAAGGGGAATAAGCCTCTGTCCTCAGCCAGCTTCCCTTTGACAATCGAGCCCGCAGTCGGTCGGTCGTAGGTGCTCAACCTGGAGGCCATGGGCAAGGTCTGCCCTGCGCTCGCCTCCGGCTTCAACGAGTGGGGAAAGACGGCGGCTTGGCCTGCATCCCGAGCCTCCATTGATAGGACAACCACTGAGGTTCAGTTCTTCGTTGAGGCCTTGTGGGCTGGCCTGGTTCCCCCTTTCTCCGCCTCTTCAACACAGTGCTTTCCCATTACCAGATTCACATGCTGCATCTTGATCCCCAATCCGTTTCCCTTCTCGTCGTCTTCTCCTTTGATTGCGAGCCAATATTGGGCATTGCTACTTCCGTTGCCCTCTGGCACCATTTCTTCTCGCTGCATCTGACCGACCCCTCGCAGTGCTCAGGGTGCCTAAGCTTCCAGGTTCCGGATGCGGTGGGTGTACGTTGATGTCGGAGTGCTCAGCCCCCTGCTCTCGCCTCCGTTGTCACCCGCCATCCCCAACTCCGGCTGGGTCCACATGAGGCTCGCGATCCCTCGCCTTTCCTTCGTCTGGCTCCTGTTGAAGAGGTTGAGGGACCTTGGCGTGACCGCTTCCCAGGTGGTGAAGGAGCTCCTTGGGTGTCGTATTGCCCCTCTCCAGCACCATTCCCAGTCGATGTGGGCCCTGACCGGTGACCAGGATCACATGAGGGTTCAGGAGTCGGGGCTCTCGCCCGAAGAGCAGAGGACGGTGCTTGAAGTCTTGACCGGCAACCCCTCACTAGGCGATATGCCGCAAGAGGGTTGTCTCTTGTACTCTGCTCGAACAGGGCTGAGTTTGCAGGACAGATGCCTTCCTTCGACGAATGGGGGCTGCACCCGGTTGGCCTTGTGGGGCCTCGCGAGAATCCTGTCGTGGTGGCTCCCCTCATTTCCGCCAGCACCGAGCTTGCCCCAAGAGTGGGTGCAGGGAGGCAAGCATCGCTTGAGGCCGGAGGCGCGGGTGTTGAGGTGCCTACGCCGCTTGGGGTTCCCGAGCTGTCATCCTCTGGAACTCGTGAGGCTCACCCTGAGGCGGTTGTTGAGGGCGAGATGCAACCTGCAGCTCCCGAGGCCGAAGCTCCTGAGGCCTCGGCAAGCCAGCATGAGGCAGGGCCTGATTGCTCTTCCCAGCTTGGCGCTCCTGAGGTCGACCGCCTGGGTGCCTCTCCAGCCGCGCGCCGTGCTGGCCCCCATGTCCAGCGCCTAGGCCAGTTCCGCGTGGACTTTTCCATGCTCCGCAAGAGGAAGGAGTCTTTGAGCTGCAGTGGTGGCACCATCCGGCCGTTGAAACATAGAAAGTACATCGCCATAGATGAGTAAGTACCTTATTCCTATAACTCCCCAATCACGGCTTCCCTTCCTAACTGTAGCTCTCCAGGATCCCTCCTATCGAGCCTGCGGAGTCTCCTGAGAAGCAACCTCCTCCGACCTCGCCTTCATCGCTAGCTTTGAGCGTCCCAAGCTTGCACGGCGCCCCTGGCGTGGGGTCAGCCGGAGAAGCAAGCCTGCCTGCAAGGTGCCTTGAGCCTGTGCCCTTGCCGCCTTTCCTTCACAATCATGCCTGGAGCGCGGCCTGCCTACCCAGGGCTCCTCCTCTGGTCGTGGATGGCAGCTGGTTGGCGTAAATCCTAGGCTCTTCTTCAAGTGGCGAGCCTGCGCCAGCGATCGTGGGGGCACCAGCCCCCAGCCCCCGGCCGAGAGGGCGCGAATCTCTTCGGATCCCACCGACGGTGCCAGCGATGGGGGACGACATCAGCAGCATGCTCAAGCTCACGCACGAATGAAGCATCGTCTGCCACGAGTTCTTCCAAAAGGAGATGGACGCGAGGGGCTAGCTTGGTGGAGAGCTTGTGGATGTAGACGCGCGCCTCGAAGCCGAGGGCCTGCGGCTGATCGAGGAGCAACGCAAATTGAAGGTGGCTATCAACCTCGCGCGTCACCAGCGCGAGCTTGACAACGCGAAGGCCGAAGCATCCCTTGCGACCTTGCGAGAGGCCTGCTCCCGAGCTTTGGAGGAGGCCCAGGAAGCAGATCATCGTCGCGAGATCGGAGAGAAGTGCACGTGGGAGCTCCAAGCCTAGAGCGCCTCCTTGGAGCATCAAGTGGAGCTGTGCCAGGCCGCCCTTGCGTTGCTGAGGGGGACGCCAGTCGAGGAGGAGGAGCTCTAGAAGCGTGAGGAGGCGTTGACAATGGAGGCCGCCGAGCACAGTCTTGATCTTGAGCAGTTGGAGACGAGGGAGCGCCAAGTTACCCAAGCAGAGGAAGCCGTTGGTGTACACGAGGCCCGGGTCCAGGAGGAAGTCAACCACCGTGTGGCCGAGGCTCATGCAGATCTCGAGAGCAGGTATGACCTGAAGCTGAAGTTAGCTGAATCCGAGTTCACGGGCAGGACTGCCGCCCTCAGGTCCAGGCTAACCAAGGCGGAATGGCATGCGGAGGCCGCCGCTGCCGCCCTGGTCTCGGCGGAGGCCGAGCTGGCCTCCGCCCGTGCCGAGCTGTTTCCTCTTCAGCAGCGGGTCGCTGATGCCCGAGTCCATCACGTAGCAGAACAGGGATGAAATGCTTCAGTGGCGGACGCTGGAGCACGTGCACGGCCCCATGCTCCAATACCTCAAGAACAGGGCCAACGCGGCCGTACGTAACATCTGTAATGAGAATGCCCTGCATCCCCACACGACCGACTATGCCAGTCATCTCCGCTTCTTCACTGACATGGTGACGCGCCTGGAGAACCGCTTCGTGAGAGCTCACCAGCTTGTTGAGGAGAGGAGCCGTGGCCTGCTCGGACGCGTGTTTTCCCGCGTCTTCAGCCATCTTCAGAACACCAATCCCGACTTCGACTTTGATGCTACCATCGCCCCGGTGCCCGAGGCCATCCGGGGCGACCTGGCGCGGTGGGTGGAGGACAACGTGGATGCGCTTGTCAGGGCCTTTGCGTCCAATAGTGACGGGGTGGTAGTCGCGGCGGACGAAGGTGGCGTGGTCGATGATGGTGGCGGTGGCGCTGGCGATGGTGATGGCAATGCTAGTGACAGCGACAGCGATGCCAGCGATGCATCTGGAGGTGACCCGGGGGCGCGGTGAGCGATATGTCTGACTAATCCCGTGTGTCTCTGCTGTTTATCCTGCATACAGAAGCTCGGGCGCGGCCCCAAAGGTTGTAAGAGCATTTTTGGGAGGGGATGCCCCTCATGAAAAAGATTGCCGTCTTTATGCTTTTAGGACTGATGTTGTCGGCGTTCTGGGAACAGGGGTCCCCAGACTTGCCTGCCTGCGGCCTGCGGCGTGGCTCAAGTCGGGGCCCAGTGCAGCCCAGCTTCATCAGCTCAAGCTCAAGACCCTCGCGAGGGACCAAGCCTCGTGGGGCGGACGACAGGAAGCTTCCTCAGGAGCGGCCTCCCCAGGCAGGCTCGCGAGGAGGCGGAGAGATCAAGGTGGGGTACCTCCCGAGGAGCCCGTGACACAAGCCATGATGATCGAAGACCAGGCGGGTGCAAGGAGGGCGCCAGGCGGGCGCCGGCCTGTGCAGTGTCCTTGTTTCCCCTTCGGTGCAAAGGGGGCAAGCACAGGCCAAGGCACCAGGCAAAGGTTACCGTTTTGGTGCAACAAGACCAAGACCAGCAGAACGGCAGGATGGAGGTCATCATGGAGCCTAGGACAACGTCATCGTTAGAGCCTTTGGCAGCCAAAGACCAACTTTAGTCAGGATAAGTGTACTAGATGTTCCCCTTCAAAATGGCCATTTGTTGCCGCCCTTCCCGCTCATTATTTGGGAAGAGGCCCAGGGCCTCCCTCTATAAATAGGACTAGCCACCACGAGGACAGATCATCTGAAGACACCGAGACAATAGATCGACCAGAGAGAGAGAGGCGACTGAACTCATCCAAGCAGTTCATCGCACCAGCTCAAGAACAGCCCCTCGCGAGGCTGTTCTCCCGTTTGTACTGTTCATCATCAGCCCCTGAGGCAATCCACCAAACCACACACTGGAGTAGGGTAATACACCACAATGGTGGCCCGAACCAGTAAAAATGTCGTGTCCCTTGTGTGTTTCATCTTTCTTGCTTAGATCTTTGCGAGACTTCGACGCGTGAGCTGGTAGGGGAGAGATCTTCATGCGCACCCCAGTGTTCAAACCTCAAGGGTCTGCCGGAACCCAAAATCCGACATTTGGCGCGCCAGGTAGGGGTGCGCCGGAATCCTTCTTCCGCCGCCTCGTGTTTCATCGCTTCGCCGTTCAGATGTCAGGCGACCCGACAGCCAACACCGACCGCTGGGCGGCGTGGCCCGCCCATGCCATGCCGCCAGCCCAGGGCGACCTCAACCTTGCGCCTCAGGCAGCTCGCGCTCCGCAAGGCGCTGCGGGGTACGGGCGACGCAGCCAAACACCGTCTGCCCTCACACCGCGGCAGGTGCGGTCAGCAGCAAGAGCTTCGAACAACACCGCGGCCACGATGCTGCACACCCGACGGGAGCAGGCTGTCGGATTTCGGGTTCCGGCAGACCCTTGAGGTTCGAACACTGGGGTGCGCGCGGAGATTTCGCCCTCTACCTACCTGCTCCTCGCCGACTCGCTAGGATCTAAACTATGGAAGGAACAACACGAGAGACACAGAGTTTATACTGGTTCAGGCCACCATTGTGGTGTAATACCCTACTCCAGTGTGTGGTGTGGTGGATTGCCTTTTGGGCTGTTGATGAACAATACAAGGAAGAACAGCCTCGCGAGGGTCTGTTCTTGGCTGGGACGATGAACTGCTAGGAGGAGTTCAACCGCCCTTCTCACTCTCTCTCTCACTCTCGATTCAGGTGCCTCTACCATGGGGGTGGCTAGTCCTATTTATAGGCAAAGGCTCTGGGCCTCTCCCCAAATATTGAGCGGGAAGGGCGCCAACAATTGGCCATTTTGAAGGGGAACATCGGGTACACTTATCCTGACTAAAGTTGGTCCTCGCCTGTCAAAGGCTCTGGTGGTGACGCCTGCTTGGGCTCCACAATGACTTCCTTCCTGCCGTTGGGCTGGTCTTGGTCTTGTTGCACCGAAATGGATGCCTTTGCTTGATGCTCTCGCCTGCGCTTGCTCCCTTTGCACCAAAGAGGAAAGGAGGACACTGCGCGGGCTAGCGTCCGACTGGCGCCCTTGGTCGTCATTGCTTGTGAGCCAGCCTGATGAGGCTGTGCCTGAGGAAGCTCCTTGTCGTCCGCCCCGTGAGGCTTGGCCCCTCGCGAGGGTCTTGAGCTTGTGTTGATGAAGATGGGCCATGCTGGGCCCCCTTTAAGCCACGCCGTAGGCCGCAGGCAGGCAAGTCTGGGGACCCCCGTTCCCAGAACGCCGAGAGTAGCCCCCGGGCCCAAGGCGCCCCCGGACTTGGCCGAGCAGAGAGTCGAAAGGGCAAGTGCGAAGCGCCGCGGACCCTAACAGCCTGCGGCCTTGGGCGCCGCGTGGCGGTTGATTGGACGTGGGCGCCTCAGCAACCGCGCGAGTTGATAAAGGAGCGGCACCTGTCTAGGCTTTGCCTCCTTTGCTTTCTCCGGTTGCTGCTCAGATCCCTTTTCTTGCGCCTCTCCTCCCTGCCTCCAAAATCTTCAGATCTACTCCGTCCGCGTGCCCTAGCAAGACATGGCGCCTCGCCAGGCCCCGGCCGGAGCTTGGTATTCGTCCGCCTTGGACTCGCCGAATGTGTCGGAGGTGAGCCTTGCCCGGGTGTGCCAGATGGTGGCGGCGCAGGGCATCGACGGGGCGAAGTTGTTCAAGGCTGGCTCTGCCCTCCCTGATGGCCAAGGGAGCACCTTCTATCCACTCTTTGTGAGCGCCATTGTTGCCGGTCTGGCGCCTCCCTTTTCTGAGTTCTTCTACTCTGTCCTCCGCCATTACAAGCTTCAAGCTCTGCATCTCCACCCCAACTCTGTCCTTCTTCTGGAAATCTTCGCCTACTATTGCGAGGCTCACGTAGGGGTGAAGCCCTCAGTGGCCTTGTTGCGCCACTACTTCTCCCTCTGGACCTCTCGTGGTCCCGTCTCTGCGTGCACAAGCTTTGTCGCGTATGGTAGCTCCATCGCCATTTCGAACCCCGGGAAGAGGATTGAGGGCTTCAGGAGCAAGTGGGCCTTGGTAGATGCTGGGTGCATCCACCCTCGGCTGATCTTGCCCACGGGGCACCCCTCGAGCTCCGACGACTGGTCTCAAGTGGAGCTTGTGGACCCCCTCGCGAGGCTGGTGTTGGAGAAGATGGACGCGGATCTGAGGCCGGCCAGCATGGCAGCGGCGAAGCTGACTCGCGCATCGCTGGTGAGGGAATTCCTGGAGCACTAGCTGGCTCCGCTTCGTCAGTACCCACTTCTGATGTGGAGGCCCCACCCGAGCCCCGCGGTCTTGGCCGATGAGGATCTGGCTGCGATTCTCCAGTCTTTGGTCGGGGGCGACGTGGCGAGGTTGGAGGGCACTCCTACGCCCCTATTCCTCCGTGAGGACTGGGAGCAGGTAGTGGAGTCCATGCCCGTCTTCAACGGGGACGGGCCCGTGCCCACGGAGGCTCCCGAGGACCCGGTGGACGTGTCCTCCGGCGACTCCAGCAAAGAGAAGGAAGAAGGGGAGCGGGAAAAAGGGCCTGACTCCGAGGCGACCGACGGAGAGTTGAGGGCTCCCCCCCTTCGGCGCAGGTCCCGTGCTCTCCGCCTCTCTCCGAGTGATGACGACGAGGATGATGACGAGCAGGGCGGCGGGAGCCTGCCCCCGATCCCGAAGAAGGACCGGACCGGGCTGATCCCCCACTTGTCTGCCCCGGCCCCGAGGCGATCCGCGGACGCGCCTCCTGCTCCCGAGCTCCTTGAGGCTGATCCTTGCAGCCGGCTCTCAGGCTTCAAGTACGGCCGGAGGCTGCTCGAGCTCATGAGCGATGACCTGTAAGTGCTTGATTCCTGTCTTATTTCTTGTTCTGTTGCTGAGGCTTGACGTTCGTATCTCCCGGCTAGGCTGGCGCCCGCGGCAAAGAAGTCGAAGGGAGCTCCTGAGGTTCCATCCGGGGCAGCGCCTCTGCCCGCGAAAGAAGGTGACCGTGACGCACGGGCCTCTCCTGCCCGGGCGTCCTCGCGAGGCCTGGCTGAGCCGGCTGGGGCGAGCTCAGCCCCCACGGCCCAAGCGACTCCTGAGGTGCCCTTGCCTGATGCCGCAACCACAGCTATTGGGACGCAACAGGCTCCACCTCGGGACATTGTGGTCACGCCGCCGTCTTCTCCTCCTACTCCACCGACTGCTGTTTCCCCGACTCCTCCTACTGTTCTGGATCGTGCTGCTGCCGAACTGGACCGTCTGCGGCAGGATCTTCTGGGCGCCGACCCTTGTTTAGTGGTCGGGCGCTTGGAGCTGGCTGGATTCGCTCCGACGATTCGATTCGGACGACGCTGGTCCAGGCCTCGACGGCTGCGACGAGGAGAAGCAAGTCATCCTTGGGGCGAAGGCTGCTCACGACGCCGCCTTGGGGGAGGTGGCTAATGTCCGAGGTCGCTACAAGGCGCTGGAGAGCGAGCTGCAGGGCCTGCGGGACTAGCTCGCCGAGGAGACCCCAAGAGCAGGAGGAACGCATGAAGCCTTGCGAGTCGGCCGTCAAGGACCGGGACGCCAAGCTTAGGAAGCGCCGTGACCGCCTTGGCACGCTGGAGCAAGAGTTGGAGGCGAGGAAGGCCGAGCTGGACGGCAAGGCACGGGTTCTTGCCGAGGATCACGTGGCCTTCACGGAGATGGAGGAGAAGACTCACACCTCGCTGAAGACGCTTTATGAGAGCAGCCTGGAGAACCCGCTGGCCGGCGCCGAGGACGGCCCCGCCAAGCTGCTTCCCTTCCTGGTTCGTGCTCTTGAGGATGTCACCCTTGGCCTTGGCCCTACGGCTGAGGCCGAGGCGCGTGCCTTGTCTTCTGCAGCACTGACGCGGGTCCTTACCCACATCTATCTTCGCGACCCCAACGTCGACCTCGACAGCCTATTGGAGCCAGTGAGCGGCGAGCTTGCCGCTGCCGCTGCTGAGGCCGTGAAGGGTCATGTGGAGGCTCTGCTGGGGAAGTTCCGGGCCTTCAGCACCAAGCCGAAGCGGGGCGCTGCTGACCCTGCAGCTGCACGAGGCGAACCCGCTCCGCGCAGCTCCACCGCCGGCAAGTGACTCCGTTGTGGCTCCCGTCCTGCTTTTAATTCCTGCACATGTACCATGCCTTGGGGAGGCGTTAAAACATGCATTTGGTGTTGTGATAACAGTATGGACTGTAATATTTGCTTTTGAATTCCTTGAAATTTGCGCTATTCCTTCCTACTTGCTTATGTTCTACGCCGGCAGAGCCCGGCCCCGTGCATACCTCAGCCGCCGTTAGCCCCGACCAGAAACCAGGACGGGACCAAGGAGTGAGGGGCTACGTGACAAGTTAGGCTCCTGAGTCGCGATGCTCAGGAGTCCCCCTTGGCGCTCGAACAGCAAGTAGGGAGGTGAGATGTGGGGGTGACTCCTTAGGGAGGCGAGATGCGGGTGGATCTACCGTTCTACCTCAGCAGAGCCCGGCCCCGCGCATACCTCAACTGCCGTTAGCCTTTCGGAACTAAGGAGTGAGGGGCTACGTGACCAGTTAGGCTCCTGAGTCGCGATGCTCAGGAGTCCCCCTTGATGCTCAAACTGCCTTCGTACCTTGGCTCCACTCGGGGAGAGACGCGTGACGAACCAGGCCCGGGGGACCTGGCTGGGTGGCGTGTGTCTGGGCGTGACCCAGGCGCAGCCCCCGTGCCCAGCCCCCTCACGCGGCACTCCCGAGGGGAGGCGTTGCGATGAGGCTAGACACTGAGCTCTGGGCTCCCTGAGGTTGACGCGGCCCGGGGCCACCCTCAGTTGTTTATCACTAGCGCGGAGCATAGCTCTTTCGTATGTGTACGGGCATAGCCGCTCCTCGGCAGTGTCGTCAGCCAGCGCGGAGCATGGTGCTTCCACTGGTACGTGGGAGGGGGCTCCCCTCCGGGAGGAACCCCCGGGGCGTGTACAGCCCCGCCCTGACACGTGGCTGGCACGGTAGGGCCTGACGAGGTGTATCTGGGCACTCGTGAGCCAGCGCGGGACTCACGGGGCCCTACCTCAAGGCTGGTTGCGCCTGGCACTGGGCCTTATCTTGGGGTGTGTTCCTGCAAATTTGGTTAGATGTCAAAACTCTACGTCCTGGGGTCCCGGCCCTCGAGCTGGTCTCAGCCGTCACTGGTATGCCAGGTCGCGATGCCGTGGACAAGGCCAGAGGGTGAGGGCTGGAGAGCCGGTAGGAGCCCTGAGTCGCGATGCTCATGTACCCCCCTTTAACGCGCAAGCTTGGTTAGATGTCGAAACTCTACGTCCTCGGGTCCCGGCCCTCGAGCTGGTCTCAACCATCGCTGGTATGCCAGGTCGCGATGCCGTGGACAAGGCCAAAGGGTGAGGGCTGGAGAGCCGGTAGGAGCCCTGAGTCGCGATGCTCAGGTACCCCCCCTTTAACGTGCAAGCTTCCGACATCAAGGAAGAAAAGGTGCCACGGACAGGTACCAAATAACAAGCATGATGGGTCGAATGCATGGCCCGAAGATAAATGTAAAAGGGGTACACGCCGCTGGGTCTAGCCCGAGCGACTTGGGGATGATGCAGCCCGAGGGGCGCCCCCAACAAAGTAAGCTAAAAAACACGAGCTAAAGGGATACAGGCCGCAGGGACGGAGCCACGCAGCCTGGGAAAAATGCAGCCCTGAGGGCGCTCCCAGCTGGAAACGAAACTTGAAAGATGTCACCTGATAGTGTTGACAATGAAGGGGTGTTGGTGCGGCAGACTCGGTGGGTTGCGGGAGCCGATCCTCACGAGCCCCCAGGCCCTGGGGCCTCGGGAGGCTCCGGAGGTGCTGGTGGCTCCTCGCGGATCATCTCCATCTCCGCCTGGGCTGCGGAACGCCTGACCTCTTGAGCCTCCAGGATGCCCCTCGTGAAGCGCTGGTACATGGCAGCCGCGTTCGGCAAGCCATAAGGCATGCGAACGTAGCTGTGGGGTGGACCTTCGCGACGCCCCACTTGTGAGGGCCAGAGGCGCTCCTGAGAGGCGGCTCGGTTGAGCCCTGGTATGCCGATGCAGATGCGCAGCCCACCATCCTCGCCTGGATGAGGGGCCACAGCGGGTAAGCTGTTGCTGCCTCTCATGACTCTTGACTCCTGTAGCTCCTGAATGGCCTTGCTGACGAACTCCTGAGGTTTTGGCCCTCCTTGCCTTGCTCCTTCTTGAGGGAAACGTGCTTCGAAACACGCCTCCAAGTGGTGCCCAAGCGCCTCCCTCGTGACCTTGGCGAGGTCGGCGGCCCTCCAGGGGAGAGCCCCCGAGCCCTGCCTATGGAGGGCACTGGGCGCGCTTCCCTATGCGATGGAAGGTGGTTCCCCCTGAGAAGGCGCGGGCCCTGAGGGGCCTGCCTCCCGAGGGGCCGGGCCGGACGATGTCTTTTTCTTCTTGGGGCGGTCTCGGGAAGCCTCCTGCTTCCGCGATCCGGGTCTTCCAGTGACGCGGCCTGAAAGGCTCGTTCCAGGGAGCACACCGCGTCTTTCTCTTCGCAGGGCACCGTGATGACTCCGCCACTTCCTGGCATCTTGAGGATGTTGTAGCCGTGGTGGGTTACGACCATGAACTTGGCCAGCACTGGGTACCCGAGGATGGCGTTGTATGGCAGGCGAATGTGGGCGACGTCGAAGTCGATGAGCTCGGTGCGGTAGTTGTCACGTGCCCCGAAGGTGACAGGGAGGCGGACCTGCCCGATCGGGACCGTGGAACCGTCGGTGACTCCGGAGAAAGGCTTGGTTGGCTGAAGCTGGTTGTAGGGAACTTGGAGATTGTTGAATGTTTCCACGGATAGGACGTTGAGCCCTGCCCCGCCATCGATGAGGGTCCTGGAGACTAGCACGTTGCTGATGATTGGGGAACAAAGCATTGGGAGGACTCCGGCTGTGGCCGCGCACTTGAGCTGATTCGCTGAGCTGAATGTGATGGTGCACGCCGACCACCTGAGAGGGCGTGTGGCCTCGAGCTTGGGGAGGACTGCATTTACTTCACGGGCGAACTGCTTGAAGATGCGTTGAGAGGCTGGGGCTTGAGCTCCGCCCAGGATGCAGGCGATCGCACGTGGCTCCTGAAAGCCCCCAACCCCCTCGTCCTAATGACGGTCCTCATTTCTCCTTGGCTGCGGCGGCAGCGGAGGGAGGCCTGCGTTGCCTTGCGGGCGGTCCTCGCGAGGCTGATCCCTCCAGGCTCCCTCGCGAGGCGGGTCCTGCAAGCAATCCTCGCGAGGTTGGTCGTGCCACCCTTGGCGAGGGCCGCGGTCTTCCCAGCGTCGTGCGTTCCTTCCTCCTCCTCGACCGTAGCCCCGGTCGCTACGGTCAGGACGTCGGCCGATCCTTCCTTCACGCATGGCTCAGAGCTCTTGGCATTCATTGGTGTTGTGGGTGTGGAGGTCGTGGTACATGCAGTACTGGCTGCCCTTGGAAGATTCGGGCTGATCTCTGCCCCGCTTGGTGTCTGGTTCTGCCGCGAGCACGGCAGCCCCCTTGCGCTTCACATCCTTAGCCTTGGGTTTCTTTTCTTCTGGGTCTGCGGTAGGCAGCTCGAGGAGGGAGAGACGCCCTTCCTCAGCCCTGTTGCACTTGGTCGCCAGGTTGAACAGCTCCAAGGAAGTGCATAGGTCTTCATGCATCGCCAGCTCCTCCTTTATCTTGACGTCGCGCACGCTGTCGGAGAAGGCTGAGATGATGGCCTCCTCGGTTACCTTGGGAATCTTGAGGTGTGCGCTGTTGAAGCGCTGGATGTACTTCTGTAGGGTTTCCCCTGGTTGCTGCTTGATACGGCGCATGTCGCTCACGGTGGGTGGCCGGTCGCGAGTACCCTGGAAGTTGGCGATGAAGCGGGTGCGCATCTCGTCCCAGGAGGAGATCATGCCTGGAGCCAAGTTCAGGAGCCAGGTGCGGGCCCCGTCCTTGAGCACCATGGGAAACTAGTTCACCATGACCTTCTCGTCTCCGTTGGCAGCCTCGATGCCCAGCTCGTAGAGCTGGAGGAACTCTGCGGGGTCAGCCGTACCATCGTAGCAAGGAGGCAGGTCTGGCTTGAACTTGCCGGTCCACGCGATGCTGCGCAGCTCGGTGGTGAAGGCGCGGCAGCCCGCTGTGGCCACAGGAGGCCTTAGGTGACAAAGAGCTTGGTCCTGCGGGTCCCCATGCGCTGCAGCTGGGAGCAGCACGGGGTCTTTACGTGCTGGAGCAGGAGCGTGGTCGCGACGAGCCGGAGCAGGGATCACTCTGGCAGCTTCTCGCGGGCGAGGGACTTCTTGGTAGCTCTGCTCTTGCCGCGCTGGCGCCTGACGGAGCGGGTTCCGCCCAGGGGCCACACGGCTTGGGGCCAGGGCGCCTTCTTGAGGGGGAGGCGGCTGAGGCGCCCCCAGAGCTTCGTCGCCCGCGCAGGGCGGGGTGCGATGCAGCGGGACGGACGGCGCAGGAGAGCCTCATGCGGCACGGACGAGCTCGGCGATGCGGTCGAGCCATTCTTCGTAGACATCGTCGACGTGACGGTAGCGCAGGAGCTCGTTTGCCGCGATGAGCACAGCTCGAGCCTCCATGGGTGCACGGAACGCGCAAGATGAAGAACCAGCTGGGGTGAGCGAGGGTGGAGTAGTGCGGCCGTCTTGCCTCACGGAGGGATGCTGGGACGATGCTTGCTGCTCGTTCCCCGCCGGGCCGGTGGCGGCGTTGAAGGAAGGTGACGGGGAACAACGAGGGAGCCCGCCGACGGGAGCCGTCTGGGCGACACGGGAAGCGAGGGCGGCTCGGCGCTTGGCACGGGTCCGATGAGCGTCAGACATGGATGCGATGGTCGGAGAAGAACGATGCGGCGGAAGACGAATTCCGGCGCACCCCTACCTGGCGCGCCAAATGTCGGTTTCCGGGTTCCGGCAGACCCTTGAGGTTCGAACACTGGGGTGCGCGCGGAGATTTCGCCCTGTACCTACCTGCTCCTCGCCGACTCGCTAGGATCTAAACTACGGAAGGAACAACACGAGAGACACAGAGTTTATACTGGTTCAGGCCACCATTGTGGTGTAATACCGTGCTCCAGTGTGTGGTGTGGTGGATTGCCTCTTGGGCTGTTGATGAACAATACAAGGAAGAACAGCCTCGCGAGGGTCTGTTCTTGGCTGGGACGATGAACTGCTACGAGGAGTTCAGCCGCCCTTCTCACACTCTCTCTCACTCTCAATTCAGGTGCCTCTACCATGGGGGTGGCTAGTCCTATTTATAGGCAAAGGCTCTGGGCCTCTCCCCAAATATTGAGCGGGAAGGGCGCCAACAACTGGCCATTTTGAAGGGGAAAATCGGGTACACTTATCCTGACTAAAGTTGGTCCTCGCCTGTCAAAGGCTCTGGTGGTGACGCCTTCTTGGGCTCGACAATGACTTCCTTCCTGCCATTGGGCTGGTCTTGGTCTTGTTGCACCAAAATGGATGCCTTTGCTTGATGCTCTTGCCTGCGCTTGCTCCGTTTGCACCCAAGAGGAAAGGAGGATACTGCGCGGGCTGGCGCCCGACTGGCGCCCTTGGTCGTCATGGCTTGCGTCATGGGCACCTCGTGAGGTACCCCGCCTTGAACTCTCCGCCTCCTCGTGAGCCAGCCTGATGAGGCCCTGCCTGAGGAAGCTCCTTGTCGTCCGCCTCGTGAGGCTTGGCCCCTCGCGAGGGTCTTGAGCTTGTGTTGATGAAGATGGGCCGTGATGGGCCCCCCTTTGAGCCACGCCGCAGGCCGCAGGCAGGCAAGTCTGGGGACCCCCGTTCCCAGAAAGCCGACACAGGCGAACTCTAGGGCCGCGCTCACGGTGGCCCGAGAGCTGCTGCGGTGCCGTGCTACGTCTCGAGCTTGCGTTGGTTTTCCCCGAAGAGGAAGGGATGATGAAATACAGTAGCATAAGTATTTCCCTCAGTTTTTGAGAACCAAGGTATCAATCCAGTAGGAGGTCACGCGCAAGTCCCTCGTACCTGCACAACACGATAGCAACTCGCAACCAACGCTTAAGGGTTGTCAATCCCTTCACGGTCACTTACGAGAGTGAGATTTGATAGAGATAATATTTTTGGTGTTTTTGATAGATAGATGCAAAGTAAAAAGTAAAGGCAAAGTAAAAACAAAGCAAGTAAATAAAGTTATATAGATTGATATGATGAGAATAGACCCGGGGGCCATAGGTTTCACTAGTGGCTTCTCTCAAGAGCATAAGTATTCTACGGTGGGTGAACAAATTACTATTGAGAAATTGTCAGAATATATCTAGGCAATGATCATGTATATAGGCATCACGTCCGTGACAAGTAGATCGAAACGATTCTACATCTACTACTATTACTCCACTCATCGACCGCTATCCAGCATGCATCTAGAGTACTAAGTTAAAAACAAAGTAACGCTTTAAGCAAGATGACATGATGTAGAGGGATAAATTCATGCAATATGATAAAACCCCCATCTTGTTATCCTCGATGGCAACAATACAATACGTGCCTTGCAACTCTTTCTGTCACTGAGTAAGGACACCGCAAGATTGAACCCAAAGCCATGCACTTCTCCCATTGCAAGAACTACCAATCTAGTTGGCCAAACCAAACGGATAATTCGAAGAGACTTGCAAAGATAACTCAATCATACATAAAAGAATTCAGAGAAGAATCGAATATTTTCCATAGATAATACTGGATCATAAACCCAAAATTCATCGGTCTCAACAAACACACCGCAAAAAGAAGATTACATCGAATAGATCTCCACGAGAGAGGGGGAGAACATTGTATTGAGATCCAAAAAGAGAGAAGAAGCCATCTAGCTACTAGCTATGGACCCGAAGGTCTGAAGCAAACTACTCACACTTCATCGGAGGGGCTATGGTGTTAATGTAGAAGCCCTCGGTGGGGGATGCCCCCTCCGACGGAGCTCGGGAACAGGCCCCAAGATGGGATCTCGTGGATACAGAAGGTTGCGGCGGTGGAATTAGGTTTTTTTGGCTCCCCTCTGATCATACGGGGATACGTAGGTATATATAGGAGGAAGGAGTACGTCGGTGGAGCTCCAAGGGGCCCACGAGGTAGGGGGGCGCGCCCAGGGGGAGGGCGCGCCCTCCACCCTCGTGACCGCCTCGTGGCTTTCTTGACGGAGGGTCCAAGTCTCCTAGGTCTTATCTGATGAGAAAATCACGTTCCCGAAGGTTTCATTCCGTTTGGACTCCGTTTGATATTCTGTTTCTTCGAAATACTGAAAAAGGCAAAAAACAGCAATTCTGGGCTGGGCCTCCGGTTAATAGGTTAGTCCCAAAAATAATATAAAAGTGGAAAATAAAGCCCAATATAGTCCAAAACAGTAGAAAGTAGCATGGAGCAATCAAAAATTATAGATACGTTGGAGACGTATCAAGCATCCCCAAGCTTAATTCCTGCTCGTCCTCGAGTAGGTAAATGATAAAAAAGAATTTTTGATGCGGAGTGATACTTTGGCATAATTTCAATGTAAATCTTCTTAATCATGGTATGAATATTCAGATCCGAAAGATTCAAGACAAAAGTTCATATCGACATAAAAATAATAATACTTCAAGCATACTAACAAAGCAATTATGTCTTCTCAATATAACATGGCCAAAGAAAGTTATCCCTACAAAATCATATAGTCTGGCTATGCTCCATCGTCCCTGCACAAAGTATTTAAATCATGCACAACCCCGATGACAAGCCAAGCAATTGTGTCATACTTTAACATTTTCAAAACCTTTTCAATCTTCACGCAATACATGAGCGTGAGCCATGGATATAGCACTATATGTGGAATATAATGGTGATTGTGGAGAAGACAAAAAGAGGGAAGATAGTCTCAAATCAACTAGGCGTATCAACGGGCTATGGAGATGCCCATCAATAGATATCGATGTGAGTGAGTAGGGATTGCCATGCAACGGATGCACTAGAGCTATAAGTATATGAAAGCTCAACAAAAGAAACTAAGTGGGTGTGCATCCAACTTGCTTGCTCACGAAGACCTAGGGCATTTTGAGGAAGCCCATCATTGGAATATGCAAGCCATGTTCTATAATGAAAAATTCCCACTAGTATATGAAAGTGACGAAATGAGAGACTCTCTATCATGAAGATCATGGTGCTATTTTCAAGCACAAGTGTGGTAAAAGGATAGTAGCATTGTCCCTTCTCTCTTTTTCTCTCATTATTATTATTATTTTTATTTTTTTATTTGGGCCTTTTCTCTTTTTTATGGCCTCTTTTTTTTCGTCCGGAGTCTCATCCCGACTTGTGGGGGAATCATAGACTCCATCATCCTTTCCTCACTTGGGACAATGCTCTAATAATGATGATCATCACACTTTTATTTTTCTTACAACTCAACAATTACAACTCGATACTTAGAACAAAATATGACTCTATATGAATGCCTCCGGCGGTGTACCGGGATATGCAATGAAATATGAGTGACATGTATGGAAGAATTATGAAAGGTGGCTTTTGCCACAAATACGATGTCAACTACATGATCATGCTAGCAATATGACAATGATGGAGCGTGTCATAATAAACGGAACGGTGGAAAGTTGCATGGCAATATATCTCGGAATGGCTATGGAAATGCCATGATAGGTAGGTATGGTGGCTGTTTCGAGGAAGGTTTATGGTGGGTGTATGATATCGGCGAAAGGTGCACGGTATTAGAGAGGCTAGCAAAGGTGGAAGGATGGGAAAAAGTGTGTATAATCCATGGACTCAACATTAGTCATAAAGAACTCATATACTTATTGCAAAAATCTAGAAGTTATCAAAGCAAAGTATTACGCGCATGCTCCTATGGGGATAGATTGGTAGGAAAATACCATCGCTCGTCCCCGACCGCCACTCATATGGAAGACAATCAATAAATAAATCATGCTCCAAGTTCATCACATAACGGTTCACCATACGTGCATGCTACGGGAATCACAAACTTCAACACAAGTATTCCTTAAATTCACAACTACTCAACTAGCATGACTCTAATATTATCACCTTTATATCTCAAAACAATTATTAAGCATCAAACTTATCTTAGTATTCAACGCACTCAAAAGAAAGTTTCACTTATCTTAAACACCAAGTATATTAACATTAAGCAAATTACCATGCTATTAACGACTCTCAAAATAATCTAAGTGAAGCATGAGAGATCAAGTTTCTTTAAAACAAATCCACCACCGTGCTCTAAAAAGATCTAAGTGAAGCACCAGAGCAAAAATTATCACGCTCAAAAGATATAAGTGAAGCACTATGAGCAAAACTATCAAGCTCAAAAGATATAAGTGAAGCACATAGAGTATTCTAACAAATTTCAATTCATGTATGGCTCTCTCGAAAGGTGTGTACATCAAGGATGATTGTGGTAAACTAACAAGCAAAGACACAAATAATACAAGACGCTCCAAGCAAAACACATATCATGTTGGTGAATAAAAATATAGCTCCAAGTAAATTACCGATGGAAGTGGACGAAAGAGGGGATGCCTTCCGGGGCATCCCCAAGCTTTGACTTTTTGGTGTCCTTGGATTATCTTGGGGGTGCCATGGGCATCCCCAAGCTTAGGCTCTTGCCACTCCTTGTTCCATAATCCATCAAAAGAATTCACCCAAAACTTGAAAACTTCACAACACAAAACTCAACAGAAATCTCGTAATGAACTCATTCTTTATTTATATTTGGTTAAACCTACTGTATTACAACTTCTCTATGGTTTATAAACTAATTTACTAGCTATAGATTCATCAAAATAAGCAAACAACACACGAAAAACAGAATCTGTCAAAAATTGAACAGTCTGTAGTAATCTGTAACTAACGTAAACTTCTGGAACTCTAAAAACTTCTACAAAAATAGGAAGTCCTGGACAATTTATTTATTGATCATCAGCAAAAAGAATCAACGCAAAAGCACTCTCCAGTAAAAAAATGGCAGATAATCTCGTGAGCGCTAAAGTTTCTGTTTTTTAGCAGAATCAAATCAACTATCATCGTAGGTTATCCTATAGGTCCTACTTGGCACAAACACTAATTAAAACATAAAACCACATACAAACAGAAGGTAGATGGATTATTTATTCCTAAACAGAAGCAAAAACAAAAAACACAAAATAAAATTGGGTTGCCTCCCAACAAGAGCTATCGTTTAACGCCCCTAGCTAGGCATTGATAATTTTAATGATGCTCACAAGAAAGACAAGAATTGAAGCACAAAGGGAGCATCATAAAACACGTGATAAACACATCTAAGTCTAACATACTTCCTATGCATAGGCATCTTATAGGCAAACAAATTATCAAGGCAAGCAAAAACTAGCATATGCAAGGAGGCGGAAAGAAACAATAGCAATCTCAACTTGAAGAGAGGTAATTTAGTAACATGAAAATTTATACAACCATATTTTCCTCTCTCATAATAATTACATGAAGGATCATAAGAAAATTCAACAATATAGCTATCACAAAACATATTCTTAACACGATCCACATGTATGCAAAGTTGACACTCTTCCAAAATAGTGGGATTAACATTAACTAAAGTCATGACCTCTCCAAACCCACTTTTATCAAAAACTTCATAAGATTGAACATTATCCAAATATGTGGGATCTAAAGTTGACACTCTTCCAAACCCACCTTCAATATTATTGCAAACACTATTATCAATCTCATATTCATCATGGGGATTAAATAAATTTCAAGATCATAAGAAGAATCACCCCAATCATGATCATTGTAACAAGTAGAGGACATAGCAAAACTAGCATCCCCAAGATTAGGATTTTGCATATTATTAGCACAATTGACAAAAAAAGATTTTATAATAAAATCATTCCAATCATGCTTTTTATTCAAAGATCTATCATGAGTAACTTCACGGATTTCAGGCAAAACCTTATAAAGATAATCTAGTGCATCCAAATTATTAGGAATTGGTTCATCATAATTGGATCCCTTAAAAAGATTGGCAAGCGGATCAAGATCCATGGACTTTTAGCGAGCGAAGAAGCAAGCAAAAAGAAGGTACAAGCAAACATAAGATCGAACGGAAGAAGGGCGAATAAAACAGCAAGGGTGAAGTGGGGGAGAGGAAAACGAGAGGCAAATGTCAAATAATGTAATGCGAGAGATAGGGATTGTGATGGGTACTTGGTATGTTGACTTTTGCGTAAGCCTCCCCGGCAAAGGCGCCAAAAATCCTTCTTGCTATGTCTCGAGCTTGCGTTGGTTTTCCCCGAACACGAAGGGATGATGCAGCACAGTAGCGTAAGTATTTCCCTCAGTTTTTGAGAACCAAGGTATCAATCCAGTAGGAGGTCACGGGCAAGTCCCTCGTACCTGCACAACACGATAGCAACTCACAACCAACGCTTAGGGGTTGTCAATCCCTTCACAGTCACTTACGAGAGTGAGATCTGATAGAGATAATATTTTTGGTATTTTTGATAGATAGATGCAAAGTAAAAAGTAAAGGCAAAGTAAAAACAAAGCAAGTAAATAAAGTGACATAGATTGATATGATGAGAATAGACCCGGGGGCCATAGGTTTCACTAGTGGCTTCTCTCAAGAGAATAAGTATTCTACGGTGGGTGAACAAATTACTGTTGAGAAATTGTCAGAATTGAGCATAGTTATGAGTATATCTAGGCAATGATCATGTATATAGGCATCACGACTGTGACAAGTAGATCGAAACGATTCTGCATCTACTACTATTACTCCACTCATCGACCGCTATCCAGCATGCATCTAGAGTATTAAGTTAAAAACAGAGTAACGCTTTAAACAAGATGACATGATGTAGAGGGATAAATTCATGCAATATGATAAAAACCCCATCTTGTTATCCTCGATGGCAACAATACAATACGTGCCTTGCAACTCTTTCTGTCACTGAGTAAGGACACGGCAAGATTGAACCCAAAGCCATGCACTTCTCCCATTGCAAGAACTACCAATCTAGTTGGCCAAACCAAACGGATAATTCGAAGAGACTTGCAAAGATAACTCAATCATACATAAAAGAATTCAGAGAAGAATCAAATATTTTCCATAAATAATATTGGATCATAAACCCACAATTCATCGGTCTCAACAAACACACCGCAAAAAGAAGATTACATCGAATAGATCTCCACGTGAGAGGGGGAGAACATTGTATTGAGATCCAAAAAGAGAGAATAAGCCATCTAGCTACTAGCTATGGACTCGAAGGTCTGAAGTAAACTACTCACACTTCATCGGAGGGGCTATGGTGTTGATGTAGAAGCCCTCTGTGGTGGATGCCCCCTCCGGCGGAGCTCTGGAACAGGCCCCAAGATGGGATCTCGTGGATACAGAAGGTTGCGGCGGTGGAATTAGGTTTTTTTGGCTCCCCTCTGATCATACGGGGATACATAGGTATATATAGGAGGAAGGAGTACTTCGGTGGAGCTCCAAGGGGCCCACGAGGTAGGGGGCGCGCCCAGGGGGGAGGGAGCACCCTCCACCCTCATGACTGCCTCGTGGCTTTCTTGACGAAGGGTCCAAGTCTCCTGGGTCTTATCTGATGAGAAAATCATGTTCCCGAAGGTTTCATTCCGTTTGGACTCCATTTGATATTCTGTTTTCTTCGAAATACTGAAAAGGCAAAAAACAGCAATTCTGGGCTGGGCCTCCGGTTAATAGGTTAGTCCCAAAAATAATATAAAAGTGGAAAATAAAGCCCAATATAGTCCAAAACAGTAGATAAAGTAGCATTGAGCAATCAAAAATTATAGATACATTGGAGACGTATCATGCCGGCTGCTGGAGGGCGGCCGCGACGTGTTGCTGGAGCAAGTAGCCGAGCTCCTGGACGCCCCCGCCTCAGGAGCACCTCCTTTCTGCGTCCATCTGCCACCCCAGGTCCAGGGCGGGCCATACGGAGGCCCGATACACGCCCACGCAACTCCGAGCGGACTCCAGGCCCTACTCAACGCCAACCCGGCCGTCAGCACCGGGCACCAAGTCGCGCCGGCCCCATCTCTGGCCGGCGAAGGAGCGCACACCATGATCTTCGGCCTCGGCGGACCATCGCGCCATCACCCTCAAGACAACGCGCCTGGCCGGGCTGCGTGGCATGTGGGGCACTACGGCGAGAACCTCGGGGCGGTGGCCCCGGAAGCTTATGTGCCCCGCGTGGTGGATCGAGAGTGCGCAATGGAAGAAGACCATGGCTCGTTCCTCGGGTTAGGCTGGAGCGAGGAGACACCATAAGCTAAGCTCTATCAGGAGCCCCCAGAGGGCAACGATGATCGCGCCGGTGGCAGCAACTATTTGGTACCACTAATTCCTCAGGAGCAAGCTTATGCTAATCATGGGTCGCAGGAGGTACAGGTCGCCATAGCAGATGGCTGCCCCAATCTAGTAGCCTCTTACCCCTCGGGAGGAGGGAACCGGGGGCTGCAGGAGAGGGGTCGAGATCCAGGTTCGTCCCCGCGGCGCTTGGCGCAAGGCGTTCTCAAGAGGTAGGCCCTCTGCCGGGGAGGTGCCACAAGGCCTGCCCCCGGCAGAGAACCCGTGGTCGTCGGGGGAACCGCTGGCGACCGCTCTACCCCATTGGCGTCGTCCTTGGTTTCCGGTCACTGTCAATGGTGGTAGAGTGTGGCTTAAGGCGGGGCCCTCATCTGGCGATATGAAGCAAGGCTGGTACCTGTGAAGAAGGCCCAGTGCATGTGAAGCTTGCCGCCCCGTGACACTCTCACGTAATAATGAGTGGGGCTGTACACACCCTAGAGTCTCCGGAGAGCCGCCCTCGGGCCTCGGGGGCTCCCGCCCACGCCCAGTGGCAGCACATAGCTCCGCGCTAGTGAGAAGACGTTGAAGACTAGACTAGGTGCCGGACGCGGCTTTTTGCTTTTTGCCTTTTCCACTGCAGGCAAGTTTCTTTGATTTGAATTTAAGTTGGATTTGAGCTTGAGACTTGCGTGTGTTTAGGGAAGGGGTGTTTAGTCTCGTTCGAGCAATCCCTCGTGTTCTGATTTCGGCTTTGCATCCAAGTTAGCATCAGCTACCTCCCCTCGCGAGCCCCTCGCGAGCCGGGCCAGGCCAAGCACGTCCCCAATCCGGACCGCTGTCAGTGCACCCTCTCCGTAGGTTCTCATCGCAGGATTAATAGGATTACCCAGAAGACACTCGAGGCACTGCGGCCCCCATAGGCCCGCTCGGGATTCGTCGGGGTCAAAAGGTAAACAGGTCAGCTGACCCATCACCGGGCCAGTAGCTAAGCTCACACGCAGCATTACGCTTACAAGGATATCGATCGCAAACCTTCACATGCGGGGCTTCCCCTCCCAAAATGCTCTTACAGTCTTCAGGGCCGAGCCCGAGCCTTCTTCATGCAGGGCAAACAGCAGCGACAAACGATCAGTCGGACATGTCACTCACCGCGTCTTCTGGGGCGCGTCCAGAGGCATCACTAGCGTCGCTGACATCATCGCCACCACCGCCAGCACCTCCGTCAGCGCCAGGCCCATCCACAACGCCGCCTTCATCGGCGGCCATGATCACACCATCATCATCAGACGCGAAGGCCCTGAGGAGGGCGTCCACATTGTCCTCCACCCATTGCTCCAAGTCGCCCCGGATGGCTACGGGCACCGGTGCGATGGTGGCGTCGAAGTCGAAGTGGGGGTCCCTGTTCTGCAGATAGCTGAAGACACGGGAGAAGGCACGCCCGAGCAAGGCTCGGCTCCTTTCCTCGACAAGCCGACGAGACCTCTCGGAGCGGTTCTCCAGAAGCGTCACCACGTCAGTAAAATACTGGAGGTTGCCGGCGTAGTTGGTCTCATGCGGCTCCTTGGCAGCAGCCTCACAAATGTTGCTCAAGGTTGTGCTAGCCCGTTCCCTGAGCGTTCAGAGCATGGGGGCATGCTCGTGCTCCAGAATCCGCTGCTGATGGATCTCGTCCTCATACCGCCAAGCGGTGGCCTCGGCACCATCAACCCTCTGTTGGAGAAGAAGTAGCTCGGCGAGGGAGGAGGCCAGCACCGCCTGCGCCGCGCCGAGGGCGGCTGCGGAGGAATCCGCACCCCGTGTCACTTCGGCTAGTTTGGCCCTCAGGGCCGCGGTCCTAGCCTCAGCTTTGGCCCTGATCAACTCCAACCTTGCTTCGTAGTGGCGCTCGAGGCCCGAGCGAGCTTCCGCCACGAGACGGTCGATCTCTTCTTTGGCTCGGGCTTCGCACGAGGCGACATCATCCTCCGCCTGGGTCACCAGACGCTCCCTCGTCTCCAACCGCTCGAGGTCAAGGTTGCGCTCAGCGGCCTCGAGCGTCAGCGCTTCCTCGCGCTTCTGGAGCTCCGCCTGGTCGACGGAAGCCTCCTTCAGCGACACAAGGGCCGCCTGGCGCAGTTCCACTTGCTGCTCCAGGGAGTTGCTCTAGGCTTGAATCCCCCACGCGCGCTCCTCCGCATCCTTGCACCGTCGGTCTGCCTCCCGGGCCTCCTCGATGGCCTGGGAGCACACCTCTCGCAAGGCCGCCAATGATGCTTCAACCTTCGCGTTATCAAGGTCACGCTGGTGACGCGCAAGGGCGACGACTACCTTCAGCTTGCGCCTCTCCTCAGCGAGGCGCAGGCCCTCGGCCTCAAGGCGTGCATCCTCACCAGCAAATTCTGCCCCGATCCGGCTCACGACATCCGCCGCCCCCTGAAGGAACTCTTGACAAAGGGTGCAATGGTCCCGAGCGCGCCTGAGTACGTCTTCCGCGTCACCCTTTGCCTCTGGCATACGCGGAGGGCCCTGAGGAGGCATTCCCCCTCCCGGCGCGGGGCTGGGGGCTGGCGCCCCATCGATCGCCTGACGAACCTCGCCAGGGGCCCGGCCTGGCACCGGTCCATCCCCAGAAGAGAAGCTCAAGACTGACTTCAGCCAATCACCGTCCATGATCACGGAGGGAGCACGAGGCAAGCTAGCTATGCCGCAGGGGAACTCGTGCAGGGAGGACAGCAGGCGCGCATGCTCGAGGTGCCCAGCGGGAAGGGCCACTTCTCTGACCGACCGAGTGACAGGGACGCTGCTCAAGCTCGGCGTGCCAAGGGTCAGCAGAGAGGACGAAGATTGGGGGGTGGTTCCTTGGCCGTCTCCGCGAACTCAGTAGGAAGGGCCCTGAAAGGCCACAATCAGCAGCAAGAACAGAGAGGCAAAGGAGCAAAGAAAGAAGAGGACTTACTCGTCCAAGGCAAAGTACTTCCTGCGCTTCAACGGGCGGCCAGGGCGATCGTCACCGCCCAAGGCCTCGTTCCTCTTGCAGAGGGCGTCGAAGTCTACGTGAAACCGGCCTAAGCGCTTGGCGCAGGAGTCGGTCTGTGGCATGGAAGAGGCGTCAAGGCGGTCATCGCTAAGGGGACCGGCCTGAAGGACGCCACCGGGCGCCGCCTCATGAGGAACGACCGGGTCCTCGGGAGCCCCAACCTCAGGAGCCGCAGGCCGCAACTCCTCGCCTGCCACTGCTCCAGGACGGACTTCAGGAGATGCCGCCTCCGGAGCTCCATGCGGCGTCAACACCTCAACATCATCCCCCTCCGCTCCCGGCAGTTCTCGTCTCCCCGCTCCATCGGCTAAGACAGGGCCGCTGTGGGCGACCGGAAGAGTAACCACGGTGACTGGGTTCTCGCGGGGCCCCCTGAGGCCAGCCGAGCGCAGCCCCCACTCATCGAAGCTGGGCATCTGCTTCACGAAATCGGCCCTTCCCAAACAAAGATACAAGAGGGCACCATCATGTCAAAGGCTGCCTGGGGAAGGATCGCCAGTCAGGACCTTGAGCACTGTCCTCAGCGCTTCAGGCGCCAGGTCTTCCTCCTGAAGTCGCATGCGGTCTTTGTGCCCTGCAAAATCCCACATCCAGCGAGAGTGGCGCTGGAGGGGAGCAATGCGACACTGGAGGAACTCCTTCGCCACCTTGGGTGCCGTCACGTCGAGCGCCCTCAAACTCTCGAAGCGGCGCCACACGAAGGCGAGCCGGGGGCTCGCGAGCGTCTCATGACCCCAGC
Source organism: Triticum aestivum (assembly GCF_018294505.1). Lineage (NCBI taxonomy): Eukaryota > Viridiplantae > Streptophyta > Magnoliopsida > Poales > Poaceae > Triticum > Triticum aestivum. The sequence goes on along the minus strand of NC_057810.1, from coordinate 281,814,046 downwards.
CTGAGTTGGGAATAGCAGACAAGGTTGGGTGCGAGAGCAGGGGGCTGGGCACCGCGACATCCACGTATAGCCACCGCTCTCTGAACCTAGCCTCGGAGGGAGGAAGGCTGAAATCAATCCCTGAAGCAGCCGTCTCTGGCACGGCGAGGAAGGTCACACACCCCGAGCATTGAGCGGGGGTGAAAGTGTGTTATGTCGACTAGAGGGGGGTGAATAGGCGATTTTTATGAATTCTTCACTGAGGAATTTTCCGGTGAGGAAATTCCTTAGCAAAGAACTATTAGCAGCGGAATAAGTACTCAGAAGTAAGCATAACAGAATACAAGCATGGTCATCATGATGAAATGAAGACTAGCACAGAGTACAGAAAGAGTAATCACAGGATAACACAAGATGAAGACAAACAGACTGAAGAAATTGAGCTGAGGAAATTAAGAAAGTCTTCAGTCAAAGTCTTCAAACACAGATATGAACAAACACTCAACACAGTAATGAGGAAATGAAAGGGTTGAGGAAATAGAACCAGTAGGTTGGTGAAGACAATGATTTGGTAGACCAGTTCCAACTGCTGTCTCAGTTGTACGTCTGGTTGGAGCGGCTGAGTATTTAAACTCAAGGACACACAGTCCCGGACACCCAGTCGCTGAGCACGCAGCTCAGGACACCCAGTCCTCACCGTATTCTCCTTGAACTAAGATCACACAGATCTTGTCCAATCACTCGTGGTAAGTCTTCAGGCGACTTCCAAACCTTCACAGACTTGGTCACTCGGTGATCCACAATTCCTCTTGGATGCTCTAGACCTTGACGCCTAACCGTCTGGAAGAAGCACAATTTTCAAAGGTAACAAGCGTCGGATCCACGCAGGATCAATTTCTTCAGTGATGCTCAATCACTTTGGGTTTGTAGGGGTTTGGTTTTGGGTTTTCCTCACTCGATGATTTTCGCTCAAACTCCTCGGAGGATGGGTTGCTCTCAAATGACAAGTGTCAAGTTCTCTCGGAGCAGCCAACCGGTTAGTGGTTGTAGGGGGCGGCTATTTATAGCCTAGGGAGCAGCCCGACATGATAAGACATAAATGCCCCTCAATGATATGACCGTTAGGTGGATAAGATATTTTGGGACAGCTGGCGCACAACACAGCAACGGTCGGAAATTTGACTCTCAAATTCCTCAGGGCTATCATGTACCTCACTGTGTAGGTAATTCGCACTAACGAATTCCTAACTCCTCAGTCAGAACAAATTCATCAGTGACCAGAAGAACTTCGTCTCTGTCACTGAAGAAAGTGACTGAACTGTATGAGATTTCCAAAGGCTTCACTCGAAGGGATTGGTAGGTGTAGGATTTTGAGTTGAGCATCACATGGAAATTTTTCCTTAGTGTTTCCTCGACCCCCTTTAACAGTACGGTGTTTCCTATGACTCAAGAAAGAGAAAATGAAACTACGAAAACAAAAGTCTTCACGCTTCATGTTCCACAACTGAATACCAAGTCTTCAAGGTCACACCAATTTCTTCACTTTCAAAGTCTTCAGAAAGTCTTCAGAATATCAAAGTCTTCAGTTGAAGAACTTCATTTTTAGCGGTCGACTTTCTCTGTAAATATCAAAGTCCTCATAGACTTATAGACCTGTGTACACTCACAAACGCATTAGTCCCTTAACCTATAAGTCTTCAATACACCAAAATCACTAAGGGGCACTAGATGCACTTACAATCTCCCCCTTTTTGGTGATTGATGACCACATAGGTTAAGTTTTCAACGGGGATAAACATATGAAGTGTATATACTGATATTGAGGAATTTGATTACAAGATATAGTAGAACTCCCCTTGAAGATGTGCATAGTGAGGAATTTGCTTTTGAGGCAATGCACATTTGAAGAGTTGAATCATGGAGATCTCCCCCTATATCTTGTAATTCATACACGCATTTGATATATAATATGAAGAATTTGAAATGCCTGATGAAATATGGTGCCTGATGTGATTCAGCATGCGTGCAATGTCATTAACGAGGAATAAGCATGCAAAGCATAATGCAACAAAAGTATCAGCGCACCATCGGGTTTAAGATTACAACTCGATCCAAATAGAATTTTCAGAAGAACGAGAGTTGTAACTTAAAAAAATGCCCTTAATATAAACCCGCTTCAAGACTAAATCAGATTTCTCCCCCTTTGTCATCAAATGACCAAAAGGATTGAAACTGAGGACTAACGCCCCTGAAGAATATCAAGTTGATGGAGGAGCGCCAGCGTTGTTGGGGTCGGTTGTTGTAGTAGGGCCTGCCGCAGTGTCGTCCAAGTCTTCATACTCATCAGTGTCACGCGATGAAGAATAAGAGCTGGCCACCAAGGAAGGAACTTTGACCTTCTTGAATTTCTTCGGTGGAGGTGCAGACCAGTCAAATTCTTCCTTGAGACCCATATTCTTCAGATCTGCAGCGTTGTAGACATGAGAGAGAACAACCCAGGTACGGTTGAAGGTTTCATGGAGGTAGTATTGGTTTTTCTTCACTGCATTGTGTGTTGAGGTCATGTTGTGAAGAATTGAACCAAACTGACGCTTGACCCATTTATGATTGCGATCAACCTTCTGATGAAGACTGAGGAGTAACTCACGGTCAGTCATCACCCTGGGTGCTGTGGCTTGAGGATTTTGCTTGGCTTAGGTATTTGCGGCAGAGTCATGTGTGGCAGAATCGTCATTGGTAGAGTAAGATGCAGCCTTGCGAAATTGACCATCCAATGGACGAATGCCTTCATCGATCACAGCAGCGGCCTTGCCTTTATCATCAGCTGATGAAACTGTCCCTTTGAGGACTTCAATGGGAGGCAAGTAGCTACCGTGGTTCAGAGTGTCAGCTTTGTAATTCAGTGAAGATCTTGCCCTGATGAATCTCATAATCCAAGGAGCATAGGGCTTCAGCTCGAATGGTGACATAGCAATATTGGCCAGAGTCCTCATGAAGAAATCATGGAAGTTGATGGGAACGCCATGAATGATGTTGAAAAGCATATTCTTCATGATGCCAACGACTTCTTCATCATTTGAGTCGTGGCCTTTGACAGGACTCATTTTCTTCGTCAGAATTCGATAGACAGTCCGAGGCACATACAATAATTCCTTGACGAGGAATTTGGTTCTTGGGGCCTGCCTTGGCTTCAAAGGCTTCATCAGCACTTGCATATAGTGATTTGGAAGTTCTGGTTCGTTGTAGATACAACGAGCACCATCAAGTAGAGGACTGAGTGGTAGAGCACGAAGCAATTCAGTTGCTGGTGCCTTGTAGTGAGTATTTTCCGACATCTAGTCTAATACCCATGATTTCACGTCTTGAGCGTCTCCGGTGATGTGCAGAGTTGCATAGAATTGAAGAATGATTTCTTCATTCCAGTCACAGGTATCAATGCAGAAATTCAGAAGTCCTGCATCGTGAAGAACACTAAGGACTGGCTCAAAGCCGGGCAGAGACTCCATGTCCACATGAGGAATATGTGCATGATCGAAGACTTTGTCTTTGTTGAAGAGCACTGAGGAATAGAAATTGGCTTGGCTGGCAGTCCAGAAACGCCTCTTCCTTATGCGAGCAGAATCATATGGATTATAATCAGTGAAGAATACGTGCTCGGCAAAGAAATGTTCAGCCTTGAACTTCTGTTTGCTTGAGAACGGATTCTTTTGCTTTGGGAGAGGGGTGTCAGTGAGTTGCATCACCACCTCAGGAATCGCGAGCTCAGGCTCTTTAGGCTGAGGAATTTCTTGTTCCTCAACAGGTGCAGTCTGAGGATCAGCAGCAGCAGGTTCATCAGCACTAATGGCTGCAATTTCTTCATGGACAGATGAAGTGGGATGAGTTTCTTCAGAGCCCATCTGAACAGTTGGTGCAGGGGACTGAGGTATCTGTTGGAGTGGGGTGAAGAGTGGAGAATTTGGATGTTGACTTTCCCAAAAGTCATCGTTCATCACTGGCGTTGTGCTTCCAATATCCACATCTTCTTCAAGTTCCTCAACACGGGCCTCTTCAGCTGTGAACTGAGGCATAGGCAAGGAAATGATTGGGGTTGAAGGGATTGCTTCCACTTCAATTTCTTCATCAATCTGCTCTGACGAAGCAGCAGAATGATTTTCTTCATCAGATCCGCTTGGGATCTCATAGTCTTCTCCAAAAGGAACAAGGTCCTTTGATGGCATGGAGGAAATCGGAACAACATCAATTGGATTTTCGATTGAGCTGGTCGTTGGCTTCATTTTCTTCGCAGCCGAAGAGTTTGACGCAGCTGATGCCTTCCTTTTCTTCACTGCAGCTCGCTCTGTAGCCTTGGTCTTCTTCACATCGAATGCACATGGAAGAATTGGAGTTGGCGTAGGTGTAGATGGAGCTGAGGAATCTGGTTGATTTTCTTCAGGCGCAACTGATGCAGTTGCCCTGACTTCTTCAGTTTCTTCAGGTGCACCACTAGTGGATGCCCTGGCAATTTCTTCAGCGGCTGGAATGGGATCATCAGCCCTAGAACTGGCATTTTCATCAGCAGCCTGAACTTCATTAGCGGTGCTGGCATGTTCTTCAGTCGGCTGAGCTGAGACTCCAGCCTGAGGAATTTCATGTTGCGTTGGGGCAGCAACATTGGTGAATTTCTTCGTCAGGTTGACGAATCTGACTTTGGCTCCTTGCCAACCAGCATAGTAGGCATCAAAGTCATTGCTGAGGGCTTGAATTTCAGACTGAGCCTGGAGAAGTTCCTCAGGTGTCATTCTGACAACGTTTTTCTTCAGGAGCTTCTCCTTTCTGTATTGGGCTTTCTTAATCTCTCTTTCCTTTTCAAACTTCCATTTCTCTTCAGTGATGAAATGGATCAACATATGACTTTGTCCAGGGGTCAGATGAAAATCAGGCATTGGGGTGTTTGGATCCTTGTGCTAGAGATCAATATAATCGAGGATTTTCCTCGGATCCAACAGCAGTGGCACAGATGTGGCTTTGGCTCTAGCGGCCTTCACCTGTCTGTCTCTGATGATTTCTGCAAGTTCATCATCAGAAGCTTCATCATCAGAAGGCACATGGAATGCGACCTATTTCTTCTTTGGACTTGGCCGAGGACCTCGTCCAGCTATTGCTTTGTTCTTCAGCAGAGTCGGGCCAGATGATGACTTTGGTGCAGCTGAGGAACTTGCTAAAACACCAGAGGCAATCGAGAAACCAGCAGTCCTTTGACATGTAGCCAGAGGCACAGGAGCTGAGGACTTTGATGGAGCAGTAGCAGTGTGAGGAATTTGCCGTGAGGGCGCTGTTGAGGAACTTGGCCGTGAGGGCGCTGCTGAGGAACTTGGCCGTGAGGGCGCTGTTGGTGAAGCACTTGGCTTACAAGCAGGCTTCTTTTTGCTGGATTTCCTTGGTTTGACCGAGGCCTCAGTAGCAGTAGCAGTGGCAGAATCCTCATTGAATTTCTTCACTGCCTCCTTGGCTTGTCTTGCCAATTTAGCTTGGCGCTTAGCCCTTTATTCAGGAAAGTCCTCACCACGTTTGATACTTGTGGGGTTAGCTACTTGGCCAGGTGCCAATGGAGCTCTTGGGCATGGAGGATTGAGGGCGAATTTCTTCATGTACTTTGGAGTCACATATCTGTATTCCCTCCATTCCCTTGCCCATCTCCGTTCAATCTTCTGAATGCGCACCTTGCACTAATTTTTGTTTTCTTTGCCAAATTTTGCTTCATCAGGTGTGCAATAGTCAGCATAAATTTCCTCAGGGATTTCAAACGCAGTCATAACCTCAGGTTTCTTTCCTCCTTTCTGTGGCTTCTTACCGTCTGCCATATTCTTCAGTTGAGGAATTTGAACAATTGAGTTCTCTGAAGAAGTATGCAGTTTTCCTTCGAGGAACACTGCAAATGAGTTAAGTTGATGAGAACCTATTGATTCAGCAGCAGACATGAGTACCTGTGAACAGAGTACAGGTGCGGGGAATTCGGAGAGGTCATATGCGTTCTGAGAAGGTTTTTCGAAAAGAACAAGTTTTGAGGAATTTGACCAGATGAACCTTGAGGAATTTCACTAAGCGTTCTTGTCTTAGGTTCCAGAGTTGTACAGATCGAAGATCCACACAATTAGGGAATCTTGAAGAAAATGATTGCTTAGAGAAACAGTTGAAGATCATATGATGTGAGTGATGTTCATATGTGTGAAGATTTGAAGAATAAACACCTTTGAAGATTTTCAGGAAAGCTTGAGAATCAACGCGAGTAATAAAAGTAACTTTTAATTACCCGAAGTGAAGAACACGACGAACCGAGAAGAACAGATGGGAAGTTCGTCAGGTTAGATCTTCCTTGCCCTAACACGGCGGAGGAAGACAGCTACGGCGGCGGCGAAGTGAAGATTTCCGCGGTCGGCGTGAGTACGACGGCGACGAGGTCGAGGCAGCGAAGCTCTTCCTCACCAGCGACGATGGAGTAGCGGCGGCGCTAGGGTTTGAGGAGCCCGAGTGAGAGAGTAGCGATCGAGCGGAGTAAATGAAGTGAAGAAGGGGAGAGGGGTATTTATAGACACGGTGAAAAACTGTTCGCCCGAAGATTTTGGGACGAACATGCCCCTGCCCTTTCTCCTTCACGCGACATGTGTCACCCACGTACTGTGTAGTTGAGATCGTGTACGATCGTGGGTGAATAGACTACTACATCGTTGGATGCGGAATAGTTTGAGCGGCAAAACCGAAAATTTGGATAAGATTTGTTTTAAAGTTTCGTTCGCAATTTCTTCAGCTGACCAGGACATAATGAAGATTTTGAACGAGTTTCAAATAGAACGCATATGAAGAATTTGTGAATAGATTGGGTTGAGTATAGCATAGAGGGCGAAGGGTCCGATCACATTCACTTAGCAGAAAAAACAACTTGAAGAAATAGCGATAAGTGAATGCTGTAGAGGACATAAACTCACATATATATATATAGCCAATGAAGAAAAACGAAGGAAACAGTGAAGATTTTGCAAAGTTGAAGAATTTGAAAAACTGAAGAATTTCAAAACTGAGGAAAAACTCAAATTGAAGATTTTCAACTTTTTGTGGTGGCGTGACCCACCGTATAAGAATGATGATTTCAGACACCGCCTACAATTGTCGTAGGGCTCTGAGAATCAAATTCTTCATTAATTTCTTCACACTTAGAGTGTTATTCTTCATTGATTGAAGAAAAACGTTTCTTCATGTGTTGCACATCTAAGTCATCAATTTTGCATAGGTGTTAGGATGTGTGTTCTTTTCAAAGAACGTTCGAAGATTCTAAGATATTTAGCTCACACCGCAACTTGCTAAATCTCTTCTCATCCAAGGGCTTAGTGAAGATATCAGCTAGCTATTCTTCAGTCTTCACGTGCTCGATGGAGATGTCTCCCTTCAACACATGGTCACGAAGAAAATGATGACGAATCTGAATGTGCTTTGTCTTCGAGTGCTGAACTGGGTTGTGAGCAATCTTGATGGCACTCTCATTGTCGCAGAGGAGAGGCACATTCTTCATGTTGACGCCATAGTCCTTGAGTGTTTGCTTCATCCAAAGCAGTTGAGCACAGCAAGAGCCAGCAGCAATGTATTCAGCTTCCGCAGTAGACAGTGATACGCAGTTCTATTTCTTCGAGGACGAACAGACCAAAGATCGTCCGAGGAAATGACAAGTGCCAGAAGTTGACTTGCGGTCCACACGATCACCAGCATAGTCAGAGTCAGAATATCTAATGAGATAAAAAACAGAGCCCTTGGGGTACCATAATCCTAGTGTTGGTGTGTGAGCTAGATATCGAAGAATATACTTCACAGCCTTATGGTGTGATTCCTTCGGTGCAGCTTGAAATCGGGCACACATGCAAACACTAAGCATTATATCTGGCGTAGATGCACATAAGTACAATAAAGAACCAATCATGGAGCGATATACCTTGTGATCGAAGTCAATACCATTTTCATCAGTGCATAGAAGGCCTTTTGTGGGCATAGGAATTTTGACGCCTTTGCAATCTTGCATGCCGAATTTCCTTAGTACATCTTTGAGGTATTTCTCCTGAGATATGAATATGCCATTGCGCTGTTGACGAATTTGAAGACCTAAGAAGAATTTCAACTCTCCCATCATAGACATTTGATATTCTTCACTCATCATATAGGCAAATTCATCACTATAACGTTGGTCAGTACAACCAAAGATAATATCATCAACACATATTTGGCACACAAACAGTTCACCATCATAAGATTTAGTAAAGAGAGTAGGGTCGAGTGAACCGGGTGTGAAGCCATTCTTCACGAAGAATTCCTTCAATGTATCATACCACGCCCGAGGGGCTTGCTTGAGGCCATAGAGGGCCTTATTAAGTCTGAAGACTTTGCCAGGATTCTTTGGATCTTCAAAACCTGGGGGTTGAGCAACATATACTTCTTCCTCAAGCTTACCATTGAGGAATGCACTTTTCACATCCATTTGATATAAGATGATATCATGATGATTAGCATAAGCAAGTAATACGCGAATAGCCTCAAGTCTAGCAACAGGTGCAAAAGTTTCATCAAAATAAATTCCTTCAACCTGTGTGTAACCTTGAGCTACCAGTCGTGCCTTATTCCTTACCACAAGGCCATTTTCATCTTGCTTGTTGCGGTAGATCCACTTTGTGCCAATGCTATTATGCTTGCGAGGATCTGGACGTTTGACCAGTTCCCAGACATTGTTGAGCTCGAACTGATGTAATTCTTCTTGCATAGCCTGAATCCACTCCGGCTCCAAAAATGCTTCATCTACCTTAGTGGGCTCTGTGATAGAGACAAAAGCATAGTGCCCACAAAAGTTAGATAAATGTGAAGCTTTTGAGCGTGTGAGAGGACCTGATGCTTCAATGTCATCGATGATCTTGTCAACTTGTACTTCTTTTGCAACGCGAGGATGAGCTGGTTGTCATCGAGGTATTTGATCATTTTCCTCAGCACCATTGTCTTCAGCATTATATTTAGGTGCATCAGCTCGACGTTCTTCATGTACTGGAATGAATTCTTCAGCAAATTCTTCAGTAGGAATGACATCCTCAGTTGCCTTGAACTTGATAGAATCCTCAGGTGCTGGTTCATCTAACACAGAAGGTAGGTGCTCTCTTTGCGAGCCATTAGTTTCATCTAACCGCACATCTACAGTTTCAACAATCTTGTGAAGAGCGATGTTGAAGACTCTATATGTGTGCGAGTCCTTTCCGTAACCAAGCATAAAACCTTCATGTGCTTTCGGTGAAAATTTAGAATTGTGGTGAGGATCTCTAATCCAACATTTAGCACCGAAGACTTTGAAATAACTCACACTGGGTTTCTTGTCAGTGAGGAGTTCATAGGCTGTCTTTTTGAAGAATTTGTGAAGATATACTCTGTTGATGATGTGGCACATAGTATCAATTGCATCAATCCAAAAATGATGAGGCGTTTTGTATTCATCAAGCATAGTGCGAGCCATCTCAACAAGAGTTCTGTTCTTGCGCTCCACGACGCCATTTTGCTGAGGAGTATAAGGAGCAGATAACTCATGAGTAATACCAAGTTCATCAAGATAGTCATCAAGGCCGGAATTCTTGAACTCAGTTCCATTGTCACTTCTGATGTGCTTGATCTTCACACCAAAGTTGGTTGAAGCCCTCGAGGAAAATCGTTTGAAGACTTCCTGCACTTCATGTTTGTAAGTAACAATGTGTACCCATGTATATCGAGAGTAATCATCAACAATGACAAAACCATATAGAGATGCAGCATTAGAGACTGCTGAGTAATGATTAGGTCCGAAGAGGTCCATGTGAAGCAATTCGAATGGACGAGTAGTGGTCATGATAGTCTTCGCTGGATGCTTGGCCTTGGTCATTTTTCCAGCTTCACAGGCTCCGCATGAGTGATCCTTGAGGAATTTGACATTCTCAATGCCAATGACATGCTTCTTCTTCGCAAGCGTGTGCAAATTCCTCATGCCTGCGTGACCAAGTCGTCGATGCCATAGCCAGCCTTCTGAAGCTTTTGCAAGTAGACACACGGCTGGTTGTGGTCCTGACTTTTGCCTTTGTCAGCAAAGATGATGTGCTTCAGATGTGACGGTGATAAGGGAGCATCCATCAAAAGATTCTTGTCACCAGTCATGTGATTTGTACATCCACTATCGAGGACCCATTCAGTGGTTTTGGGTTGATCATCCTGCAGATGAATTAGTGTAACTTACAATCTCATATGCTTGATCAATGAAGAATATGATATCAAGTTCATCAGATGAATTTCATCAAGCAGTAAACAGATATAGCAGGAGGAGGACGTGTGAAAGTTTATTTCATCATGATTTGCCTGCGTCCTTTCAGGAAATTTTGTCAGGTCCCTAGCAAATTCTTCAGACGTTAAGGCACGTCTGGAGACCTGACCCTGCATAAGAGATTAGTTCTTTTTCTTCACCACCCACATCTGAAGGTGTGGCAAAGAGTTCATCACTCTGCGAGCATCATACAAGAATGGTGGCATAGAAGCCAAACCATTTCGTTTCACATAAGAGGGGTTAGAGTAAGCATATGAATAAGCAGAGAAATTCTTCGAGGACTTATGAACATAATGATTTGAAGAATAATGTGCATATTCATAGCCCTTAGCTCTACCCTGCGAAACAGAGTTGTTAGCACGATGATAGTCATATGAGGACTTTGATCCATTTGAGGAATTTGATCCACGTGAGGAATTTGGTCCATATGAGGACTTGGATCCATATGAAGAATTAGGTCCATATGAAGAGTTTGTTCTGGGGTTCCTATTCTTCACAGGTGGTGTCATGAGGACATTCACCTGAAGACTTTCAACATAACTTTTGGGAACCCAGATTTTCTTCATAGGGGAACCGTTCCTGTAGTTAGTCCCAACATATCTAGCAAATACTTCACCATTCTGATTTTTGAATAGTTTATAGTTGGAGTCAAATGACTCATCAGAAGAATGAGGAGATTCACATGTAAAGCCAGATAACTTGGATGGATCAACTGGAGGTCCCTTTGCAGCAACCCATGAGGTTTCGGGGTACTGCTCAGGCTTCCAATATGTTCCATCAGCATTAAGTTTCCTCTCAAAGGCAATACCCTCTTTCCTAGGGTTTCTGTTGAGGATCTGCTTTTTGAGCACATCACAAAGAATCTGATGCCCTTTGAGGCTTTTGTACATGCCTGTCATGTACAACTCCTTCAGCCCTGCATCGTCAGTGATACTAGCAATGTCCTCAGATGAGGAATTAGTGATAGCAGAGGCAGGTGAAGAATTTGTAACAGTTGAAGCATTTGAACTTTCAGGTGAAGAATTAGCAGATTCACGTTCAATGCACTTTAAGCATGGAGGAACAAATTCTTCCTGAGAAGTGCTGATTTGTTGAGCTAAGTAATGAATCACGCTCCTTCTGAAGATCTTCATAACTCACTCTTAGCTTCTCAAGATCTTGCTTTCTTTGAAGAAATTCATAAGAAAGTATCTCATGATCAGATAAGAGAGTGTTATGATGACTTTGAAGGTTATCAAACCTAGACTGAAGTCTTTGAAGATTTTCAGTCAGGGCTTTAGTGCGATCCATTTCTTCACCCAACAAATCATCACTTCTGTCTAACATGTTTTGAACCTTTTCAAAAGCCCTTTGTTGTTTTACAGCAATCTTTGCAAGTTTAGAGTAGCTGGGCTTGAGATTCTCATCAGATTCATTTTCACTAGATTCAGAGGAGGTGTATTTGAGTACCTTTGCACCTTTTGCCATGAAGCAATAGGTGGGAGCGTAGTCATCATTATCTTCATCAGGCTTGTCGGTGGGGTCAGTTTCTTCAGTGTTGAAGATGGACTTGCTAACGAAAGCAGTCGCGAAGGCCAGACTCGCCACACCAGATTCGGATTCTTCGGACGCCTCTTCTTCCTCATTTTCCTTAGATTCAGCTTCAGAGTCCATTTCCTTGCCAATGAATGCCCGAGCCTTCTTGGAGCTGCTCTTCTTGTGAGATGAAGACTTCGAGGATTTTGATGACGAAGATTTTGACGATTTCTTCTTCTTCTTCGCATCATCAGAACTGTAATCCTTGTATTTCTTCTTCTTCAATTTCTTTTCCCACTGAGGAAAATCTTGAATATAATGACCAGGTTTCTTGCATTTGTGGCACAACCTTCTCTTATAGTCACTTGATGAGGAATCACTGCTTCTTGAGGATTTTCCAAAGCGACCACGTCTTGAGAACTTATGGAATTTCTTCACGAGCAGTGCTAGCTCCTGGCTCAATTCTTCAGGATCACCAAGGCTACTACCAGAGTCCTCACATTCAGACTCAGACACAACCTTGGCCTTCAGGGCACGTGGTTTGCCATAGCTCGAACCATAGAGATATCTCTTTTCAGCAAGTTGGAACTCGTGAGTATTTAGCCTTTTGAGGATATCGGCAGGATCAAGAGACTTGTAGTCAGCCCGTTCTTGTATCATCAGACCAAGAGTATCAAATGAGGAATCAAGTGATCTCAACAGTTTCTTCACCACCTCATGGTCAGTGATGTCAGTGGCACCGAGGGCTTGAAGCTCATTTGAGATGTCAGTGAGGCGATCAAAGGTTTGTTGGACATTTTCATTGTCGAGTCTTTTGAAGCGGTTGAAGAGATTCCGAAGAACATCAACTCGAGAGTCACGCTGAGTTGAGACTCCTTAATTCACTTTGGACAGCCTATCCCAGATAAGCTTAGTAGTTTCCAAAGCACTCACTCTTCCATACTGTCCTTTACTCAGATGGCCACATATGATATTCTTCGCTCGAGAATCGAGTTGCTTGAATCTCTTCACATCGGTAGCGTTCAGTGAGGGTGAGACAGAGGGAACACCATTTTCCACAACATACAAGAGATCATTGTCAATAGCCTCGAGATGCATTCGCATCTTGTTTTTCCAGTAGGGGTAGTCCGTCCCATCAAAGGTAGGACACCCAGCCGAGACCTTGATCATACCTGCGGTCGACATAACTAAAACTCCAGGCGGTTAAACCAAAATCACACAGAACAAGGGAGTACCTTGCTCTGATACCAATTGAAAGTGCATTATGTCGACTAGAGGGGGGTGAATAGGCGATTTTTATGAATTCTTCACTGAGGAATTTGCCGGTGAGGAAATTCCTTAGCAAAGAACTATTAGCAACGGAATAAGTACTCAGAAGTAAGCATATCAGAATACAAGCATGGTCATCATGATGAAATGAAGACTAGCACAGAGTACAGAAAGCGTAATCACAAGATAACACAAGATGAAGACAATCAGACTGAAGAAATTGAGCTGAGGAAATTAAGAAAGTCTTCAGTCAAAGTCTTCAAACACGGATATGAACAAACACTCAACACAGTAATGAGGAAATGAAAGGGTTGAGGAAATAGAACCAGTAGGTTGGTGAAGACAATGATTTGGTAGACCAGTTCCAACTGCTGTCTCAGTTGTACGTCTGGTTGGAGCGGCTGAGTATTTAAACTCGAGGACACACAGTCCCGGACACCCAGTCGCTGAGCACGCAGCTTAGGACACCCAGTCCTCACCGTATTCTCCTTGAACTAAGATCACACAAATCTTGTCCAATCACTCGTGGTAAGTCTTCAGGCGACTTCTAAACCTTCACAGACTTGGTCACTCGGCGATCGACAATTCCTCTTGGATGCTCTAGACCTTGACGCCTAACCGTCTGGAAGAAGCACAGTCTTCAAAGGTAACAAGCGTCGAATCCACGCAGGATCAATTTCTTCAGTGATGCTCAATCACTTTGGGTTTGTAGGGTTTTGGTTTTGGGTTTTCCTCACTCGATGATTTTCGCTCAAAGTCCTCGGAGGATGCGTTGCTCTCAAATGACAAGTGTCAAGTTCTCTCGGAGCAGCCAACCGGCTAGTGGTTGTAGGGGGCAGCTATTTATAGCCTAGGGAGCAGCCCGACATGATAAGACATAAATGCCCCTCAATGATAAGACTGTTAGGTGGATACGATATTTTGGGACAGCTGGCGCGCATCACAGCAACGGTCGGAAATTTGACTCTCAAATTCCTCAGGGCTATCATGTACCTCACTGTGTAGGTAATTCACACTGACGAATTCCTAACTCCTCAGTCAGAACAAATTCATCAGTGACCAGAAGAACTTCGTCTCTGTCACTGAAGAAAATGAGTGAACTGTATGAGATTTCCAAAGGCTTCACTCGAAGGGATTGGTAGGTGTAGGATTTTGAGTTGAGCATCACATGGAAATTTTTCCTTAGTATTTCCTCGACCCCCTTTAACAGTATGGTGTTTCCTATGACTCAAGAAAGAGAAAATGAAACTACAAAAACAAAAGTCTTCACGCTTCATGTTCCACAAATGAATACCAAGTCTTCAAGGTCACACCAATTTCTTCACTTTCAAAGTCTTCAAAAAGTCTTCAGAATATCAAAGTCTTCAGTTGAAGAACTTCATTTTTAGGGGTCGACTTTCTCTATAAATATCAAACTCCTCATAGACTTATAGACCTGTGTGCACTCACAAACGCATTAGTCCCTTAACCTATAAGTCTTCAATACACCAAAATCACTAAGGGGCACTAGATGCACTTACAGGGGGCGCTCAGTCGCAAGGAGAAGAAATGGCGCAGCAGGGCAACGGAAGGGGGAATGCCCACCATTGCCTTGCAAACAAAAGAGAAGACAGACAGAAGGGTAACGGACTCAGGCCCGAGGTGCATCATGTGGATCTGATAATGGGAGAGCACCGCATTGAAGAAAGCGGAAAAGGGGGGAACCAGACCCGCCCACAGGGCATCGGCGAAGAACCGGACCTCCGTGATGACCCTATCAAAAGAAGCATGGGACGCAAGCTACACCGTGGTCCTGCCGCACTCGTTGAAGATGGTGGCAAGAGCAGAGCGGACCTTTTTCAAGGCTTCAGGATTGAGTATGATTGACCGGTCAACGGTGGGGGCCACCACTGAAGGCAAGCGGGACGAAGACGCAGGCTTCTTCCCCTTTTCTTTCTTCGTTGGCGCCATGGCAATGGGAAGGGGGGAGAGTTCGAGTTGGATTGGAGGCGGAGATTGGAGCCTGAGGAAGAAGGAAAGACAGGAAGCACGCGGGCAGCGAAAGGGGAATGGCTGTGAACAACCACGGGTCCGCCTAGCCGGGTGTGTTATGAGGCATCGGGGGGAAGCGGAGGCGCCCACGTCCAATCAACCGCCACACGGCGCCCAACACCGTAGGCTATTGGGGCCCGCGGCACTTCGCCCTTGCCCCTTCGCTTCTCTACTAAGCCAAGTCCAGGCGCGCCTTGGGCCCGGGGGCTACTGTCGGCGTTCTGGGAACGAGGGTCCCCAGACTTGCCTGCATGCGGCCTGCGGCGTGGCTCAAGTGGAGGCCCAGTGCATCCCAGCTTCATCAGCTCAAGCTCAAGACCCTTGCGAGGGACCAAGCTTCGCGGGGCGGACAACATGAAGCTTCGTCAGGAGCGGCCTCCCCAGACAGGCTCACGAGGAGGCGGAGAGATCAAGGCGGGGTACCTCCCGAGGAGCCCGTGACGCAAGCCATGACGATCAAAGACCAGGCAGGCGCCAGGCGGGCGCCGGCCTGCGCAGTGTCCTTGTTTCCCCTTCGGTGCAAAGGAGGCAAGCACAGGCCAAGGCATCAGGCAAAGGTTACCGTTTCGGTGCAACAAGACCAAGACCAGCAGAACGGCAGGATGAAGGTCATCGTGGAGCCCAGGACAGCGTCATCGTCAGAGCCTTTGGCAGCCGAAGACCAACTTTAGTCAGGATAAGTGTACTAGATGTTCCCCTTCAAAATGGCCAATTGTTGGCGCCCTTCCCGATCATTATTTGGGAAGAGTCCCAAGGCCTCCCTCTATAAATAGGACTAGCCACCACGAGGACGGATCATCTGAAGACACCGAGAGAACAGATCGACCAGAGAGAGAGGTGACTGAACTCATCCAAGCAGTTCACCGCACCATCTCAAGAACAGCCCCTCGCGAGGCTGTTCTCCCCTTTGTATTGTTCATCATCAGCCCCTGAGGCAATCCACCACACCACACACTGGAGTAGGGTATTACACCTCAATGGTGGCCCGAACCAGTATAAATCTCGTGTCCCTTGTGTGTTTCATCTTTCTTGCTTAGATCTTTGCGAGACTTCGGCGTGTGAGCTGGTAGGGGAGAGATCTTCATGCGCACCCCAGTGTTCGAACCTCAAGGGTCTGCCGGAACCCGAAATACGACAGATGTTGAATATGTGCCTCCATGAGCCTACGAGCCCTGCGGTGAGCTTGTTGTTGTGGTTTACCTTTAGCCAGGAAAATTCCTAGTTCGGCTCGTGAGGTCGTGAGCTCCCAAGGGTCTCCTGAGGGACCTGTCGACCCAGTTGAGAGGTTCTCGCGAGAGCAAGTGCCTTCCATAGTACGGCATGCGTGTGGTGTGCGTGCGCTTCGCCCAACCCCACCCGCGAGGGGCTCGCGAGGGGGAGGCAGCCGGTGCAAACTCCAAATTAAGGCAAGAACAAGAACTCAAGAAATCATAGGAACGAGAAAAGTCACCCTCCCCGCACACACAAACGAAAATTCAACTCCAACTTAAATCCGAAGCAAGGAAGCACGACTACAGAAAGGGAGTCAAAAAGCAACTGGCCACGTCTGGTGCCTAGTCTAGTCTTTGACGTCTTCTCACCAGTGCGGAGCTAAGTGCTGCCACTGGGTGTGGGAGGGAGCCCCCAAGGCCCAAGGGCGGCACTCCGGAGACTCCGGGGCGTGTACAGCCCCACTCATTATTACGTGAGAGTGTCACGGGCGGCGAGCTTCACAGGCACTGGGCCTTCTTCACAAGCGATGGGCCTTGCTTCATATTGCCAGATGAGGGCCCCGCCTTGCGCCGCCCTCGACCACCATTGGCGGCAATCGGATACCAGGACGACGCCAAAGGGGCAAAGGGGACGCCAGCGGCGCCCTCGGCAACCACGGGTCCTCTGCCAGGGGTAGGCTTTGCAGCACCTCCCCGGCAGAGAGCCTACCTCCAGGGGACACCTTGCTTCGCGTGCCGTGGGGAGGGGCCTGGCTCCCGGCCCCTCTCCTGCAGCCCCCAGTGTGCTCCTCCTGGTGGGAGGGAGGCTGCTGAGCTGGGGTAGCCGTCCGCTGCTGTGACCTAACCCTCCTACTACCCATGGTTAGCAGAAGCTTGCTCCTGAGCAATTAGTGGTACCCGGTAGTTGCTGCTGCCAGCGCGGTTGTTGAGGCTCTTGGAAAGGCTCGGCTTCTAGCGTCTCTTCCTCCCAGCCTGGCCCGAGGAACGAGCCAGGGTCATCTTCCAGCGCGTACTCCCGATCCACCATGCGGGGCACGTAAGCCTCCGAAGCCGCCGCCTTGAAGACTTCGCCGTAGTGCCCCACACTCCATGTTGCCTGGCCTAGCATGCCGTCTTGAGGATGGTAGGATAGCATCCCGCCCGGCCCGTAGGTGGCAGCGCGCGTGCCCTCATTCACCGAAGGTGGTGTGGGTGTGACCTGGCGTCCGGCGCCGATGGTTGAGCTGGTGTTGATGAAGCCTTGGGGCGTACCTGGAGGCACATGGGCGCGGAGAGGTCCGTCCCGTGATCCGACCGGGGCCCGGGGTGGAAGCTGGAAGCAGAAAGGAGGTGCCCCCGAGGCCGTGGCATCCAGGAGCTCGGCAACACGCTCGAGCAAGGCATCTCGACCGCTCTCCATCAACCTGCATCGTAGCAGCTCCCGGGCCACAGTGAGCGTGGCTCTCATGTTTGCTTGTTCCCGTCGGGTGTGCGGCGCTATGGCCGCAGCATGGCTTGAGGCCCTTGCGGCTGCCTGCACCTGCCACGGAGTAAGGGCGAGCAGTGCGTGACCACGCCGCCCATGCCCCGCAGCGCTCTGCGGTGCACGGGCTGCCTGGGGCGCAAGGTTGAGGTCTTCTTGGGTAGGCGGCGTGGCCCAAGCTGGCTAGGCTGCCTAGCGGTCGGCACCGGCCATCGGGTCACCTGACATGGATGCGACGAAGTGATGAGACGCGGATCAGCGGAAGGAAAACTTCGACGCACCCCTACCTGGCGCGCCAAATGTCGGATATCGGGTTCCGGCAAAACCCTTGAGGTTCAAACACTGGGGTGCGCACGAAGATTTCCCCCTACTGAAACTCGCCCTCAGCCTCGCCATGATATCTAAGCTAGCTCGATGAACTCATGAAACAAGAGGCACAAGATTTATATAGGTTCAGGCCACCGTTGTGGTGTAATACCCTACTCCTGTGTGCGGTGTGGTGGATTGCCTCTTGGGCAGATGATGAACAGTACAAGGGAATAACAACCTCGCAAGGAGAGGTGTTCTTGTGCCTGGTGGTTTGCTCGGGGAGGAATCGATCCCTCCCCTTCTACTGTGGTGGCTAGCCCTATTTATAGAGGCCCTGGTCCTTGATACGTCTCCGTCGTATCTACTTTTCCAAACACTTTTGCCCTTGTTTTGGACTCTAACTTGCATGATTTGAATGAAACTAACCCGGACTGACCCTGTTTCAGCAGAACTGCCATGGTGTTATGTTTGTGCAAAAATAAAAGTTCTCGGAATGACCTGAAAATCCATGGAGCAACTTTTTAGAATTAATAAAAAATACTAGCGAAAGAAATAGCGTCAGGGGGACCACACCCTGTCCACGAGAGTGGGGGGCGTGCTCCTCCCCCTGGGCTCGCCCCTTGCCTCGTGCCCCCCTGAACATCCACCGACCTCAACTCCAACTCCATATTTGCTTTCATAGAGAAAAAAAATCAAAAGAGAAAGTTCCATCACATTTTACGATACAGAGCCGCCGCCAAGCCCTAATCTCTATCGGGAGGGCTGATCTGGAGCCCGTTCGGGGCTCCGGAGAGGGGGATTCGTCACCGTCATCATCATCAACCATCCTCCATCACCAATTTCATGATGCTCACCGCCTTGCGTGAGTAATTCCATCGTAGGCTTCCCGGATGGTGATGGGTTGGATGAGATTGACCATGTAATCAAGTTAGTTTTGTTAGGGTTTGATCCCTAGTATCCATTATGTTCTGAGATTGACGTTGCTATGACTTTGCTATGCTTAATGCTTGTCACTAGGGCCCGAGTGCCATGATTTTAGATGTGAACCTATTATGTTTTCATGAATATATGTGAGTTCTTGATCCTATCTTGCAAGTCTATAGTCACCTATTATGTGTTATGATCCGACAACCCCGAAGTGACAATAGTTGGGATACTTCTCGATGATGACCGTAGTTTAAGGAGTTCATGTATTCACTAAGTGCTAATGCTTTGGTCCGGTACTCTATTAAAAGGAGGCCTTAATATCCCTTAGTTTCCATTAGGACCCCGCTGCCACTGGAGGGTAGGACAAAAGATGTGATGCAAGATCTTTTTTCGTAAGCACGCATGACTATATTCGGAATACATGCCTACATTACATTGATGAAGTGGAGCTAGTTTTGTGTCACCCTATGTTATAACTATTACATGAGGAATCCCATCCGACATAATTATCCATCACTGATCCAATGCCTATGAGCTTTTCACATATTGTGCTTTGCTTATTTACTTTACTGTTGCTACTGTTACAATTACTACAAAACTGCTATCGTTACTTTTGCCACTGTTACCGTTACTTCCATACTACTTTTCTACTAAATACTTTGCTGCAGATACTAAGTTATCCAGGTGTGGTTGAATTGACAACTCAACTGCTAATACTTGAGAATATTCTTTGGCTCCCCTTGTGTCGAATCAATAAATTTGGGTTGAATACTCTACCCTCAAAAACTGTTGCGATCCCCTATACTTGTGGGCTATCAAGACTATTTTCTAGCGCTGTTGCTGGGGAGCATAGCTCTGTTCTTTGATTCACTTGGGATTTATATCTGCTGGTCACTATGAGGAACTTGAAAGACGAAATAACTAAGATTTTTGCCTCAACTACGAGGGGAGGTAAGAAACTACCATCTAGCTCTGCACTAGATTCTCCTTCTGTTTTGAGTAAGCTTGCGACACCTAAACCTGCTACTGCTATGAATTCTGATATGTCGCATGTTATTGATGATGCCACTTCTGCTATGCATGATACTTACGATGAAACTACTTCGGTGCTTGATACTATTGTGCCATTAGGTGAATTTCTTGATGAACAACTTTCTAGGGCTAGAGAGAATGAAATTATTGAAGATGATATTATTGAAGATAGTGACGATGAAGGTTCTCCCCCTAAGTATGAATTTCCTGTTGTTCCAGAGGGTTATGTTATGGATGAAGAAACTACTAGAGATATTCTTGCTTGCAATGATAGTTCTGATCTTAAGAAGTTACTTGTTAAACTTAAACAGAAATCTCTAAATGTTAGAATGAAATATGACCCTGCTTTTGCTACTTCACCTATCTTTATTACTGATAAGGATTATGAATTCTCTGTTGATCCTGAGATAATTACTTTGGTTGAATCTAATCCTTTTTATGGCTATGAATCTGAAACTGTTGTGGCACATCTTACTAAGTTTAATGATATAGCCACCCTGTTCACTAATGATGAGAAATCTCGCTACTATTATATCCTTAAGATATTTCCATTCTCATTAAAGGGTGATGCTAAAACTTGGTTTAATTCTATTGATCCTGGTTGTGTGCGTAGTCCCTAGGATATGATTTATTACTTCTCTGCTAAATATTTCCCTGCTCATAAGAAAGAAGCTGCCTTGAGGGAAATATATAATTTTGTGCAAATTGAATAAGAGAGTCTCCCACAAGCTTGGGGGAGGCTTCTCCGATTGCTTAATGCGTTGCCTGATCATCCTCTTAAGAAAAATGAAATACTTGATATCTTTTATAATGGACTAACTGATGCTTCCAAGGACCACTTGGATAGTTGTGCTGGTTGTGTTTTCAGGGAAAGAATAGTTGACCAAACTGAATTGCTATTGAATAATATGTTGACTAATGAAAATAATTGGACTCTTCCTGAGCCAATTCCTGAGCCAACTCCTAAACCAACTCCGAAGAAGAGGGGTGTTCTATTTCTCATTCCTGAAGATATGCAAGAGGCAAAGAAATCTATGAAAGAAAAAGGTATTAAAGCTGAAGATATTAAGAATTTACCTCCCATTGAAGAAATACATGGTATTAATATACCACCTATTGAAGAAACACATGGTCTTGATAACCCGACACAGGTAGTAAAGGTAAATTCTCTCTATAGATATGATAAAATTGAAATCCCCTCTACTAAGTTTCCTAGCCGATGTTTGGATGAATTTGATGACTTTATGGCTAGATAAGAAAATTTAAATGCTTATGTTGGTAGAGAATTAAAGAGTAATTCTTACATGATTGGACGCTAGAGTGATTATATGGCTAGAGTTAAAGGTGAACTTAAACTCATTAGTAAATATGCTTCTATGGTTACCACCTCAAGCAGAACAAGTACTTAAAGCTCAAAGTGAATTGCTCGATGAATTAAATAATAAACATGATTTTGCTGTTAGAGTGGCTACTAGAACTGGTAAAATGACTCAGGAACCTTTGTATCCCGAAGGCCACCCTAAGAGAATTGAGCAAGATTCTCAGAGAAATAATTTAGATGCACCTAGTCCTTCTAAAAAGAATAAAAAGAAAAATGATAGGACTTTGTATGCTTCTAGTGAACCTGTTGTAGACACACCTGAGAATCCAATGATATTTCTATTTCTGATGCTGAAACACAATCAGGTGATGAACACAAACCTAGTGATAATGTTAATGATAATGTTCATGTTGATGCTCAACCTAGCAATAATAATGATGTAGAGATTGAACCTGTTGTTGATCTTGATAACCCACAATCAAAGAATCAACGTTATGATAAGAGAGACTTTGCTGCTAGGAAGCACGGTAAAGAAAGAGAACCATGGGTTAAAAACCCATGCCTTTTCCTCCTAAACCATCCAAGAAAAAGGATGATGAGGATTTTGAGCGCTTTGCTGAAATGATTAGACCTATCTTCTTACGTATGCGCTTAACTGATATGCTCAAAGTTAATCCTTATGCTAAGTACATGAAGGATATCATTACAAATAAGGGAAAGATACCGGAAGCTAAAATTTCCACCATGCTTTCTAATTATACTTTTAAGGGTGGAATACCAAAGAAACTTGGAGATCCAAGAGTACCAACTATAGCATGCTCCATTAAAAGAAACTATGTTAAAACTGCTTTATGTGATCTTGGAGCCAGTGTTAGTGTTATGCCTCTCTCTTTCTGTCACAGACTTGAATTGAATAAGTTGACACCTACTGAAATATATTTTCAAATGGCTGACAAATCAACTGCTATACCTGTCGGTATTTGTGAGGATGTGCCTGTTGTGGTTGCAAACGTTACTATTTTAACGGACTTTGTTATTCTTGATATTCCCGAGGATGATAGTATGTCGATTATCCTTGGTAGACCCTTTCTGAATACTGCAGGGGCTGTTATTGATTGCAACAAAGGCAATGTCACTTTTCATGTTAATGGTAATGAGCATACGATACACTTTCTGAGGAAACAACCTCAAGTTCATAGCATCAATTCTATTCGAAAAATTCCAACTATCATTACTGGAGGTTTTGAATTTCCTCTTCGTACTGTTAAGAAGAAATATGATATTCTTATTATTGGGGATGTTCATATCCCCGTTGAGGTAACCTAGTGTTATTCAAAATTTCTCTGGTTCCATGTTATTCGGAATGAGTTTGTTAACAAGACTTGATCAACCTTGTTAGTGGATTCCTTTTGATGAGCATGAGATGGATGAAATTAGAAGGCACAACCTTCTGTACCCTCTTTTTACTTTCTGTTATTTAGATTAAATAAAGCAAAAATAGTATTTTTTTGTCTATTTTCTGAATTTTCCATGCAATAAAAAATATCCCGAAAATAAAAGTTCTCCAAGTGCCCTGCCAATTTAGTATGATTTTTTCTAGAATATTTGAGAATATTTGGCACTCAGAACACAGCAGGGGGAGCTGGCACCTGGCCACGAGGGTCTAGGGCGCACCCACCCCTACAGGGCGCACCCCCTGCCTCGTGGGCCCATGGTGGCCCCCCTCCACTTATTCCTACACCCACACACTCCATCTTCCTCCCAAAAAATCAACATCCAGCTCAAGCACGAGTTCTAACTCATTTTGCTGCGATTTTCGATCTCCTTGCTCAAAGCTCCATTCACAAAACTTCTTTGGGAGATTGTTCCTTGAGGTAGAAATATGTCCAAGAAAATGTACCAAGGTGGTTCTTCAAGAAAGCAAGCACCCAGGCTCGCAATGCACGAGCAGGACAACGAACCACCAAGGGAAGTTGACGTGCGGCCTTGTGAATGGTCGTTAGAAGAGCTTATGGTTAATGCAGGCATCAAGGATGAATTTGATGCATATGTGCATAATGCCTATCTTGAGGACTTCATGCAAGATAAGTGTCCTCAGTACTACTATTTGACTGATTCATTCGTGAGAAGGTTTAAATTTACATCTTTGCGTAATTCTCAAAGTGTCCTGTTTGATATGTATGATCAATCATATACCATGGACCTAGAAGATTTTATTACTGCTTGCAAACTCCCGCAGTGGGGTAGTGTTAATGAACCACGTAAATCGGAATATAAAGATTTTCTTGCTAGTATCACTGTGGGAGAATCTAGAGAAATAGCACAAGCTACCATAGGGAGCATTCATTTTCCTGCTATACATTAGTTTGCTCTTTTCATTGGTAGATGCATTAACGGTAAAGATGAAGCATGTCACATGTGTGTTCCTGATCTTTGTGTTCTCAAGAGTGATGTATTAGGTGATAAAGAATACAACTTGGGGGCAATTGTTGCATGTAGGTTGCGTAATAATGGTTTAGTTGGAGATTTGTTTGGAGGGATTTATGCGACCCATGTTGCTAATTATCTTGGTATACCTATACATGAGGGTGATAGGGAGTTGCCTCCCGCTTATTTAGATTATAATGCTATGGTCAGTCATCATTTTCTTGAGAGGAATGAACAATTCCTCCAATATCGACTAATCTTTGACAGACGTCGCGCTGTCCATGTTAGTCTCCCTGCTCCTTCCCTTTTTGATTATCAGGCAACCGGGTACGAGAGGAGGACGGAGGCAACTCGCCGCCGTGCTGCAGCCAAGGAGGCATTGACTGTTGCATCTCAGTACGACCCCAGTTACAACTTCGGATATCAGCCAGGCTATCCATGGCCATAGGCCAACTTAGGCCAAAAGCCTAAGCTTGGGGGAGTACGTATTTCTCACCGACATTACATTCATGTTTACACACTCATTCTAGTTGTCGGTGCTCATACTTTTTCATTGTACTATCCATGCTAGTTTAATTTCTTTTTCTAGCTTTCTTCTTGTGTGTTCGATAAACCTTAAGAAAACCAAAAAATTAGATAGTTTAATTTCCATGCTTGTAGTAGTAATTAAAATGAAAACCCAAAAAAGATTTCTCGTTCTTCTTTCACTTGTTGGGAGCTTTCCCATATAAATAGTTTTATTTTCCTTTCTTTCCTTTGGGGGTCGAGAGGAGAAGACCATAATGAAAATGTTTAGTGGCTCTAATATGCATGATTGTAGATTTAACCAAGAGCCCATATTACCTTGTCTTCTCCCTTGAATTGAATGCTTGCAGATTCCAGCTTAGTCCAATGCACGTGCACTATTATTATTATCCACACCATTCGGTCGTGCAAGTGAAAGGCAATAATGATGATATATGATGGACTGGTTGAGATGAGAGAAGCTGGTATGAACTCGACCTCTCTTGTTTTTGTAAATATGATTAGTTCATCGTTCCTGATTCAGCCTATTATGAATAAACATGTTTGTAATGACAATTAGAGATTACATTTGCTTATGCCATGCTTAATTAGCTAAGAGTTTATAATGGTTTACCTTGCGTGCCAACATGCTATTAAAATGGTTGTGATGTGGTATGATAGGGTGGTATCCTCCTTTGAATGAATTGAGTGACTCGACTTGGCACATGTTCACGCATGTAGTTGAAACAAAGTCAACATAGCCTTCACGATATTTATGTTCATGGTAGATTATATATATCCTACTCATGCTTGCACTCGATGTTGATTAATTTTAATGCATGTTCATGACTGTTGTCGCTCTCTCAGTTGGTCGCTTCCCAGTCTCTTGCTAGCCTTCACCTGTACTAAGCGGGAATACTGCTTGTGCATCCAAACTCCATAAACCCCAAAGTTATTCCATATGAGTCCACTATACCTTCCTATATGCGGTATCTACCTGCCGTTCCAAGTAAATTTGTATGTGCCAAACTCCAAATCTTCAAAGTTTTGTATGCTCGAGCAGCTCATGTATCAACTAGGGTTGTCTGTATCTTCCATTCTAGGTGGGTTATTCTCAAGAGGAGTGGACTCTGCTCCTCATTCACGAGAAAATGGCTAGTAACCGGGATGCCCAGTCGCATGATCAAAAGATAAAATCAAATCGAAATAATTAAACAAAACTCCCCCAGGATTGTTGCTAGTTGGAGGCACCCGTTGTTTCGGCCAAGCCATGCATTGATGTTTGTTGGTGGTGGGGGAGTATAAACTTTACCATTCAGTTTGGGAACCGCCTATAATGTGTGTAGCATGGACGATATCGAGATCTCATAGTTGTTATGTTGACAGTGAAAGTATACCGCTCAAAATGTTATTCATCTCTATTTCAAAATCGAGCTCTGGCACCTCTACAAATCCCTGCTTCCCTCTGCGAAGGGCCTATCTATTTACTTTTATGTTGAGTCATCACCCTCTTATTAAAAAGCACCTGCTGGAGAGCACCGCTGTCATTTGCATGCATTACTATTAGTTTATACTGGGTATGACTTGACTGGATCTCTTTTACCATGAATTACAATGTTTAGTCAGTCCTTGATCTTTAAAGGTGCTCTGCATTTATGTTTTGCGGTCTCAGAAACGGCTAGCGAGATACCACCTTGTTATATCATATTATGTTTGTTTTGAGAAAGTGTTGTCATCCGAGTTTTATTATTATTTCTCGCTAGTTGATTATGCCATTGATATGAGTAAACATGAGACATAAGTGGTATTTTCAATATGGTTAGTTCATAATCTTTGCTGAAAACTTGAATGCTGGCTTTACATATCTACAACAACAAGAGCAAACAGAGTTTGTAGAAGTTTTTCTTTATCACTTTCAGTTTGTCAACTGAATTGCTTGAGGAAAAGCAAAGGTTTAAGCTTGGGGGAGTTGATACGTCTCCGTCGTATCTACTTTTCCAAACAGTTTTGCCCTTGTTTTGGACTCTAACTTGCATGATTTGAATGAAACTAACCCGGACGGACGCTATTTTTAGCAGAACTGCCATGGTGTTATTTTTGTGCAGAAATAAAAGTTCTCGGAATGACCTAAAATTCCACGAAGCAACTTTTCGGAATTAATAAAAAATACTGGCGAAAGAAATAGCATCAGGGGGCCTGCACCCTGTCCACGAGGGTGGGGGCGCGCCCCCTCCGGCTGGGCACGCCCCCTACCTCGTGGCCCCCCTGAACGTCCACCGACCTCAACTCCA
Organism: Triticum aestivum; assembly: GCF_018294505.1. Classification (NCBI taxonomy): domain Eukaryota; kingdom Viridiplantae; phylum Streptophyta; class Magnoliopsida; order Poales; family Poaceae; genus Triticum; species Triticum aestivum. Next base: position 281,787,423 of record NC_057810.1, on the reverse strand, counting down.
ACTCCATATATTTGCTTTCGCAGAGAAAAAAACCAGAGAGAAAGTTTCATCGCGTTTTACGATACGGAGCCGCCGCCAAGCCCTAATCTCTCTTGGGAGGGCTGATCTGGAGTCTGTTCGGGGCTCTGAGAGGGGGATTCATCGCTAGCGTCATCATCAACCATCCTCCATCACCAATTTCATTATGCTCACCGCCGTGCGTGAGTAATTCTATCATAGGCTTGCTGGACGGTGACGGGTTGGATGAGAGTAACCATGTAATCAAGTTAGTTTTGTTAGGGTTTGATCCCTAGTATCCATTATGTTCTGAGATTGATGTTGCTATGACTTTGCTATGCTTAATGCTTGTCACTAGGGCCCGAGTGCCATGATTTCAGATCTGAACCTATTATGTTTTCATGAATATATGTGAGTTCTTGATCCTATCTTGCAAGTCTATAGTCACCTATTATGTGTTTTGATCCGACAACCCCGAAGTGACAATAGTCGGGATACTTCTCGATGTGGCCGTAGTTTGAGGAGTTCATGTATTCACTAAGTGCTAATGCTTTGGTCTGGTACTCTATTAAAAGGAGGGCTTAATATCCCTTAGTTTCCATTAGGACCCCGCTGCCACGGGAGGGTAGGACAAAAGATGTCATGCAAGTTCTTTTCCATAAGCACGTATGATTATATTCGGAATACATGCCTACATTACATTGATGAACTGGAGCTAGTTCTGTGTCACCCTATGTTATAACTATTACATGAGGAATCGCATCCGACATAATTATCCATCACTGATCCAATGCCTACGAGCTTTTCACATATTGTGCTTTGCTTATTACTTTACCGTTGCTACTGTTACAATTACTACAAAACTGCTATCGTTACTTTTGCCACTGTTACCGTTACTTCCATACTACTTTTCTACTAAATACTTTGCTGCAGATACTAAGTTATCCAGGTGTGGTTGAATTGACAACTCAACTGCTAATACTTGAGAATATTCTTTGGCTCCCCTTGTGTCGAATCAATAAATGTGGGTTGAATACTCTACCCTCGAAAACTACCGCGATCCCCTATACTTGTGGGTTATCAGTCCTCTCCCCAAATATTGAGCGGGAAGGGATCCAACAATGGCCATTTTGAAAGGGGACAGCTAGTACAAGCTATCCTGACTAAAGGTGGTCTTCCCTTGTCAAAGGCGTTGGCGGTGACGCCGTCCTGGGCTCCACGGTGACCTCTGTCATGCCGTCCTGCTGGTCTTGGTCTTGTTGCACCGATATGGAAACCTTTGCCTGATGCCTCGATACTCCGCGCCTGTGAGCACCAAAGGGGAAATGAGGACACTGCGCGCGCTGGCGCTTGCCTGGCCTTGGTCGTCATGGCTTGTGTCATGGGAACCTCGCGAGGTGCCCTTTGCCTTGATCTCTCTGCCTCCTCGCGAGCCCGCCTGGTGAGGCCGCTCCTGAGGAGGCCTCGTGTCGTCCGCCCCGCGAGGCTTGGCCCCTCGCGAGAGTCTTGAGTGTTGGTCGACAAAGACGGGCCCTACTGGGCCACTGGTGGAGCCACGCCGCGGGCCGCAGGCAGGCAAGTCTGGGGAACCCCGTTCCCAGAATGCTGACAACCCCTGCCACGCGGATCGCGCGTGTGCACGGTAGGATGCGCCGCGATCGAATGGCAATCTACGTCCCTCACATCACACCCGTGCAGCTGTAGCTGGATTGGATTTATATGCGCTAAATGCCTAGAAAATGCACATAATCCCCTAAATATGGTAAATGAGCCCGGAAAAATGCCAAATTTGAACACGGTGATTTGCAGGGTGTATGTTCGCCGTAGGAAAAAACTCAAGGGCAAAGAACAAAGAAAATTTGGATTCTCCTTCAATCTTGGTGATTTCTCTCTTGAAAGCATGGAACTTCCTCGGTGATGATTCGATTTATGAAGGGCTTGCATGACGAAATAAGAAAAATTGAGGGAGTCCTGTTTTAAGGGTTCCTCGGCCTTCCGGCCTATGTGATGTGGGCCGAAAAGATGGGGTATGAAGATACAAGACAGGAGACTTCTTCTCATGTTCGGATGGGGTTCTCCTTTGCGTGGATAGCAAGCATGGCGCTCGGATATGTAGATTCCTTTCTCTGTAACCGACCTTGTACAACCCTAGTCCCCTCCGATGTCTATATAAACCGGAGGGCTTAGTCCGTAGAGGCAATCATAATCATACATGATGGACTTCTAGGGTTTTAGCGATTACGATCTCGTGGTAGATCAACTTTTATAATACTCATATTCATCAAGATCAATCAAGCAGGAAGTAGGATATTACCTCCATAGAGAGGGCCTGAACATGGATAAACATCATGTCCCCCGCCTCCTGTTACCATCAACCTGAGACGCACAGTTCGGGATCCCCTACCCGAGATCCGCCGGTTTTGACACCGACATTGGTGCTTTCATTGAGAGTTTCGCTACTCCGTCACCAAAAGGTTTGATGGCTCTGTCAATCATCTACAACAATGCAGTCCAGGGGGAGGTTTACCTCCCTGGACAGATCTTAGTATTCGGTGGCTTCGCACTGTGGGCCAACTCGCTTGGCCATCTAGAGTAGATCGACAGCTACGGCCCTGGCCATCAGGTCAGGTTTGGAGCTTGAATTACGTTGCCGATATCCGCGGAGACTTGATCTTTGATGGATTCGAGCCCACGGCAGCCGCTCCCTGCCAACACGATGAACATGACCTAAATCTGTCATCGGTCGTGCCCAGGAGATAGCGCCTATAACTACTCTGGCCCTGGATCCGGAGCAGATTGCGCCATCCGAGGATGCGAAGCTCAACCCCGCCGCGGAGGCCGCAGACTCAGCGGCGTTAGAGCCGCACACAGATCCAACCTCAAGCGGGGCCTATGTCACCGGAACCTCGGATTCGTCTCCGGCCATAGATTCTGAACCGCGTGCATCTGCGCACATCGAACCTGATCAGGCATCGATCGTTGAATTCAGCTCCGCCGACATCTTCTGGCACTCACCTTTAGGCGATGTGCTAAACTCATTAAAAGCCCTCTCCTTATTAGGGGACTCTTAGCCGAACTATATCCGGTTTGGATTGGAAGCTGATGGTGGAGAATTCCCCTTCCCACCCACCACCCACTTCATAGCCACTGTCGAAGACTTAACCGACATGCTCGATTACGGCTTCGAAGACATCGATAGTATGGACGATGATGCCGGAGAGGAGCAGGCACAAAAACCACCACTTACAGGGCGCTGGACAGCCACCTCCTCATATGACGCATACATGGTGGATACACTCGAAGAGAACAACAACGACAATGAAAAGGATCCAGTCAAGGATAAGCCTCCTGAGATACAGCCAAAGCACCGACGTTAGCGGTGCTGCTCTAAACCACGCTGTGAAAAAACAGCAATACCGGCACAGGAGAAAATAATACTCCGGACGATGCCAAACACAATGAAGACCCCGTTGAGCCAACTTCCGAACAGAATGAACGGGAGGATGGGCGAGTCAGCCCTAATGAACAACCCATTAACGAAGACTCGGAGGACAGTAATTATCTTCCACCCTCCGAGGACGAGGCGAGCCTCGGAAACAAAGACTTTATCGTGCCGGAGGAGCCTGTCAATCAGGAGCGCTTTAAGCGCCGGCTAATAGCCACTGCAAGGAGCCTGAAAAAGAAGCAGCAGCAGCTTCAAGGTAATCAAGATCTACTCAATGACAAATGGACTAATGTCCTGGCAGCTGAGGAATACGGCCTCGAGCGCCCAACCAAAAGTCACCCGAAACGCAAATTATTATCCCAATTTGACGATGAGGCACTGGAGCCCATCCTACCAGCGCATAATGCGGCCGACCGACCACCACGTGGTCAGGACAAAGCGGCAACTCAGGCCGAACACCATCCCGCACTACCTCGCCGTAAAAATAGAGACACAACAGCTTAAGGATACACATATGACCTGCGCCATGACCTGGAAAACAGAGCAGGTCAGACCAGATCAATCTATGGATTGCGGGGGCGTGCCCCGATGCGCGAGATGGCCATCCGGCCGGACGTGACAAACATAACCACGCCAGGGCCAAAAACCATAGACGAACTCCATCCGAGCTACGTCACGACTTGGCCTGATATAGAGGTGCCGCACACTCCCTATGCTTCACTGATGAAGTAATGGAAAATGAATTCCCGGAAGGGTTTAAACCCGTGAACATCGAATCATATGACGGGACAACAGACCCCGTGGTATGGATTGAGGATTTTCTCCTCCATATTAATATGACCCACGGTGATGATCTTCACACCATCAAATACCTCCCGCTAAAACTCAAGGGACCCGCTCGGCACTGGTTGAACAGTTTGCCCGAAAACTCAATTGGCAGCTGGGAAGACTTGGAAGACGCCTTCCTCGACAACTTCCAGGGTACATATGTCCGACCTCCGGATGCCGACGACTTAAGTCACATAGTTCAACAACCCGGAGAGTCAGCCAGGAAATTCTGGACTAGGTTCTTAACTAAAAAGAACCAGATCGTCGACTGTCCGGATGCCGAAGCCCTAGCGGCCTTTAAACATAGCATCTGTGACGAATGGCTCACCCGACACCTCGGCCAAGAAAAGCCAAAGTCCATGGCAGCCCTCACGATGCTTATGACCCGCTTCTGCACGGGTGAGGATAGCTAGCTAGCCCGTAGCAATAACAATACAAGCGAACCTGACACTTCTGAAGCTAGAAATAGCAACGGCAAGCCCCGACGCAACAGACACAAGCGTCAAAGCAATGGTGACAACACCGAGGACACGGGGGTCAACGCCGGATTCAGCGGCTCTAAGTCCGGTCAGCAAAAGAAGCCATATAAAAGAAACAATACGGGCTCGTCCAGCTTGGACCGCATACTCGATCATCCATGTCAAATCCATGGTACTCCTGATAAACTAGCCAATCATACCAACAGAGACTACTGGGTTTTTAAATAGGCCGACAAGTTAAATACCGAGAATAAGGAGAAGGGGTCACAAAGCAAGGACGATGATGAGGATCCCCGGCCACCAAACACAGGGGGACAGAAGAAGTCCCCCCCCCCAAGTTAAAATGGTGAACATGATATACGCTACCCATATCCCCAAGAGGGAGCGCAAGCGCGCGCTTAGGGACGTTTACGCGATGGAGCCAATCGCCCCAAAGTTCAACCCATGGTCGTCCTGCCCGATCACCTTCGATCGCAGGGACCATCTGACCAGTATCTGTCATGGTGGCTCAGCCGCACTGGTCCTCGACCCAATCATTGATGGATTCCATCTTATGCGAGTCCTCATGGACGGTGGCAGCAGCCTGAACCTGCGCTTTCAGGATACAGTGTGCAAAATGGGTATTGATCACTCAAGGATCAAGCCCACAAAAACCACCTTTAAAGGTGTCATACCAGGTGTAGAGGCCCGCTGTACGGGCTCAATCACACTGGAGGTGGTCTTCGGATCCCCGGACAACTTCCAAGGCAAAGAGTTGATCTTCGATATCGTCTCCTTCCGTAGTGGCTATCACGCACTGCTAAGACGAACCGCATTCGCTCAATTCGATGCAGTGCCACACTACGCTTATCTTAAGCTCAAGATGCCTGGACCACGGGTGTCATAACAGTCAAAAGAAACACGGAATGCTCCCTCCGTACCGAGGACCACACCGCTGCCCTCGCAGCAGAAGCACAGAGTGGCCTTTTCAGGAAGAACCTTAATTCAGTGGCCAAGCTACGGAACACTGTCAAACGAGTCTGAACTACTCTGCAGCAGGACAGTCCAGCTCATCAAGAGCTTAACTAGCAATTCGGCCTCCGCCCCAGTCCCGACCTAACGGATTTAGGGATCTGCAAACCCTTGAGAGGTTTGAACTCTGGGGTGCGTGCGGAGATCTCAACCTGCCCAGCCTGCCTACTCGCGATCCTCCTAAGCCTAGCACGTCGACCTCAAAGAGACACAAAGACACAACGATTTATACTGGTTCGGGCCACCGTTGTGGTGTAATACCCTAATCCAGTCTGGTGTGGTGGATTGCCTGGAAGGGCTATGGATGAAGTGGGACAGAGGATGAACTAGCCTTAGGAGGTGAGGTGTTCTTGAGCTGGTGTGGTGTATGCTAGCTCTACTTGTTCTGATTTCGTCCCCCTCCTATGGTGGTGGCTAGTACTCTTTATAGTGGTCTTGGTCCTCTTTCCAAATATGAGCGGGAAGGGATCCCACAACGGCCGGACTTGAAAGGGGACAAGTAGTAAAGTCTCTCCTGAGAAAAGTAGTCTTCGCCTGCGAAAAGCCTCTGGTCGTGATACTGCATTGGGCTTGTCAATGACCTCCGTCCTGCCGACGTGGCGGTCTTGGTCTCGTTGCACCAGAATGGCAACCTTTGGCTGATTCCTCGGGACTCCGCGCTTGAGCCCTGCTTCCTTTGCACCAAAGAGGAAACCAGCACTCTGCGCCCGCCTGGCGCCCGCCTGGCCTTGGTAGTCATGGCTCACGTCAGCTGAGCCTCGTGAGGTAGCTGCATAGAACTCTGCCGACTCCTTCGAGGGTCTTGGCGTCGTCCACCTTGCGAGGCTTGGCCCCTCACGAGGGTCTTGTGTTGCTGATGTTGAAGCTGGGCTGCACCAGTCCATCGATGAAGCCACGTGGTGGGCCGCAGGCAGGCAGGGCTGGATACCCCTGAATCCAGTACACCGACAGTAGCCCCCGGGCCCAAGGCACGCTCGGACTTGGCTTCCAGGCAAAGCCAAAGGCCAAGTGCGGAGCACCACGGGCCCTAACTGCCTGCGGCCTTGATGACGCGTGGCGACTGACGGGACGTGAGCGACTCCGCTCCCCAATGGTGCCTCGGCAACCGCTCGACTTGACTGGTCGATGAGGCATGCAGAAGGTCATGATGGCGCAAGGTCGTGGAGGCCGGCGGTTGGCCTCCCTTGGATATAAATGTGAAGGAGGGGCAGAGCCCCCCGCCCATCTTTCCTTCATCTTGCTCCCGCCTGCTTTTCTCCTCTCCATCTTGTTCCCATGGCGTCGCCGAAGAGGTTTTCAGCGGCCGAGAAGAGGAAGGCCTCCAAGGAGGGGCCAGCCTCTCCTCCTCCTAAGAGGGGCCGCGGCCGCCCCCGCGGGCACCTGGCGGTCCCTCCGGCAGCTTCCAGGGGGCGCGGGCGCGCGCCCCCCAGAGGCAGCGTTGCTCTAGGCGCCCGCAATGGCACCTCTTTCAGCGGCGGGGGCCACCGGCTGCGGAGTAGCCCCCATGATGAAGGGAGGCACGCCATGATCGTGCGCCCACCTCGGCCGCGCTTTTCCTTGCTGGACGTGCTCCCCGAGTTTGTGGTGTGGTCGGAGAGCCCGGCTGGGACCTTGCTTCGCCTCCCGCGCTTCTTCTCTGGTGAGCTTCCTTCTTAGGGGCCCGATGATCTCTGGCTGCAGGCCGACGGTTGCTACAACAGGGCTTTGTGTGTTGGTACCAAGGTCACCGCCTCCGTAGAGTGGTCCTGACCCGCGGCTAGCAAACCTTCACCTGCGCGCATGGCCTGGGCGGAAGGTGCACCCTCCACTTCAAGTATGATGGCCTGGTGACCCTCTACGTGAGGGTGTTCAGGGAGGACGGCTGCCGCGTGGGGTGCTGCCCGGAGGATGGGAGTGACGATGATGGTGGTGACGGCGAGCTTGGTCTTGGCGACGCGCGCTCCTCCTCCAGCGACGACAGCTCATCCTCGGATGAGAACTGAAGCAGTGGAAGCTACGACCGGCCCCCGCGTCGTCGTGCTCGCGACGAGGATGTCGGGGCTTCGTCCCGCCGTGGCGCTCCAGTGAAGCTGGAGAGGAGCCCAGCGTGAAGCTGAGAGCCGGCAAACTTGGACTCAAGGCCGGCGGCCCTAGGTCACCTACGGGGGAACTAGTGGAGCGCAGGGTCACGTTGAGGCGCTACTTGAGGATGCAGCGCTGGTGCCGAGCTTGTATGCCTTCGGGCCCTCTTTGTTTAGCTTTTCCTTTCTCCTGCAATACGAAAAAAAAGATGTACCCTGCGGGGGCGTGTAATGAACTGCTGCTGTTATGCCTTTTATGCTATAATCGCCATCCTGATGTTGTGCTGTAATGTTTGCGATATGAGTGAATTAAGTTAGGAAAGCTTAGCTTGGTATGTGTAGTCGTTTTTCGCCTCACGAGAACCTGACCTTAGGTACTTGACGGGGCCCCCTTCCTCGAGGAGTCTTTGACATGGTCCTCGGAAGATACGCCTTGTGCTCTCAGGAGCCATGACAGGGCAAAGATGTCCTTTGAAGGAAGAGAAAACTTGTCGAGCAGCTCACTCCCCCTTACGCGAGCCCCCTGCCACAGATTAGTTTGGACATGATGCACCGTCTCGCGCTGCCCGGGGGCCACGGGCATGAGGGGTGTGCTACGTCTTGAGCTTGCTTTGGTTTTCCTTGAAGAGGAAAGGGTGATGCAGCAAAGTAGCGTAAGTATTTCCCTCAGTTTTTGAGAACCAATGTATCAATCCAGTAGGAGGCTCCTCAAAAGTCCCACGCACCTACACAAACAAACAAGATCATCGCAACCAACGCAATAAAGGGGTTGTCAATCCCTTCACGGCCACTTGCGAAAGTGGGATTTGATAGAGATAATATGATAAGATAAATCTATTTTTGGTATTTTATGATATAGATTGGAAAAGTAAAGATGCAAATAAAAGAAGATAGAAAACTTATATAATAAAAGATAGACCCGGGGACATAGGTTTCACTAGTGGCTTCTCTCAAGATAGCATAAGTATTACGGTGGGTGAACAAATTATTGTCGAGCAAGTGATAGAAAAGTGAATAATTATAAGATTATCTAGGCATGATCATGTATGTAGGCATCACGTCCGTGACAAGTAGACCGACTCCTGCCTGCATCTACTACTATTACTCCACACATCGACCGCTATCCAGCATGCATCTAGAGTATTAAGTTCATAAGAATAGAGTAACACATTAAGAAAGATGACATGATGTAGAGGGATAAGCTCATGCAATATGATATAAACCCCATCTTTTTATCCTCGATGGCAACAATACAATACGTGCCTTGCGGCCCCTGCTGTCACTGGGAAAGGACACCGCAAGATTGAATCCAAAGCTAAGCACTTCTCCCATTGCAAGAAAGATCAATCTAGTAGGCCAAACCAAACTGATAATTCGAAGAGACTTGCAAAGATAACTTAATCACACATAAAAGAATTCAAAGGAGATTCAAATATTTCTCATAGATAAACTTGATCATAAACCCACAATTCATCAGATCTCGACAAACACACCACAAAAAGAGTTACATCGAATAGATCTCTAAGAAGATCGAGGAGAACTTTGTATTGAGAATAAAAGAGAGAGAATAAGCCTTCTAGCTAATAACTATGGACCTGAAGGTCTCTGGTAAACTACTCACAACTCATCGGAGAGGCCTTGGAGATGATGTAGAGGCCCTCCATGGTCGATTCCCCCTCCGGCGGAGCACCGACGAAGGCTCCAAGATAGGATCTGGCGGATACAGAAGGTTGCGGTGGCGTAAATAATTTTTCTTGGTGCTCCTGGATGTTTTCGGGGTACGTGGATATATATAGGAGGAATAAGTAGCTCGGTGGATGCTCGAGGGGCCCACGAGGGTGGGGGGCGCGCCCACTTCCAAGGGGCGCGCCGGGCACCCTCGTGGCCGCCTCCTCTGTCGCTTGACGTCCACTCCAATTCCCCTAGATCATGTTTGTTCCAAAAAGATCGCTCCCAAAGGTTTCATTCTGTTTGGACTCCGTTTGATATTCCTTTTCTTCGAAACACTGAAATAGGCAAAAAAACAATTCGGGCTGGGCCTCCGGTTAGTAGGTTAGCCCAAAAATGATATGTAAGTGTAAAGTAAAGCCCATAAACATCCAAAACGGGTAATATAATAGCATGGAACAATAAAAAATTATAGAAAGTTGGAGATGTATCAAGCATCCCCAAGCTTAATTCCTGCTCGTCCTCGAGTTGGTAAATGATGAAAACAGAATTTTTGATGTGGAATGCTACCTAGCATAAGTTTCAATGTAATTTTCTTTATCGTGGCATGAATGTTCAAATCCAAATGATTCAAAATAAAAGTTCATATTGACATAAGAAATAGTAATACTTCAAGTATACTAACTAAGCAATCATGTCTTCTCAAAATAACATGGCTAACGAAAGTTCATCCCTACAAAATCATATAGTTTGGTCATGCTTCCATTTTCGTCACACAAGAATGCTCTCATCTTGCACATCCCCGATGACAAGCCAATAAATTTTTTCAAACTTTAGTTATCTCAAACTTTTTTCAACTTTCACGCAATACATGAGCGTGAGCCATGGATATAGCACTATGGGTGGAATAGAATATGATGATGGAGGTTGTGTGGAGAAGACAAAAAGGAAGAAAGTCTCACATTGACGAGGATAATCAACGGGCTATGGAGATGCCCATCAATTGATGTCAATATGAGGAGTAGGGATTGCCATGCAATGGATGGACTAGAGCTATAAATGTATGAAAGCTCAACAAAAGAAACTAGTGGGTGTGCATCCAACTTGCTTGCTCACGAAGACGTAGGGTATTTTGAGGAAGCCCATCGTAGGAATATACAAGCCAACTTCTATAATGAAAAATTCCCACTAGTATATGAAAGTGACAACATAAAAGACTTTCTATATGAAGAATATGGTGCTACTTTGAAGCACAAGTGGGGAAAAGGATAGTAACATTGCCCCCCTTTTTTATTTTCTTTTTCTTTTTCTTTTTTTTTCTTTTTGGGCCTTTTTTTGCCTTTATTTTTTCCTCTTTTTTTCTTTGGCCTTTATTTTTTTTATTTTTTCCTTTCTTTTTTTATTTGGGGACAATGCTCTAATAATGATGATCATCACACTTCTATTTATTTACAACTCATGAATTACAACTCAAAACTAGAACAAGATATGACTCTATATGAATGCCTCCGGCAATGTACCGGGATGGGCAATGAATCAAGAGGGACATGTATGAAAAATTATGCATGGTGGCTTTGCCACAAACACGATGTCAACTACATGATCATGCAAGGCAATATGACAATGATGATGCGCGTCATGATGATGAACGGAACGGTGGAAAGTTGCATGGCAATATATCTCGGAATGGCTATGGAAATGCCATAATAGGTAGGTATGGTGGCTGTTTTGAGGAAGATATAAGGAGGTTTATTTGTGATAGAGCGTATCGTATCAAGGGGTTTGGATGCACTGGCGAAGTTCAACTCTGAAGGTGAGAAAGGGCAATGCACGGTAACAAAGAGGCTAGCAATGATGGAAGGGTAAGAGTGCGTATAATCCATGGACTCAACATTAGTCATAAAGAACTCATATATTTATTGCAAAAATCTACAAGTCATCAAAAACCGAGCACTACGCGCATGCTCCTAGGGGGATAGATTGGTAGGAAAAGACCATCGCTCGTCCTCGACCGCCACTCATAAGGATGACAATGTAAGAACACCTCATATTTCAAATTTGTTACACAACGGTTACCATACGTGCATGCTACGGGACTTTCCAACTTCAACACAAGCATTCTTTAAATTCATAATTACCCAACTAGCATGATTCTAATATCACCACCTCCATATCTCAAAACAGTTATCAAGTATCAAATTGATCATAGCATCCAATTCATTTCCTATGATATTTTTTTATACCCAACTTGGATGACCATCATTCTAGGACCAATTTTATAACCATAGCAAATACCATGCTGTTCTAAGAGACTCTCAAAATACTATAAGTGAAGCATGAGAGATTAACAATTTCTACAAAATTAAGCCACCACCGTGCTCTAAAAGATATAAGTGAAGCACTAGAGCAAAACTATCTAGCTCAAAAGATATAAGTGAAGCACATAGAGTATTTTAATAAATTCTAATAAAGTGGGCTTCTCCCAAAAGGTGTTTTCAGCAAGGATGATTGTGGTAAACTAAAAAGCAAAGACTAATATCATACAAGACCCTCCAAGCAAAACAGATATCATGTGGCGAATAAAAATATAGCTCCAAGTAAAGTTACCGATAGACGAAGACGAAAGAGGGGATGCCTTCCAGGGCATCCCCAAGCTTAGGCTTTTGGTTATCCTTGAATATCTTGGGGTGCCATGGGCATCCCCAATATTAAGCTCTTGCCACTCCTTATTCCATAGTCCATCAAATCTTTACCCAAAACTTGAAAACTTCACAACACAAAACTCAACAGGAAAATCTCATAAGCTCCGTTAGTGCAAGAAAGAAAAACCACCACATAAGGTACTGTAATGAACTCATTATTTATTTATATTGGTGTTAAACCTACTGTATTCCAACTTCTCTATGGTTCATACCCCCCAATACTAGCCATAGATGCATCAAAATAAGCAAACAACACATGAAAAACAGAATCTGTCAAAAATAGAACAGTCTGTAGAAATCTGTAACTATAGAATACTTCTGGAACTCTAAAAATCCTACCAAAATAGGAAGTCCTGGCAAATTTGTCTATTGATCTACAACAAAAAGGATCAACGCAAAATCATGTTTCTGTGAATTACTAAAATTATTTTCGTGCGTGCAAAGTTTCTGTTTTTCAGCAGAATCAAATTAACTATCACCATAGGTTATCCTATAGGTTCTACTTGGCAGAAACACTAATTAAAACATGAAAACACATCTAAACAGAAGCTATATGAAATATTTATTACTAAACAGAAGCAAAAACAAAGAACCAAAATAAAATTGGGTTGCCTCCCAACTAGCGCTATTGTTTAACGCCCCAAGCTAGGCACAAAAGCGAGGATAGATCTAAGTAGTGCCATCTTTGGCACTCAATTCATAAGTAGCTCACATGATAGATTCATAAGATAATTTAACTTTCTTTGTAGGGAAGTGTTCCATGCCTTTCCTTAATGGAAATTGGAATGTAATATCCCCTTCCTTCATATCAATAATTGCACAAATCGTTCTAAGCAAAGGTCTACCAAGAATAATAGGACATGAAAGATTGCAATCTATATCAAGAACGATAAAATCTACGGGCACATAGTTCCTATATGCAACAATAAGAACATCATTGATCCTTCCCATAGGTTTCTTAATGGTGGAATCCTCAAGGTGCAAATTTAAAGAGCAATCATCAAAATCATGGAAACCTAGAATAACACATAGAGTTTTTGGAATTGTGGAAACACTAGCACCCAAATCACACAAGGCATAGCACTCATGATCTTTAATTTTAATCTTTGTAGTAGGTTCCCACTCATCATAAAGTTTTCTAGGTATAGAAACTTCCAAATTAAGTTTTTCATCATAAGATTGCATCAAGGCATCAACAATATGTTTGGTAAAAGCTTTATTTTGACTATAAGCATGAGGAGAATTCAACACGGTGCAACAAGGAAATACAATCTATTAAAGAATAATTATCATAATTAAATTCCTTGAAATCCAAGATAGTGGGTTCAATGCTATTTAAAGTCTTGACCTCTCCAATCCCACTTTTACCAAATTTAGCATCAAGATCTAAAAACTCCGAATCATTGGGACACCTTTTAACTAAAGTTGACTCATCTCCAGTCCCATCATTATTAAGATTCATATTGCAAAACAAGGATTTAATAGGGGACACATCAATAACTTTTAGATCTCTATCATTATTTTCATGGAAACTAGAAGAACACGCTTTTACAAAGCAATCTTTCTTAGCATGCAATCTAGCGGTTCTTTCTTTGCACTCATCAATGGAAATTCTCAGAGCTTTGAGATACTCATTAATATCATGCTTAGGAGGAGTAGATCTAAGTTTCAAAGAATCAACATCAAGCGAAAATCTATCAACGTTCCTAGCCAAACCATCAACTTTAAGCAATTTTTCTTCAAGCAAAGCATTAAAATTCTTTTGAGAGATCATAAATTCTTTAACACTATTCTCAAAATCAGAGGGCATCTTATTAAAATTACCATAAGAATTATTGTAGGAATTTCCATAATTGTTAGAGGAATTACTAGGGAACGGTCTAGGATTAAAGTTTCCTCTATAAGCATTGTTACCAAAATTATTCCTACCAACAAAATTCACATCCATAGATTCATTGTTATTCTCAATAAAAGTAGACAAAGGCATATCATTAGATCACTAGGAGCACTCTTAGTAGCAAACAATTTCATAAGTTCATCCATCTTTCCACTCAAAACATTAATTTCTTCTATAGCATGCACTTTTTTACTAGTAGATCTTTTGGTGTGCCATTGAGAATAATTAGCCATAATGTTATCAAGGAGTTTAGTAGCTTTTCCTAAGGTGATTTCCATAGAAGTGCCTCCCGCGGCCGAATCTAAAAGATTTCTAGAAGCAAAATTCAATCCGGCATAAAATTTTTGTATGATCATCCATAAGTTCATTCTTAGGGCAATTGTGAATCATCAATTTCATTCTTTCCCAAGATTGTGAATCATCAATTTCATTCTTTCCCAAGATTGGGCAACATACTCATGATCAAGTTGTTTAAAATTCATAATATTGTTCCTAAGAGAGATGATCTTAGCGGGAGGAAAATACTTAGAGATAAAAGCATCTTTGCACTTATTCCATGAATCAATACTATTCTTAGGCAAAGACAAAAACCAAACTTTAGCACGATGTCTAAGTGAAACGGAAATAATTTCAATTTAACAATATTATTATTCGTATCTTTCTTCTTTTGCATATCACACAAATCAACAAAGTTGTTTAGATGGGTAGCGACATCTTCACTAGGAAGGCCGGAGAATTGATCTTTCATAACAAGATTCAGCAAAGCAGCATTGACTTCACAAGACTCAACATCATTAAGAGGAGCAACCGGAGTGCTAAGGAAATCATTATTATTGGTATTGGAAAAGTCACACAATTTGGTATTATCTTGCGCCATTGTGACAAGCAATCCAACACACAAGCAAACAAAAAGGCAAGCGAAAAACAGAGGAGATTGGGAAAGAGAGGGCAAATAAAACGGCAAGGGTGAAGTGGGGGAGAGGAAAACGAGAGGAAAATGGCAAATAATGTAATGCGAGGGAGATGAGTTTGTGATGGGTACTTGGTATGTCTTGACTTGAGCGAAGATCTCCCCGGCAACGACGCCAGAAATCCTTCTTGCTACGTCTTGAGATTGCGTTGGTTTTCCTTGAAGAGGAAAGGGTGATGCAGCAAAGTAGCGCAAGTATTTCCCTCAGCTTTTGAGAACCAAGGTATCAATCTAGTAGGAGGTACTCAAAAGTCCCACACACCTACACAAACAAACAAGAACCTCGCAACCAACGCAATAAAGGGGTTGTCAATCCCTTCACGGCCACTTGCGAAAGTGAGATCTGATAGAGATAATATGATAAGATAAATATATTTTTGGTACTTTATGATATAGTTTGGAAAAGTAAAGATGAAAATAAAAGCAGATAGAAAACTTATATGATAAAATATAGACCCGGGGGCCATAGGTTTCAATAGTGGCTTCTCTCAAGATAGCATAAGTATTACGGTGGGTGAACAAATTACTGTCGACCAATTGATAGAAAAGAGAATAATTATGAGATTATCTAGGCATGATCATGTATATAGGCATCACATCCATGACAAGTAGACCGACTACTGCCTGCATCTACTACTATTACTCCACACATTGACCGCTATCCAGCATGCATCTAGAGTATTAAGTTCATAAGAACAGAGTAACACATTAAGAAAGATGACATGATGTAGAAGGATAAACTCATGCAATATGATATAAATCCCATCATTTTATCCTCGATGGCAACAATATAATACGTGCCTTGCTGCCCCTGCTGTCACTGGGAAAGGACACCGCTAGATTGAACCCAAAGCTAAGCACTTCTCCCATTGCAAGAAAGATCAATCTAGTAGGCCAAACCAAACCGATAATTCGAAGAGACTTGCAAAGATAACTTAATAACACATAAAAGAATTCAGAGGAGATTCAAATATTTCTCATAGATAAACTTGATCATAAACCCACAATTCTCGGATCTCGACAAACACACCGCAAAAAGAGTTACATCGAATAGATCTCCAAGAAGATCGAGGAGAACTTTGTATTGAGATTCAAAGAGAGAGAAGAAGCTATCTAGCTAATAACTATGGACCCGAAGGTCTGTGGTAAACTACTCACAACTCATCGAAGAGGCCTTGGAGATGATGTAGAGGCCCTCCATGGTCGATTCCCCCTCTGGCGGAGCGCCAACGAAGGCTCCAAGATGGGATCTCGCAGATACAGAAGGTTGCGGTGGTGGAAATAGTTTTTCGTGGTGCTCCTGGATGTTTTCGGGGTATGTGGATATATATATAGGAGGAAGAAGTAGGTCGGTGGACGCTCGAGGGGCCCACGAGGGTGGGGGGCGCGCCCACTTCCAGGGGCGCGCTGGGCACCCTCGTGGCCGCGTTCTCTGTTGCTTGACGTCCACTCCAAGTCCCCTGGATCACATTTGTTCCAAAAAGATTGCTCCCGATGGTTTCATTCCGTTTGGACTCCGTTTGATATTCCTTTTCTTCGAAACACTGAAATAGGCAAAAAACAGCAATTCAGGCTGGGCCTCCGGTTAGTAGGTTAGTCCCAAAAATGATATAAAAGTGTAATGTAAAGCTCATAAACATCCAAAACAGGTAATATAATAGCATGAAACAATCAAAAAATATAGATACATTGGAGACATATCAGGATGCTGGTGCCCGTGGACTTGATCGAGGGATCCTCGCGAGGATGAAGCCGAAATACCACGGTTCAGCGTGGTGTGTGCGCACAAGGGCAAGCCCTGGCACACACCTACCTAGCCCCACGCACGAGGAGCGTGAGGAGAAGTGGTGGGCGACTGCCACCTCTCTCATGTCCTTAGACCAAAAATAGCTTAGGAGAAGAAAACAGCTCGAGGGACCAGCGTTCGACTTTACCGAATCCATTGAAAGATTACTAAGAAACTGCAAGCAACTTCAGAAAGCAAATGAACAACCGCGTCCGACACCTAATCTAGTCTTCTCACCAGCGCGGAGCTAAGTGCTGCCACTAGGACGTGGGAGGGAGCCCCCATGAGGCCCCAGGGCGGCTCTCAGGAGACTCCGGGGCATGTACAGCCCCACTCGTTATTACGTGAGAGTGTCACGACATGAGACCTTCATAGGCCGGAGCCTTGATTCACAGGGCGGAGCCTTTCTTCAGGGGTAGAACTTCCAGAGGTGCTGGATGTTCCAGGCGTTCTGGATGGGGACCCCGTCCTATGTCTCCAGGCGCGCGGCACCAGGCCTGGAGACACGGGCAATCCTAAACGGTCCCTCCCAAATGGGAGAGAGCTTGTGCAGCCCTTCCCTGGAGAGCACCCACCTCAGGACGAGGTAGCCCACCTCTAACGTCCTGGAGTGGATGTTGAGTTAGTGGTACCGCCGCAGTGCCTGCTGATACCTCGCTGCTCGGAGTGATGCTTGATGGCGGCGTTCCTCCCCCAGCACGAGATCCATCCCCCGTGTGGTGTCCTGCTGCGTCTCATCGAATGCCAGGACCCACGTGGAGCGATGCTTGACCTCGTGAGGGAGAACCGCTTCTACTCCATAGACGAGGAAGAACGGAATTTCTCCTATTGGCTTCGTCGCGGTGGTGCAGATGGACCACGGCACGGACTACAGCTCGTCGAGCCAGCCCCTGCCGTAGGCCTTGCGCTTCTTCTTGAAGGTCCGGGTCTTGAGGCCCCTCAGGACTTCTGCATTGGCCCTCTCAGCCTGCCCATTGCTCCGCGGGTGAGCTACTGAGGCGTAGTAGATCTGCGCTCCAAGGTTAGCACAGTATGTTTTCAAAAGGTTGTTGGTGAACTGCGAGCCGCTGTCGGTGATGAGGCGGTTGGGGACCCCAAACCGGCTCACAATTCCCTTGATGAACTTGACAGGCGATCCAGCTAGGATGGTGTGCACGGCTTCTACCTCCGCCCACTTGGTGAACTTGTCGATGGCGACGTAGAGGTATCGGTAGCCCCCTGGCGCCCGAGGGAACAGTCCCAAGATGTCCAGCCCCCAGACCGTGAACGGCCACGTGAGCGGGATCGTCTGGAGGCCCTACGCGGGCTGGTGGATCTGCTTGGCATGAAACTGGCATGCTTCACAAGAGAGCACCAGCTCTGCAATGTCGGTGAGTGCGGTGGGCCAATAGAAGCCGCTGCGAAACGCCTTGCCCACCAGGGTGCGCGACGAGGAGTGATGCCCGCAGTCCCCACCATGTATGTCCGCCAGTAGCTCGAGCCCCTATTCTCTGGAGATGCATCGCAACGAAACGTTATTGGGCCTCCTGCGATATAAGTCACCATCCTTGATGTAGTACGCGGCGGTGGCCTGACGGGCCATGCGTTCGGCATCCTCCTTCTCCAGCAGGGTCCCTTGAAGCAAGTACGCCTTGAACTCTTCGGTCCAGCACCCCTCCCGAGGCTCGAGCATGAGTAGCAGGCGGGCTCCCGTGGGGTGACCATAGTCTGGGGCGCCCGTCTCGGGTGCCTGTGGCTAGTCCTCCTGAGGTGGTGCTGGAGTTATGATGTGTGGGGTCCCAGACGGCTTGAAGAGACGCTCCTCAAACACCCCTGGCTCCTGAGGGAGCCTGCGAGAGGCTCTTTTGGCGATGTTGTCTGCTTCCTTATTCGTCCCGCACGGCACGTGCTGCAGCTCCACGCCCATGAATCGCTTCTCCATTTTGCGCATCTCCTCCAGGTACGCCTCCATGTGTGCCTCCTTAGGCGTGTACTCCTTGTTGGAGAAGTTGACGAGAAGCTGAGAGTCACCCTTGATGGTGAGGCGCTTCACTCCCAGCGCGGCCGCGACCCTGAGTCCGGCGAGCAAGCCTTCGAATTATGTGATGTTGTTGGAGACCTTCTCGCCCTGCTGAAAGTAGAGTTGCACTACATAAAAAAGCTTGTCCTTGGTGGGTGTGATGAGGATGGCCCCCGCTCCTGCGCCTTGTCACGCAAACGCCCCTCGAAGTACCTGACCCATCTGTCCGGCTCTTCGTCTCCTGGCAGGAGGGAGCAATCCTCGCCTACTCCATGGTCAGGAGCGTCAGTCCACTCGGCCATGAAGTCTGCGAGGTTCGCGCCCTTGATGACCCTGGTGGTGCTGAACTCGAGATTGAATGCCTGAAGCTCAATGTTCCATTCAGCAACTCGCCCGACTACATTCAGGCTCCGGAGCACCCTCTCCAGCGGGTATGGTGAAACAACCTTGATGGGGTGGCCTTGAAAGTAGTGGCGCAGTTTCCTGGAGGCGACTAGAAGTGCGAGCAAGAGTTTCTGGGGCATGGGGTAGCACGCCCGGGCCTCCCTCAGTACTGTGCTAATGAAGTAGACAGGGTGCTCGACGAGGGGGGAAGCATCAGCGGAATCTTGTTCTTCACGAGGGCACAGGTCTGTTATGGCCTCACAAGGCCCGTTCTCAAGAGCCTTGACGGCCATGGGGTCAAACGTGGCTTCAGGAGGAATGTCGACCACTACGCCAGCCGAGACATCAGATGCCTCACCCTGGGGGTGTTGCGCCTTGCTTGACGGTTGTGCATCCTGCTGCGGCTTCTTGATTAGGCACTCCTTCCTTAGTGCCACCAGGGCAGCGCTGGCTGAGTGAGGGGTCGCTGCCAGATAGAGCACCAAGGGCTCGAGAGGGCACGGTGCCACCATGACTGGCGGGCTGGTCAAATATCTCTTGAGGTCCTGGAAGGCTGTGTCTGCCTCTGGGGTCCACTCGAATGGCTCCTTCCTCTTCATCAACTTAAAAAGGGAGGGCGTGCTCCCCCATCTTGGAAATGAAACGCCCAAGTGAGGTTACATAGCCCGCCAGCTTCTGCATCTCCTTCAGGGTCTGTGGGGGGTTCATGTCCTCTATCGCCTTGACCTTCTCTGGGTTGGCCTTGATCCCTCTGTGTGACACCAAGAAGCCCAACAGCTTGCTAGAAGGGACCCCGAACACACACTTATCGGGGTTAAGCCCAAGATCCATGTGGGGACCCCGACTCATAAGTCGTTATCACTGAATGCACGTGTACAGTGATCCTAGAGATCAATGCTCACTAAACACACAGGAGCTGAATAGCAAGAGTCTTACGTCCGTACATACCGTCTTACATAAATTATGACAATTACGGTCAAGTCTTGAGTATAACATTGCAGCGGAAATCTTCGTCGATGACTTGGACCCATGCCATCTGCCTTAACCCTACAGGCATTCTGATAGGGGAAGCGTCCTAGTTCGCATGTTCGTCTCTGAAGGACTCTTCTTCAAATTCATGTTCTTCCATGCCTGGCCAATTAAATAACTAGTGGCAAGCCAATGAGTACTTTGAATGTACTCGCAAGCAACCCATGATTTGGTTCAAAGTAAAATGCAATTGTACAACAAGTAAGCAACCTAGCTTCAAGCTAGTTGAGATGTCCTATCAACTTGTGATATATGCATCGATGAACATGGGTAACCTTGAGAACAGGTTACAGATATCAACATAAATAGAGTTTGGATCAATGTCATTTCATTCAACATGTTAAGTCACCACCTTGACACAATTAGTTCTCTTCTACACACACATGCACTGAGATTGTAAAATTTCTGGACATAGTTTATGTAGCACCTCCCAACTGTCCATGGCCGTGGACACGGCTATTCGAATAGTTTGACACTCTACAGAGGTTGCACACTTTACCCACAAGATCCGGGGAACTTTCGTGTCATCCACGACCCGCGGTACCTCAAGTACCCGGGGTAAGCCCCCGATCACTACCTTTCCCTAGCCGTGACTAACAAGGAACCCACTCCACTGGTAGTAGCCCCCGTGCCCAACATCGTCACAAAATAAATTCTTTTTGTGGAGCCTCGCTCCCATATTCATCACATATCACAAGCACGGGGTACCAACGGTGTGTCTAGTGCCCTGTAAAAACAGTCATGGCCGCCCTACCTAGCACGACCCCGTCCCGAGAGTGACCACAAATCACTCCCGTCACTAGTAATGCGGGCATCCATGTTAGCACGAACTAGTTAATCAATAATGCCCTTTCCCATATAAGGGTAGAGTGGTTGTGCATGTATGGTTGGGACGGTAATCACACATAATCTAATCCATCATTTTACACACACACACACACACACCAAAATCTCTCTTTGGTACACCACTTGTTCCTCAAGTGGTGGCCTTAGTTCAACATCTCCTAAGGGCATTAGGGGCACCCGATGGGGTTTTCAAAAGAATGTAACCACGAAGAGTTCATGGTACACATGCATCATTATGCATCAACTAGTCTTTTGACATTGCATTCATGAGCAAGGTAAAGTCATGAGTAGGGGTATGCATCATGTGGTGGTTCACAACAAGTCTACCACCGTCATATTTCATCATCATGCAATCAGAAAAGGGTACCGATGAACAAGAGGGTGTCATGGTCAAAGGGCTGCTTGCCTAGTTCATTAGAGTCTTCAATCCTTCTGGTCCTTCTCCAAGTACTCCGTCTACTTCGTCAACTAACGCCGGAAACAAACACAATAAGCAACACAACAAGGCAAAAAATAAAAGTGCTCTAAAAATGTGAGTTGGACTTCTCTAGGATGCCTTTGGTCATATGAAAAATTACCAAAGTTGTTTTATTGGAAATGGATCAGTGAGGACTTTTGAACATTTCAATATGATGGAAACAAGTGATTTAATGGATCCGCAAGTTGTCTACAAAATGCCTTTTTATAAAAAATTAGTAAAAGTACCCATTAAATCAGGCATGATTTTAGAAACATTTAGAAAAATGGTTTCACTGGATTTGGAGTTGAAATGAATATAATATGGATTTTTGAAGTGGACGTATGTGGATAAATGACCCTTTTAAAGGGTCAGGTGAAAACCAAGAACACCAAAAATGTCCACTATGGCCCATTAAATAGACCTTGATTTATGGAGTCAGTAGAAATTTGATTCATCAAATTTGGACACTATTTGAATTCTATTGAGATTTTACCAGTTATCTGGAAAAGAAAAGGAAAAAGAAAAAGGGGAAGGGCTTTACCCTTATCCAGCACACTGGACGCAGTTTAGCAGTGGGCCGGCCTAGTGGCTCAGCCGCGCGGGTGGGGAGAGGTGACGTCGGAGGCGTGTTCCAGGAGTGCGCCTTAGCACGGGGAAAGCAGATTTCTCCCGGCCCATCTCCACCTCAACTGCGGGCCCCAGCCGCTGGGTCACTAACGCGCGGGGCCCAGCGCTCAGGCCATCGCCTACCTCCCACTCAAAAAGAGAAGAGGCAGGGAAGGTGAGGTCGAGCGGGCGCCAGCGCTCTCCCGGGCGGCACGGGCTACCTCCTGCAGCGTACGACACACCGGTGGGTCCAGCGCGACTAGGCGTGCCCATCCAGGTGCTTCATGCCCATGGGGGAGCCCGGGAAGAGAAGGAGCTTCGGGTGCGGCGAACCGGGGTATCGTCAAGGATGAACTTGACGCCACAGCCTCCGGGTAGTGTAAATGGAGAGCGGGAGAGCTCCGTGGTGGTTGTGGTGATGCAATGACCCCCAAAGGTGGAGAGGAGGGGGCTCGGACAATGTGAATTTAGGCGATGGCTGGTGGCTCGGTTTCAGCCATGGAGGAGCAAGCAGGGCATGGGGAGGAGAATGACATGTTCTGGGTGGTGTACGGGAGAGAGAGGGAGCAAATGAAGCAGAGAGGAGGGCCTGGGACGGTCTTGAGTAGGAGGGGCGAGGTGCACCATGGACAGAGCACTCGGCCTCCGCTGCAACGGCGCTGGCGATCGTTTGAGGGGGGGTGAGCGTGTCTGAGGCATACGTGGGAGTCGTCTAGGTCGTGGGGGAGAGAGAGGGGAGGAAGGGCAGGGCTCTAGCGCTCACACGTGCGAGGCCATGCATTGGCCTAGCCGGGCGGCGTCAGGCACGCACCGCAGGAGGTAAGAGGGAGAGGGGAAGGAGGGGCCAGCATGCTAACGCACCGAGGATCTCGAGGCTACCTTGGGGGACATCATCCCTCTGCCCAAGTCCTGCCGGAGACCTCGGGAGGGCCGAGCCACATTGTTCTGGTGCTCCAGAGCGAGACTTTGGCCAACATGGGCATGTATTTTTGTGGAGTGGGCGCGGCCACTTGTGTCTGGGAGCTTTATGAGGGAGTAAACAAAGTGGAAATGGCATTGGACGCGCGGGGGAGCCTCTGGAGGAGAGGTGAGGTTGAGAGAGAGGGGAAATGCTGCTGTCCAGAGAGGAAAAATGGGGTTCTCCCCCTTCATCATTGCTTCCTCGGGCAGAAAAGGATACATGTGCTAGAGGGGGACTAGGATGGGTTGTGGTAAAAAGTAGAACTCATGGAGATTAGTGGAAGTGGTCAAATTGGTGTTTTTAGAAAGATGGCAGAAGGTGTCTGTTGATGATTTGGGAAAGAAGATGAACTCCTCTTGTCATAAGGCTTGACAGGGTCAAATGGTATGAGAAACTAAGAGGTTACACCAATATAGAGTCCATTTGGGCAAAGTTGCCAATGCAACTTTTGTAAACCCTATAAATCAACAAAAATGAGTTTTCCAAGATCTAGTCGTGCAAAACTATTCTCCTTGTTGCACCACTTGGTGTACTGTCATAATTGAGGGTTTAGAACATGCCCACAAAGGTTAAGAGCAAAAGGAGAAAGCTGGCAATGTAAAGTTGTTCAAATTTGGTTCTGGACAGAGAGGGTTTGGGGGCACTTTGATCAAGATAACATTATCCCCAACTTGTACCATTTGGTATAGATGATTAATTAGACCATTTGAGCATGTGCACCAAGTTTGAGAACATTTGGACATGTTTGGCAATGTAAAGTTGCTCAAACTTCAAAATGGACATAAATGGTTTTGAGGGGATTGGATGATGTTATATTGTTCTCCAAGACATGAGACTTCGCAAGAACACCAAATAGGGCATTTGTGACATGCTAGAATTTTCTTGGAATTTACAGAGAAATTTTCCTTTATAAATATTTCAAAATCTTGAAATATCTATAAAGGGTTTTTGAGGGATTTGACCAATATTTTGAACATGACCATGTGTTGAAACTCTTATATATGGCCAATATATGTCCACTGAGTTTCCCTAAATTTTGTAAAAATATTTTTGAAAGAGTTAAATAATTTTATCCTATTAAAGACCATTTCTGGCCTTAAGAAAAAGCCTTTAAATAAAATAGGAAAATAACTTTTAAAAATTAAATATTAGTGGTTTATGGTAGTATTATATCTAATAGGAGTAAAATATGTTTCTGGAAAGATTTTTCATACCCCAAATCTAGTACTTGTAGTGCAAACCTTAATTCAGGGGGTTTTGGAAAACTAAATTTAGAAAATACTTTTTGGCCAAATTATTTTTGTAAGAAAATTCTATAATGTATTATACATATGGCATGATCATTGGTTCAAGAGTTTTGAGCAAGGAGATGAAGTATAGGAGTTGGAGGATTTATTTGATTTTTGGAGCACTTGCAAACAGCAGACAAAAAATCAATCAAGCAGAGTCCAAAGCACGCAAAAGTTTTTGTCAAACCACATTTTATCATGATTGTTAGCTTAAGTGTAGTGGCATGAAAATCAGGGTGTGACAGACCTACCCCCCTTACAAGAATCTTGTCCCCGAGATTCCCAAACTAGGTGCGGAAAAGGGTATGGAGACTTGGATCTAGGGTGATCTTCATGTCCTTATACTGCTTCTGCTTCCGAGTGGTGCTCCATTTAACCTTGAGGTACTTGATGGTGTGGCTTTGTGTATGACGTTCTGCTTGATCTAGGTTGCTAAGGGGTTTCTTGCATTGGTCAGGTTGGGCTGGGGGTCGATGGCTTGGTGATTGATGTCCTTGTTAGTGATCGGGCTAGTTAGGAAGTTCGAAACACTTCTGGTGTTGTGTCGTGTGGAAAACGTTGTGCACAGTGGGTAACTCAGGTGGTAACTCCAGCTTGTGACCGTCTTCTCTTCGTCTTGTATTGATCTCGAAGGGGGGACGATAAATCTTGGTGTGAGCTTCCTTTTGACATGGAAATGCTTGGTTCCTTTGAGAGGACTGGTTTGCAGATACGCACGGTCTTCGACGAGGAAGCTCACTTCTTGATGATGGTGGTTGGTATAGTTCCTCCTCCTTGACATGGCGGTCTTCAGATGTTCCCTAACCACATGAACAATTCTTCTTCCATCCTCGGGTAGGCAAGTAGGTCACCAAATAAAGATGACAACCAACTTGTCCAAGTACTCTATGAAGACTTGTTCATGGGGTACATAAAGTAGGTTGGGGTACTGGTGGTGGTCACGGTTGAGTATGGGTCAAGGTGTTCTCGACCTAGATCCAAAACCCATGGTCATGATCTGACCATGTTGTGGCTTGGTAAGGCTTAAGGGTTTCAAGGATTCTACGGTGCGAGTGAACGTCTGTCATCTTATCCTTGAGCACAGTTTCTGAGATGCCAATTGTTCTATCTAGTCTTCCAAACAAATCACATCATATTTCTGAAAGAAACATCCCGTATAGGTCAATTCCAATCATCTCTCATGCAGTTTATATCCTCATGGCTCCCGAGAGGAGGTCTTAACAAAATCATACATTTCTACTATCCCCAAACTCATGTGTCTCGCTATCCTGATGTAAAAATCCATGGGTAGAACATACAACTGCAAAACTTGAATTGAACATGACAATACAAGTGCTCAGCCTATTCTTACAAGGTCCAAGATATTGCATCTCTATCCTAAGGAAACATGTCGTATGCCACTCCAAGATCTTGTTTCCTTCCTATGAATCAACTCCAACAGCCCATTAACCTGCATCAATCACTACATAATCCGTTAATTCTACAAATCCAATGTCTATGGTGTTTCACATGATCTACTAATGTCCTATAATCCCCAAATACTTGAATGGGCTATCTGTATTATAGTAAGTCCACAAATTCCCATTATCACGATTAAGTAAACTCCAAGGTCAAGCTCGTAAAGATTCCTAAATAAACTCCGACAATTAATCAATCTCCTACTTCATTGTCCATCGATAAACATGGTATGATGATAGAGGTCATTAATCTAAATCCAATTTACTCAGGGGAAACGAAGGTTATGCTACCCTATTATCATGATCCAACCAAGTTCATTTACCAACATGAAAACCTCATAATCCACCAAAGAGTGTCAGATAATTCCTCAAGGTTACCAGTATAGCTCCATCAAGTCATTTGTCCTCTATTCTTATATCCTCAAATTCTCTTCCCTATGGCATCACCAGTTCTTGTGTTATGCTAGGATGACAATGTGCTTGTTCACTATGTCCACTAGTTCCATAATGAACTGTTACGCCCCCGATTCGATCGTACACTAATCATACACGCAAATGTGTACAATCAAGATCAGGGACTCACGGGAAGATATCACAACACAACTCTAGACACAAATAAAATAATACAAGCTTCATATTACAAGACAGGGGCCTCGAGGGCTCGAATACATAGCTCGATACACAAGAGTTAGCGGAAGCAACAATATCTAAGTACAGACATAAGTTAAACAAGGATGCCTTAAGAAGGCTAGCACAAAAGCAACACGATCGAAGAGGCCAGGCCTCCTGCCTGGGACCTCCTAAACTACTCCTGGTCGTCTGCGGTCTCCACGTAGTAGAATCCGTCGGCAGTGGCATCGGGCTCCAGGGATCCACCATGTCGTTGCATTAACCCGAAAGAAGAAAGAAGGGGGAAAGGGGGAGCAAAGCAACTGTGAGTACTCATCCAAAGTACTCGCAAGCATCAGATCTATACTAGGTATGCACTGGTATCAAATGGAGGTTTGTATCTGTGGACTGAACTTCAGAATGCCAGAATAGAGGGGGAGGCCTAGCCTATCGAAGACTAGCATCTTCAAGCAAGTCCAAGCATCTTGCAGCATGTAGGAGAGTAAAGAATAGCGGTTTATAATTAACAAGCATGTTATAACATTAATGCCCAGAGATCCTTCCTCGACTCCCTGTGAGAAATTAATCCCGGAGCCACATATCTCAAGTATCCATTTGTAGTTGTATAAGATCAGGATATAAGTCTGAACGTCCGTTTACCATGGCCACGGCTATTAATAGATAATCTTCCCTGCAGGGGCGCACCAAGTTTTCCAACACGCTCGATCACTCTGGCCGGACACACCTTTCTGGGGTCAATGCCCGGCCTCGGAAGATCAACACGTCGAAGCCCTACCTAGGCTCAGCGGAGAGGTCCCCGCCAATCTACCTCCTAAGCACTCCGGGGTCTGGGCCCATCGCCCATTGCACTCCAGGTCATTGTGCGCGGGGTGGGTCCAGGCTCCACCTCTACATGGATGGTGCCCGCCCAGCCATGCCGCACTGCTGAACTGGACGTCTGACAAAGCTTCGGCTGATACCACGACGCCGAGGCCCATAACTATTCTCGCGTGGTGGTTGGTGCATAAAGGCCAGAGGCCAACTCAGAACAAATACCCAAACCATAGTGTATTATTAGCTTGCGGAGACGAGCAGAGACTCACAATCGAAAGTGACCCCGTCGCCCCGTCTTGTGGACTTACGACAAGGGCATAGAATGCCCGACCGTGCCACGTAACCATCTTGCATGTGCTCTCTGGGCCCGCCCGACTTTCACCAAGGTCTCAAGTAAATTCAAGGTAACCGTGTGTCCAAACATCAAGGGGAAAACCCGAGCAATCACCCCCGGTGGATTCCACTCAATATAATCATCAAGGTGAACGTAAGAGGGACCACCCTCGAGGTTCACACTTGAGGTGTTGCACGACAGAGCCGTATCGGGAATGGTGAACGAGGAACGATCCTTGTTGACCACGAGCGAATAGCTACACTACAAAATTATCATCAGGAGTGCGTTATGAGGGATCACCCTCGGCACTCGATAGTAGCTCTGCAGAGCCGAGCAACTAAAGGGGCATGATGTGATGTGAGGTGTCGGGCTCTGGTCATCGATCACGTTGATCGAGTCATCACAGATGAAGCAGGGGCAACAAGGACAAGTGGGGGTCACTGATGGATCACTAACCAGCCTATACTAAGCAGTTTAGGATAAGTAGGTAGGTAACAATAGCAGGTACAAAAGTAGGCTATGCATCAGAATAGGAGCAAACAATAACAATAGCAAAATCTAATGCAACCATGAGAGTATAGAATGAGCGATATCAGGATGATCAAAGGGGGGGCTTGCCTGGTTGCTTAGGCGAGAAGGAGGGGTCGTCATCGACGTACGCGATCACAGCGACGTCGGGAGCCATCACGGGGTCTACCAAAGATAAGAGGGGGGAGAAAACAGTAAATACGTAGCAAGCAAGAGTATAACAGGACAACATGCAGAGCTAGATGTGTTCTAACATGGTGCTACACAATACCGGTGAAGGGTGATGGAAGATGAACCGGAGGGGAAAGGTTGCATGTTCACTATGCTAGGGACGTGTGGCGGGCAAATGGACAACATATTCGGATTCGTCTCGTCATTCTGAGCAACTTTATGCAGAAAACTTTTTCATCCGAGTTACAGTTAATTTTCTATGAATTTTCAAAGGTTAAAACATTTTCTGGAATTATTTTAAATTAATAGAAAGGTTTATTGCGTCAATATGACATCACAGTGACATCAGCAGTCAGCATGGCGGCTGACTAGGTCAAACCTGACCAGTGGGTCCCACCTGCCAGCCTCTGTTACTTAACAAAGCTTATTTTAAACTAAACTAAGGTTAATTAGCTGCTGGCCCCACATGTTAGTGGCTGATTAGCTAAACTAATTACTTTTAACTATAAAACCATTTTAATTAGTTATTTAAGCAGTGGGACCGGCTCGTCAGTGGCACTGTACTACCATGTCAGCATGTTGACTGGGTCAACTGGGCCAAGTGGGACCCAGGGTCAGTGGCTGAGCGATGGGGCCCGCGGCTTCACGTCGGCGCCGATTCAGCGCATCCATTGGAGTGCGCCGGCGAGGTCGAATGGTGGTGAAGACTGCGGCTAGCCTGGATCTCGCGTACGGGTGGCCATCTGCCGTGTTTTCGGGTGCGTTGGAAAGCTGGCGGTGGGCCGCATCGGATGGCAGCGATGGCGAGGCCAGGGACGCAGCATAGCGACGGCGGCGAGCACAACGGCGCACGGCCGGAATCGGTCGCGAGAGGAAAACAACGAAGCGGGCGCGTTCGAACTAAACGGCTAGGCCAGGCAGCATCTACGCGCGCGGGCGAGCATCATGAGCAGTTGCGCATGACCATTTGGTCGCCGGACGGCTGCCGGCGATGAGGTTGCGCAGTGGCGATCTCGGGCAAGTCAGGATCGGGCACTATCGGTCAAAATCAACGACGAGGAAAAGGGGGAGAGGGAGGCGGAGCTCACTATGAGAGCGTAGGGTCTGGGCAGCAAGGGCGGGGAGAACCGGTGGAGCAGATCAACGGCGAGGTCGCGCAATGGCCGTAGATGAGGAATAGGAAGAATGCGACGGTGGTTTTGCTCCCGGTCCTGATCCAGTGTCGAGGAAGAAGAGGCGGACCAAGACGGAGCTCCCGGACTTGTCGGGGCGGCGAACGGGCGACGATGGCCGTAGTCTTCATGGTGGCGAGGCCATGGCGGAGTGGAGAAGCAGCAGCGCGTGGGGGAAGGGGGTCTGAGTGGGGAGGCAGAGGGGAGGGCAAGGGGGAGTGGGCGAGCGGGGGAAAGGTTCGAGGCGTCGGTGGAGGTGGTGATCTTATCGCCTTAGCGGCGGGGACGGCGAGGTGGTCGGGCTGCGGCCGACGGGCGCGGGCCCTCGGTTGGTCCAACAGGGCGGGGAAGACGACAGGGGGAGGAGGAGTGGGCTGGGCAGGCTGGCTTGTGGGGCTTAGCCCAGGTGGGTTAGGCCCAGGGGCAGGGGCCTTTTCTATTTGTTTTTTTTACTTTTGTTTTTTCCTTTAAAAGCTTTCCTGTTTTCCTAAACTTTTGAAAACAAAACTAGTTATATTAAATAGAGGACTTGCACCTAAATTAATATTATAAAATAGGCTACTGCCACATACAATTTGGCACATTAAAAAAAGTAGTTTGCATTTGTTTAATAAATAAAAGCATTTAATAATAGTTTTAGCCCCTGTTTTATTTATTTTAGGGCATTAAAAACACGTTTTAAAATATAGGTTTCAACATGACAAATAACCAGAGATTATTTGTCACACTTTGAACATTTTAGTTTTTATGTTTGAGAATTTTTGCTGTTCAACTTAATTCTAAATTTTGAATTCGAACGTGATTGGATCATCGCGAGGCTACCAACAGTAATCGCGGTGACGTGGCATCATTCGTAGAGGGTTACTGTAGCTTAAGTATCCGGGCGTCACAATTCTCCTCCACTACAAGAAATCTCGTCCCAAGATTTAAGAGATGGAGTAAGGTGGAAGGACTCGGGAAGGGCGAAGCTCGATACAAGATAGGTACCTGGGGGCTATCTCAATGAACATGGCATAGAGGTATCTGTCGAGTTGAAATTCAAGAAAGTCATTGAGAGCAAGGTGCAATAAGAAGCTTCAACCAGGTAGGAAATTGTTCCTTACCTGAAACAGAGGGTGAAAGGGGTTCAGAGCAATGGGAATAAGTATTGCGTCTGATACCGGAATAGATCACTAGGAAGATGGCTCGCGATTTACATACAAAGCCAAGCACGAGAAACAATTTTGAAAAATTGGAATGTACAGGAGAGTCAGGTTTCGATCATGTGGAACTATGGGTTATGGGCCCACCATGTGGGTTAAGAGAAGGAAGGGTGCTAACATTTGCACGGTCATGATAGAAAGGCCGGTCAGAGGACAACCTGTCAGTTATGTTGGTAACAACATTGGTACCAAGGGCGAGTGACGAAGAGAACCATTTTCCTGCTCGTTAAGACGAGGCGGACCAATAGGCAAAGTTCTCGTCCATCAGTGGCTACCGGAATGTCATCAACAATAGCAACAAGGTCTTACTAACAGAGGTTGTACACCGAGGTGTTTACATAAGCAGGGAATCATCACTGCTCGGATATGTTAGGTTGCATGAAAGGTTAAACAAAACAATGGAAAGGAAAGTGTTGACTCAAACTAATTATTGGTGTTCTCGAGTGTCTAACAACTCAAAAACCGTGGAAAATTGGAATCAGCAAGAAATAATGGTTGATGAAGAACTCATAAGAGGTTATGTAGTTCCATGATATTCTCGAGATACCAGAGGGTAATACTCGAAGGTAGATCAAAGTAGAGGTTGGACGGGTGAAA
Organism: Triticum aestivum; assembly: GCF_018294505.1. Lineage (NCBI taxonomy): Eukaryota > Viridiplantae > Streptophyta > Magnoliopsida > Poales > Poaceae > Triticum > Triticum aestivum. The sequence continues at coordinate 281,756,102 of NC_057810.1, read as the reverse complement.
AGATCTGAAGAAGACAAGTATGTTAACTTGTCCGAGAAATGGAATCAAAGGAGAACAATCATGGTCAGAACCACGGTTGCCAAGGATCAAATATAGATTCAAGATGAACTTATCACAGGGGGATTATTATGATTACAAGAAGCTTCCATGATAAGTTCCACATCGGGTCCATGGGCATAAACACAAAGGTTCAAGGTCGACTCCCACTTCTGTAATGAACAACTTCCCATTCACTTCTCGCATTCGAAGAAGTTGTAGCATTGAAATTTTACCTAACGAAAAGCCAGTAGAGTGTAACCTGCATAACTTTCGAGTTCACACAGATTTAGGGAAGACATAGATTCAACCCATCGGGGCATCTTAGGAGCATATACCACGAACTTAGGAATAAATAACTCAAGCTCGGAAGCAGAGCATGGTTGACAAAAGCAGGGGATATAAGGCATTATGTATCGAAGGAAAAGCTCACAAGGTTACTAAAAATGAAGGACGTTGTCGGAAAGAACCCAACAAAGGACTTGGAGATCCACAATGGATCTGATGTGAGTATCGGTACTCAACCAGAAGAAGAAAGAATGCAAGGAGGTCAGGTTATAGAAACAACAGACCAAATCAAAGCTCAAATGCAATGGAATTATGATTCCCAAATCGGGGCATCAGAAGCAGAGGCTTTGCCCAAAGACAAGTAAGTTGAAAAGACATAGATCGACAATCAATCAAGGTTTGATCTGTCGAACACCAGCTCATGTCTGGAGTGATATCTGAACCAAGGGGAGAATTTATAAATAGGATTGATGATCGTGAGCATTCGTAAACAAATTGAATCAAATGCTCGAAATCACGATGACAAAGGATGTTGATGAGTATTAATAGACATATAGAGTAACCATAATGCAAGCAGATAAGTATTTGCCGAGCAATATTTGGAGAGGATTATCGGAAGATCGGATAGTACTTCAAAGTATGATTCACATAATCAACTAGGAATGAACAAATCCTCAAAAAGTGTGAGGAATTATACATGGGGGTATTCATGCGGCAAGGAACTGCAGGGCAGTAAGCATAAAGGATTCTCGGAACATCAGCAAGTATTTCAGGACATCTTGTAATAACAAGGGCAACTGGAGATGAAGGTATGAACGACAACTATAGGTAGTTACCCATAAGGAATTATCAGTGCTAGGGATCGCAACGGCGAAGGTACAAGGGACTTGGTAAAACATCGGAGAGTATCTTCAGAATCTTCTGGTGCACCAAGTAATCATCTGGAGTGAGGCGCTCTCCGGGAGAAAGTATTTACGAGATCCTAGAGTTAGAGTTGACAAAATCATTTAACCCAAATAGAAGAGAGATTAGAGTCCCAGAGTATAGATGCGGAGTAAAAGATCCTAATACCACCCAATGGCGACGTGGGCCCGTAAGCCACACAGCCATGTTAGTAAAACAGTTTTTCAAAGACTAGACTCAACTTCGGCCAAGGAGTTGGAAAGGGGATCCTACAGGCAATCGGCTCTGATACCAACTTCTGACGCCCCGATTCGATCATACACTAATCATAAACGCAAATGTGTACGACCAAGATCAGGGACTCAAGGGAAGATATCACAACACAACTCTAGACACAAATATAATAATACAAGCTTCATATTACAAGCCAGGGGCCTCGAGAGCTCAAATACATAGCTCGATACACAAGAGTTAGCGGAAGCAACAATATCTGAGTACAGACATAAGTTAAACAAGGATGCCTTAAGAAGGCTAGCACAAAAGCAACGCGATCGAAGAGGCAAGGCCTCCTGCCTGGGACCTCCTAAACTACTCCTAGTCGTCTGCGGTCTCCACGTAGTAGAATCCGTCGGCGGTGGCATCGGGCTCCAGGGATCCACCATGTGGTTGCATCAACCCGAAAGAAGAAAGAAGGGGGAAAGGGGGAGCAAAGCAACCGTGAGTACTCATCAAAAGTACTCGCAAGCATCAGATCTATACTAGGTATGCACTGGTATCAAATGGAGGTTTATATCTGTGGACTGAACTTCAGAATACCAGAATAGAGGGGGAGGCCTAGCCTATCAAAGACTAGCATCTTCAAGCAACTCCAAGCATCTTGCAGCATGTAGGAGAGTAAAGAATAGCGGTTTATAATTAACAAGGATGTTGTAACATTAATACCCAGAGATCCTTCCTCGACTTCCTGCGAGAAATTAATCCCGGAGCCACATATCTCAAGTATCCATTTGTAGTTGTATAAGATCAGGATATAAGTCTGAACGTCCGTTTACCATGGCCACGGCTATTAATAGATAATCTTCCCTGCAGGGGGTGCACCATGTTTTCCAACACGCTCGATCACTCTGGCCGGACACACCTTTCTGGGGTCAATGCCCGGCCTCGGAAGATCAACACATCGCAGCCCTACCTAGGCTCAGTAGAGAGGTCCCCGCCGATCTACCTCCTAAGCACTCCGGGGTCTGGGCCCATCGCCCGTTGCACTCCGGGTCGTTGCGCGTGGGGCGGGTCCAGGCTCCACCTCTACATGGATGGTGGCGGCCCAGCCGTGCCGCACTGCTGAACTGGACATCTGACAAAGCTTCGGGTGATACCACGATGCCGAGGCCCATAACCATTCTCGCGTGGTGGTTGGTTTGTAAAGGCCAGAGGCCAACTCAGAACAAGTACCCAAACCATAGTGTATTATTAGCTTGCGGAGACGAGCAGAGACTCACGATCGCAAGTGACCCCGTCGCCCCGTCTCATGGACTTACGACAAGGGCCTAGATTGCCCGGCCGTGCCACGTAACCATCTTGCGAGTGCTCTCCGGGCCCACCCGACTTTCACGAAGGTCTCAAGTAAAGTCAAGGTAACCGTGTGTCCAAACATCAAGGGGAAAACCCGAGGAATCACCCCCGGTGGATTCCACTCAGTGTAATCATCAAGGTAAACGTACGAGGGACCACCCTCGAGGTTCACACTTGACGTGTTGCACGAAAGAGCCATATTGGGAATGGTGAACGAGGAACCAGCCTTGTTGCCCATGACCAAATAGCTACACTACAGAATTATCATCAGGAGTGCGTTATGAGGGATCACCCTCAGCACTTGATAGTAGCTCTGCAGAGCTGAGTAACTAAAGGGACGTGATGTGATGTGAGGTGTCGGGCTCTGGTCATCGATCATGTTGATCGAGTCGTCAAAGATGAAGCAGGGGCAACAAGGACAAGTGGGGGTCACTGATGGATCACTAAACAACCTATACTAAGAAGTTTAGGATAAACAGGTAGGTAACAATAGCAGGTACAAAAGCAGGCTATGCATCAGAATAGGAGCAAATAACAGTAGCAAAATCTAATGCTAGCATGAGAGTATAGAATGGGCGATATCAGGATGCTCAAAGGGCGGGCTTGCCTGGTTGCTCAGGCGAGAAGGAGGGGTCGTGGTCGACGTAGTCGATCACAGCGGCATAGGCAGCCGTCACGGGGTCTACCGAAGAGAAGGGGGGGAGAAAACAGTAAATACGTAGCAAGCAAGAGCATAACAGGATAACATGCAGAGCTAGACATGTTCTAACGTGGTGCTACACAATACCGGTGAAGGGTGATAACATCCCGGAAGTTTTCCCGGTTCCGGACATCTGTCAGACAAATGAACCAAAGGGTAAAGGTTGCATGTTCGCTATGCTAGGGACGTGTGTCAGGCAAATGGACCGCATATTCGGATTCGTCTCGTCATTCTGAGCAACTTTCATGTAGAAAACTTTTTCATTCGAGTTACGGTTAATTTTCTATGAATTTTCAAAGGTTAAAACATTTTCTGGAATTATTTTAAATTAACAGAAAAGGTTTATTCCACCAACATGACATCACAGTGACATCAACAGTCAGCATGGCGGCTGACCAGGTCAAACCTGACCAGTGGGTCCCACCTGCCAGCCTCTGTTACTTAACAAAGCTTATTTTAAACTAAACCGAGGTTAATTAGCTGCTGGGCCCCACATGTTAGTGGCTGATTAGTTAAACTAATTACTTTTAATTATAAAACATTTTAATTAGTTATTTAAGCGGTGGGACCGGCTCGTCAGTGGCACTGTACTACCACGTCAGCGTGTTGGCTGGGTCAACTGAGCCAAGTGGGACCCAGGGTCAGTGGCTGAGCGATGGGGCCCGCGGCGCCACGTCGGCGCCGAGTCAGCGTGGCCACTAGAGTGCGCCGGCGAGGTCGAACGGCGGTGAAGACTGCGGCTAGCCCGGATCTCGCGTACGGGTGGCCATCTGCCGTGTTTTCGGGTGCGTTGGAAAGCTGGCGGTGGGCCGCATCGGATGGCCGCAGTGGCGAGGCCGGGGACGCAGCGTAGCGATGGCGGCGAGCACAATGGCGCACGGACAGAATCGGTCACGAGAGGAAAACGGCAAAGCGGGCACGTTCGAACTAAACGGCTAGGCCAGGAAGCATCTACGCGCGCGGGCGAACACGATGAGCAGCTGCACATGACCATTTGGTCGCCGGCCGGCTGCCGGCGATGAGGTTGCGCAATGGTGAGCTCGGGCGAGTTAGGACCGGGCACTATCGGTCGAAATCGACGACGAGGAAAAGGGGGAGAGGGAGGCGGAGCTCACTGTGAGAGCGTAGGGTCTAGGCAGTGGGTGCGGGGAGAACCGATGGAGCAGATCAACGGCGAGGTCATCCAATGGCTGTAGATGAGGAAGAGGAAGAATGCAACGGTGGTGGCGCTCCCGGTGCCGATCTAGTGTTGAGGAAGAAGAGGTGGACCACGATAGAGCTCCTGGACTTGTCGGGGTGGCGAACGAGCAACGATGGCTGCGGTTTCATGGTGGCGAGGCCATGGCGGAGAGGAGAAGCAGCAGTGTGTGGGGGAAGGGGATCTGAGTGGGTAGGCAGAGGGGGAGGGCAAGGGGGAGTAGGCAAGTGGGGGAAGGGTTCGAGGCGTCGGTGGGGGTGGCGATCTTATCGCCTCGTCGGTGGGGACGGTGAGGTGGTCGCGCTGCGGCCCACGGGCGCGGGCGCTCGGTCGGTCAAACAGGGCGGGGAAGACGACAGGAGGAGGAGGAGTGGGCTGGGCCGGCTGGCTTGTGGGGCTTAGCCCGGGTGGGTTAGGCCCAGGGGGCAGGGGCCTTTTCTATTTGTTTTTTTACTTTTGTTTTTCTTTTAAAAGCTTTCATGTTTTCCTAAACTTTTTAAAACAAAACTAATTATATTATATAGAGGACTTGCACCTAAAATAATATTATAAAATAGCCTACTGCCACATATAATTTGGCACATTAAAAAAAGTAGTTTGCATTTGTTTAATAAATAAAAGCATTTAATAATAGTTTTAGCCCCTGTTTTATTTATTTTAGGGCATTAAAAACACATTTTAAAATATAGGTTTCAACATGACAAATAACCAGAGATTATTTTTCACACTTTGAACACTTTAGTTTTTATGTTTGAAAAAACTTTTGTTCTTTGACTTAATTCTAAATTTTGAATTCGATCGTGATTGGATCGTTGCGAGGTTACCAACAGTAATCGTGATGATGTGGCATCATTCATAAAGGGTTACTGTAGCTTAAGTATCCGGGCGTCACATGAACCCAGTGTTGTGCAAGGTTACGGAGGCTTAACTGGTTCTCTTACAATTTCACAGGTTAACCTCATGGTTAAGGACTCGAGCTGGGGTATATCGTGAAGTCTCGAAGGGTCCAGGGATGTGCTTCTAATGTTGAGGAGTAAACTTAACTCTACTGGGTTGCACTTGGTGGAGGAGGCTGCAGCAAAAGTCTCCAGTGCTAGTTGGTCATCGAAGTGGAATCCTTGGTGCATCTTGCCTTGCTGGTCTTCGGTTGATGAGAGAGGTGAGAGGGTAAGTAGCATAGATGGGGGATGCCTAACGGGGGTTCTATAGTGCAGGTGCAAACAAACAAGTGCCAAAAGAGCCAAGCACAAGCATCAAGATAAGGAAGGTGATATTGTCGCCTAGTTGTTGCGTAGGGCAAAAAGGGCGGCTGATATCAAAACACAAACAAATAAAAACAATCAACACTCAGTCATGGTTCTATTCAAACCATCTTACGGACTCGACTGCGCATAGGGGGTACATGACTCATCCTACCCTAGGGGTTCTCGGACTCAGTAGTCTTGCTTGCTTCGTGCCTCCTGCAGTCTTCTGGGGTTTTCCTCAGGCGTCGCTAAGTTTCTTGTAGTTGTTCGATGAACAATCTAGGTTGAGCCTGAAGAGTCTTCAATAACTTCTCGCATGTTGAAGTAATGCGGTGAAGGTGGCTCCTCATAGCTGGCATTGAATTTGTCTTCAGTTGTCTTCTTAATCATGACGATCCCTTTTGCCTTTTAAGGCATCAAGGGTTCCGGGTAAGCAATCATTTATGTAATGACATTAACAAAGCATATTAGAGGTCCAACCTATCGGTTATGTTGATGACAACATCGACACCAAGAGCGAGGGATGAAGAGAACCGTTTTCCTGCTCACTATAGTGAGGCGGACCAAATGGCGAGGTTCTCATCCACTGGTGGTTGCCGATACAACAACGGTAAAGACAGGGTTGCTCTATTAGTGATGTATATCATGATCTTGCATATCCTATGCCCTGATCATCGTAGGCCGAGGCATCACCATCCTCTGGGTCTTCATGTCCCCATTCCTCGAGACGATCTCTCTATTGGTATTGTCTTGTCATGGTGTCGCCAAACTTGTGTTCTGAAGATGTGGGCGATCGTCTGGCAAGGTGTATTCCTTCTAGGCTATCCATGAGGATTTCAAGGAATCCAGTGTCCAGGGGCATAGGGATTCTGGCGACCATTTAAAATTTGAGGGAGAAGAGATTAATAAGGAAAGTATTTCTTAGCTTTCGAAAAACTGAGAATGGGAAGAGAAGTATAGATAGTTTTTGAAAATTAGTGATAGTTTTTGGAAAAAATTTTACCCTAACTAACAACCATGCTAACTAAGGCTTCCTACAGTCAGGATGGCTCTGATACCAGCTCTGTGGGGACCCCGACTCATAAGTCGTGATCATCGAATGCACATGTACAGTGATCCCAGAGATCAATGCTCACTGAACACACATGAGCTAAATTACAAGACTCTTACATCCGTACATACCGTCTTACATAAATTATGACCATTATGGTCAAGTCTTGAGTATAAGATTGCAGCGGAAATCTTCGTCGATGACTTGGACCCATGCCATCTGCCTTAAGCCTACAGGCATTCTGACTGGGGAAGCGTCCTAGTTCGCATGTTCGTCTCCGAAGGACTCTTCTTCAAATTCATGTTCTTCCATGCCTGGCCAATTAAATAACCAGTGGCAAGCCAATGATTACTTTGAACGTACTCGCAAGCAACCCATGATTTGGTTCAAAGTAACAATGCAATTGTACAACAAGTAAGCAACCTAGCTTCAAGCTAGTTGAGATGTCCTATCAACTTGTGAGATATGCATCAATGAACATGGGTAACCTTGAGAACAGGTTACAGATATCAACATAAATAGAGTTTGGATCAATGCCATTTCATTCAACATGTCAAGTCACCACCTTGACACAATTAGTTCTCTTCTACACACACATGCACCGAGATTGTAAATTTTCTGGACATAGTTTAAGTAGCACCTCCCAACTGTCCATGACTGTGGACACGTCTATTCGAATAGTTTGACACTCTGCAGAGGTTGCACACTTTACCCACAAGATCCTGGGAACTTCCATGTCATCCACGACCTACGGTACATAAAGTACCTGGGGCAAGCCCCCGATCACTACCTTTCCCTACACGTGACTAACAAGGAACCCACTCGATTGGTAGTAGCCCCCGTGCCCAAGATCGTCACAAAATAAATTCTTTTTGTGGAGCCTCACTCCCATATTCATCACTTATCACAAGCACGGGGTACCAACAGTGTGTCCGATGCCCTGTAAAAACAGTCATGGCCGCCCTACCTGGCACGACCCCATCCCGAGAGTGACCACAAATAACTCCCATCACTAGTAATGCAGGCATCCATGTTAGCACGAACTAGGTAATCAATAATGCCCTTTCCCATATAAGGGTAGAGTGGTTGCGCATGTAAGGTTGGGACGGTAATCTCACATAAATCCAATCCATCATTTTACACACACACAAAAATCTCTCTCCGGTACACCACTTCTTCCTCAAGTGGTGACCTTAGTTCAACAACTCCCAAGGGCATTAGGGGCACCCGATGGGGTTTTCAAAAGAATGTAACCATGAAGAGTTCATGGTACACATGCATCATTATGCATCAACTAGTCTTTGGACATTGCATTCGTGAGCAAGGTAAAGTCATGAGTAGGGGTATGCACCATGTGGTGGTTCACAACAAGTCTACCACCATTGTATATCATCATCATGCAATCGGAAAAGGGTATCGATGAACAAGAGGGGTGTCATGGTCAAAGGGCTGCTTGCCTGGTTCATCAAAGTCTTCAATCCTTTTGGTCCTTCTCCAAGTACTCCGTCTACTTCGTCAACTAACACCGGAAACAAACATAATAAGCAAAACAACAAGGCAAAAAATAAAAGTGCTCTAAAAATGTGAGTTGGACTTTTCTAGGATGCCTTTGGTCATATGAAAAATTACCAAAGTTGTTTTATTGGAATTGGATCAGTGAGGATTTTTGAACATTTCAATATGATGGAAACAAGGGATTTAATGGATCTGCAAGTTGTCTAAAGAATGCCTTTTTATAAAAATGAGTAAAAGTGCCCATTAAATCAGGCATGATTTTAGAAACATTTAGAAATTGGTTTCACTGGATTTGGAGTTGAAATGAATATAAGATGGATTTTTGAAGTGGACTTATGTGGATAAATGACCTTTTTAATTGGTCCAGTGAAAACCAAGAACAACAAAAATGTCCATTGTGGCCTATTAAATAGACCTTGATTTATGGAGTTAGTAAAAATTTGATTGATCAAATTTGGACACTATTTGAATTCTCTAGAGATTTTACCAGCTATCTGGAAAAGAAAAAGAAAAAGAAAAAGGGGAAGGGCTTTACCCTTATCTAGTGCACTGGACGCAGTTTAGCAGTGGGCCGGCCCAGTGGCTCAGCCGCGCGGGTGGGGAGAGGTGACGTCGGAGGCGCGTTCCAGGAGTGCGCCTTGGCACGGGGAAAGTAGATTTCTCCCGACCCGTCTCCACTTAAACGGCGGGCCCCAGCTGCTGGGTCGCTGACGCGCGGGGCCCAGCACTCAGGCCATCGCCTACCTCCCGCTCGAACAGAGCAGAGGCAGGGGAGGTGAGGCCGAGTGGGCGTTGGCGCTCTCCCGGGCGGCACGGGCCACCTTCGGCGGCGTCCGACACACCGGTGGGTCCAGCGCGACCAGGAACGCCCATCCAGGTGCTTCACGCCTGCGGGGGAGCCTGGGAAGAAAAGGAGCTTCGGGTGCAGCAGACCGGGGTGTCGTCGAGGATGAACTTGACGCCACGGCCTCCGGGGAGTGTAAATGGAGAGCAGGAGGGCTCTACGCAATGCCCCCCATAGGTGGAGAGGAGGGGGCTCGGACGATGAGAATTTAGGCGATGGCCGGCGGCTCGGTTTCGGCCATGGAGGAGCAAGGAGGGCATGGGGAGGAGAATGGCTTGGTTTGGGTGGTGTATGAGAGTGAGAGGGAGCAAATGAAGCAGAGAGGAGGGCCTGGGATAACCTTGAGTAGGAGGGGGCGAGGTGCACCGTGGAGAGGGCGCTCAACCTCAGCTGCAACGACGCTGGTGACCGTTTGGGGGGTGAGCGTGTGTGAGGCATACATGGGAGTCGTCTAGGTCATGAGGGAGAGAGAGGAGAGGAAGGGCAGGGCTCTAGTGCTCGCGCGCGCGAGGCCATGCATTGGCCTCGCCGGGCGTGTCGGGCACGCGCCGCAGGAGGTAAGAGGGAGATGGGAAGGAGGGGGCCAGCATGCTAACGCACCCAGTATGTCGAGGCTACCTCGGGGGACATCATCCCTCTGCCCAAGTCCTGCCGGAGACCTCAGGAGGGTCGAGCCACAGTACTCTGGTGCTCCAGAGCGCGACTTTGGCCGACATGGGCATATCTTTTTGCGGAGTGGGCATGGCCACTTGTGTCTGGGAGCTTTATGGGGGAGTAAACAAAGTGAAAAGGCATTGGATGCACGGGGAGCCTCTGGAGGAGAGGTGATGTTGCGAGAGAGGAGAAATGCTGCTGTCCAAAGAGGAAAAATGGGGTTCTCCCCCCTTCATCATTGCTTACTCGGGCAGAAAATCATACAGGTGCAAGAGGGTGACTATGAGGGGTTGTGGTAAAAAGTAGAACTCATGGAGATTACTGGAAGTAGTCAAATTGGTGTTTCCAGAAAAATGACAGAAGGTGTTTGTTTATGATTTGGGCAAGAAGATGAACTCCTCTTGTCATAAGGCTTGACAGGGTCAAATGGTACGAGAAATAAGAGGTTACACCAATATTGAGTCCATTTGGGCAAACTTGCCAATGCAACTTTTGTAAACCCTAGAAATCAACAGAAATGAGTTTTCCAAGATCTAGTCATGCAAAACTATTCTCCTTGATGCACCACTTGGTGTAGTGTCATAATTTAGGTTTTAGAACATTCCCACAAAGGTTGAGAGCAAAAGGAGAAAGTTGGCAATGTAAAGTTGTTAAAATTTGGTTCCAGACAGAGAGGGTTTTGGGGCACTTTGATCAAGATAACATTCTCTCCAACTTGTGCCATTTGGTCTAGATGAATAATTAGATCATTTGAGCATGTGCACTAAGTTTGAGAACATTTGGACATGTTTGGCAATGTAAAGTTTCTCAAACTTCAAAATGGACAGAAATGGTTTTGAGGGGATTGGATGATGTTATATTGTTCTCCAAGACATGAGACTTGGCAAGAACACCAATTAGGGCATTTGTGACATGCTAGGACTTTCTTGGAATTTATAGAGAAAATTTCCTTTGTAAATATTTCAAAATCTTGAAATATCTATAAAGGGTTTTTGAGGGATTTGACCAATATTTTGAACATGACCATGTGTTGAAACTCTTATATATGGACAATATATGTCCACTGAGGTTCCCTAAATTTTGTAAAAATATTTTTGAAAGAGTTAAATAATTTTAACCTATTAAAGATCATTTCTGGTCTTAAGAAAAAGCCTTTAAATAAAATAGGAAAATAACTTTTAAAATTATATTTTTGTTGTTTATGGTAGTATTATATCTAATATGAGTCAAATATGTTTTTGTAAAGGTTTTTCATACCCCAAATCTAGTACTTGTAGTGCAAACCTCAATTCAGGGGTTTTTGGAAAACTAAATTTAGAAAATACTTTTTGGCCAAATTATTTTTGTAAGAAAATTCTATAATGTACTATACACATGGCATGATCATTGGATCAAGAGTTTGGAGCAAGGAGATGAAGTATAGGAGTTGGAGGATTTATTTGATTTTTGGAGCACTTGCAAACAACAGACAAAAAAATAGGGTCCAAAGCACTCAAAAGTTTTTGTCAAACCACATTTTATCATGATTGTTAGCTTAAGTGTAGTGGCATGAAAATCAGGGTGTGACATTCCACCGTGCGCAGGCTGGCAAACATCTCCTCCAGATCTTCTATCAGAGTCCTGGCCTCCCGAGACTTCACCACAATATCATCAATGTAGGCCTCTGTGTTCCTCCCGAGCTGCGAACCCAGTGTGATATGCATCAACCGCTGGAAGGTTGCCCCGGCATTGCACAGCCCGAAGGGAATGCAGTTGTAGCAGCACACCATGCATGGGGTGAGGAATGGCGTCTTCTCCACATCCTCCACGACCATCTTGATCTGGTGATAGCCGGAGAAGGCATCCAGGAAGCACAACAGGTCACACTCGTTGGTGGAGTCGACGATCTAGTCGATGCAAGGGAGCAGGAAGGAGTCTTGCGAGCAGGCCTTGTTGAGGTTGGTTAAGTCAACACACATGTGTTCCTTCCCTCCTTTCTTGGGGATGATGACGGGATTCGCCAGCCACTCTGGGTACCGTACCTCTCTGATGACCCCTGAGTCTTGTAGCTTACGGGTTTCCTGGACGATGAAGGCCTGCTTCTCTATGGACTGGCGGCGAGCCTTCTGCTTCACTGGCCGCACATTTGTACATACCCTCGGGTGGTGCTCGATTATCCCCCTTGGTAACCTAGCCAGGTGTTTGGGTTCCCAAGCGAATACATCCTTGTTGGCTCGCAAAAAGTTGATCAATGCTTCCTCTTGATCCTGAGGGAGGCTAGCCCCTATGGTGAAGTTGGCGCTGGCCATCCCATCCTTGCAGACCGGCACTTGCTTCGTCTCGGCTCGGTCTTGGGAGAACAACTGCTTCTTCTTGGCGGGCGCCGCTTCTGGGGCCTCCTGATCCTTCTTCTCGCCAGGCAGCATGGACTCGGCTACCTTGAAGGCGAGCTTGAGGGCCTGCAGCGTGCCTTTGGTGTCCCTCGCCACCGTGAGGACACCACTGCTGCCAGGCATCTTCATGAGGTTGTACACGGGGTGGGTCACAGCCATAAACTAGGCCAAGGCCGGGTATCCCAGAATAGCATTGTACGACAGGCCGATCTTGGCGATGTCGAAGTCGATGAGCTCGGTGCGGTAGTTTTCGCGGGTTCCAAAGGTGACAGGGATACGGATCTGCCGTAGGGGCCTGGTGGAGCCGCCGCCACTACAAAAAAAGACACATCCGTGACATTTTGGGCCGAACGAAAAATATTTCTGTCATACTTATGACACTTCTGTGACGATAATTGTGACAAAACACGGTATCATCATAGATGTGGTGGGCTCCTACTTCTATGACAAAAAATCATGACAGAAAATGGGCTTTTCATCCTCGGCAGGCCGGAGATGCAGCTGCATGACATTCTTTGGGCCGTCCATGACGGAAAAAAACGTGGTAGAAGCAAGGGCGAGGAAAATTTCGGGGAGTTCCCGGTTACGGTGGGTGGTTGGGGGCCAAGCAATGCGCATTTCTCTTGTACACGTACGCGCGTGTGTGCGAGGCGTTGGCCTCTAACTGAACCCGAGCGAGGCGTCGCCTAACTGAACCCGAGCGATTGCACTGCAGGCTACGCGTTACTGAACCTGAGCAATCGAGCGATTCCATCGCTACTGCTACTAACTGAAGCCGATTGATGCTGCCTCTGGATGAACAGTGAGTGTTGCTGGGGGGGTTTGGATGAACAGTGAGTGCTGGGGGTGGATGAACAGGACCTCGTGGTGTTGCCTCTAGATGTACAGGACCCCGATCGATCGAGCTGGTTGGGGCTGGATGAACAGGACCCCATGGAGGGCTTGACGAACAGGACGACCCTGTGGAGGGCTGGATGAACAGAATATGGTGGAGGGGTGGATGAACAGTAGCCCGTGGAGGGGTGGTTGAACAGGAGCCCGTGGAGAGGGGTGGTTGAACAGTAGCCGGTGGAGTAGCGTGCGGTGGAGGCTGGATGAACAGGAGCCCGTGGATGAACAATCGCATGTGGAGGCTAGAGGAGGTCGACGGTGGATGAATAGTAGCCCGTGGAGGATGGAGGAGGTCGACGGTGGAGATGAACAGTATCCCGTGGAGTCCCGTTTTGCGGTATGCCACACCCCTCCCGATGAACAGACCCCCGTTTCGATCGTAGCACTCCAACACAAGTCCATTTCCTCCGTTTTGCGGTACGCCACACCCCTCCTGATCAACAAGACCCCGTTTCGACCGTAGAAGGTCCAACACAAGTTTGTTTCCTATGTTTTGCGGTACGCCAGACCCCTCCCGATGAACAGGATCCCGTTTCAAACGTGGCCAGTCGAACACAAGGCCATTTCCTCCGTTCTGCGGTACGCCAGGCCTCGTTTCCATCGCCTGTTCTGTCCAAGCCCTCCCGATGAACACGACGATGCATTCCGTTCCGACCCAGCCGGTTGGCTCCCCATGAACACGACGACGAAGTTGTTTCTCTGTTCTGACCCAGCCATGTACACGAGCCCTCGCCGTACGTATGCGCGAGAAGGCGTTCGAGACCCCGCCCGTATGTACGTACGTGGTCGTATTTACTTTCTTGCACCCTGGCCGTTGGACGTACATGTACATGCTACGTGCGCGCCTCTACATCGACCAGTATGTACGTACACGTTCGCGACAAGAATGACAACGCTACATATGCTTCCACCAGGTGGGTCCCGACTGTCAGGCACTTCCTTGTGTGATAAGATGTAGATGGTGGGCCCAGCAGTCAGGGGGGCGAATTAGTTTTTTTGCCCGGGCGCACTTCCTTGCGTGCGAAGATGTAGCTGGTGGGTCCCAGTAGTCAGGGGGGCAAATCATTTTTTTCGGACGCACTTCCTTGCATGAGAAGATGTAGCTGGTGGGTCCCAGCAGTCAGAGGGGAAACATGTTTTTCATGGAATACGGTGGCCCGTCTGGTGGGTCCCACTATCAGGTGGAGGAATAATTATTTTGAACATATAAGGCGGCACTTCCTTGCGGCTACCATGGACCCAACTGTCAGCCTCTCCATGTATAGTACTCTTTCGATGGAAGTCGGTCTTTGACCACATTGACCACGCCGCGCCGAGAGCACCACGGCGGTGGACGACGGCGAGGCCTAGGAAGGGGACGATGCGAAGCTGGGGAAGACGCGGCAGTGGATGCGCACGCAGAGAGGAGTACGAGGGTTCACTGGTTCGACTGCGGTGTGAGGCTGCCGTCGCCGCAAAATAACAGCGGTGTGGGTGAGTAGAGGGATGGCCTGGCCAGTGGTGGGAGTAGTAGAGGGCGTTGAGGCCTCCGTGGCAGCACAGCTGGCCACGGGAGGCAGGAGCAGGCGGCAGGACCGGCGCTGCTTTGGGCGGATGGAGCAAGAAGACCGGAGGTTGAAGAAGCACGACGGCCGTTGGATGGACATCATACGATCACTGCAGCTAGAATCGTTTATATTGACTAAGTTGACAAAGCCCTTGGTATGGTCAGCTTCCGAAACGGTGCGCCCCAGATGTCAGGGGGAGGAATCATTTTTTGGGTGGGTGAAGCTAGAATATCCAAGATTGAAGAAGAAGCACGGCATCCGTTGGATGGACATCCAACGGCCACTACTGCTAGAACCGTGTGTTGACTATAAGTTGACAAAGCCTTGCATACGCGTCAACTCTCTTTTTTTGGGGTACACGTCAACTTAGTAAGGCCACAAGTGTGTAGCAGAGAACTTGTAGCCCATTTGAGATTTGTAACAATGTGCAGCCCATTTTTGAATTCTAATGGAATTTACTACAGCCCATTTACAGTTTGTTAAAAGTATAGCCCATTTCAACCAACCATTCAAAACAGAATTCAATAAAAATTTCCCACATTTTGATGGGATCCGAAATATTTTTGTCCTAAAATTTCTAGTCAGATTAAATACAATTTCAATATAAATTTATATTATGTAAAAATCCAATGAAACATTGCGCTCGCAACAATTAATGAAATTAAAATTTTCAATATCCAAAAATAATATTTTTATAAAGTAATTACGTGTTTGGTGCATTTTTTATAGTTACTGCCCAGTTTTTATAATTACATCCCATTTATTATTTCTTAAAGCACATTTTCTTGTTAAGCTTAATGCATCCCTCCTAGGAAAGATTTGCAGCCAAGCGGGGCAGAGAATAACAACTTGACCTTGCCTGGGTATTCCTAAAAGAAAGTATAGCTGGGCTAGCCATTTTCATCTTGAAAAGCATTAATATCTGGCCTGGGCTAGACGGGCCACAACCCGCCCAGTTAATACCTGCAGCGATGTTTTCGTTGTTGTTCAGAGGAGAAAAAATAATATCTGGGCTAAACATCGATCAAGAAAAACTCTGCAGTGCTCACACCTCAAAAACACAAATACTGCTCGAGCTGCTTGGTCCCAGCTGTCGGCCACTTCTTGTGCAATTCTCTCATTTATTGACTACATAGGTTGACAATGGTGTGGGACCATGATGTCAGGAAACCAGGAGGAAGCAAAAAAAATTATAGTTTTATATAATAAGGAGGCACTTGCATACGTGGGGCTATGGCCTTGGTGGGTCCCCACTGTCATCCTCTCCAAGTAAAGTCATCTCCTCATCCTCATGTCCGTTGACCATGTTGACAATGTGAGATGGCGGCGCCACGTCGAGCGCAACAACTTGAAGGACGACGGAGAGGGCCTCGCGGGCCCTACGGATGGTCTGATATAGCGCCCGCTGCTCATTCGGGAAGCCAGGATCATAGGGCCACATGTCCGTGACGGCATTGTCGTTCGCTTGTTCACCGGTGCTTGTTGAGGAGACGGAGGTTGCAGCACAGGTCCTCCTGTGTTGGTAGATCTTCCACCATTAGGGTCTCGAAGTGCGGCCGCACTTGCTCTATGGTGAACATGGCATGAAGCGGCTTGGACAGTGGCGCCGGCTCCTGGTCGGAAGCTACGTCCATCGTCTGATTGTCGTCGCTCAGCTCGGCGAGCTCGCTGGCGAGCCAGCATGTCCGACTGCTGGACTGACCCGCTGCCAAGCACGAGTCTGACTGCCCTGGCCCACCCAGACCGCCTCCCTCGCCCGCGCGCACTTTCCTCTCGAAACGGTCAGCGTCGCCCGCCCCGCTTCCCAGTGCAGGCGATTGCTCCGCCTTCAAACGACACAAGTGCCGTCCGTCTGTCCATCTGCCACCCACACTAATGATACGCGGTTGCTGAGGCGGCTACTCCGGCGCCACACGTCCGTCCCTCCGCTGCCCACCATTGCTATATAAACTATTGCGCCGTCCATAGCCGCAGTGATCCACATCCGTTCCATTTCTTCTGTTCACACCACTACTGCCCACCATGGCTTCCTCGCGCTCCAGCGCTCTTCGGGACGGGCGGACGACAGACCATAAGGAGATGGCAGACTTTGCTACCGACTGGTTGGTCGGCAGGAAGCCGGAGGACGACGACGTTCCAATGGAGAACATGGTAGTCGATGATCCGGCGCCAACCCCCTCCTCCGCGCCATCCTCGCCGGTGCATTGCAACATGATAGCGAGGCTCGTGCCCAATATATGGACACGGTGAGGCAGAAGCATGAGGAGCAGTTCTGGGAGACGCAGGCCGACGCTGCCTACAACCACCATCTTCTCCAGGAGCACCTGCAGGCGGAGGAGCAGATCGCCATGGAGGGGGCGGAGCAGGAGGCGCTACTCGACTCGTAATGCTCCGCCCGCGAGGGCTACCTCGAGCGTTGGCGGTACCGCATGTGAGTGGTAGAGGCTGCGGCCGCCTACAAAGAGGGCGATGAAGTGGGCGAGGCGCTATTTGGCGAGACCAAGGACGAGGCAGATGACAATGCCGGATCCAACGAGTCCCCACTGCGCTGGCGTCGATGAAGCCCTGCTCCGCTAAGGCCCCACGACGCCAAAAACGAGGCAGAGGACACCGCCGGCTCTGCCGAGGCCCCGCACCTCCAACAACGAGGCAGAGGACATCGCCGGCTTAGCCGAGACCCCATGCTACCAGCAACTAGGGGGAGGATTTCCCCCGCTCCGCCGAGGCGCCGCCCGCCGGCAACAAGACGGAGGACATCGCCGGCTCCGCCGAGGCCCTGCCCCGCTGCCACCAAGGCCGCGCCACACAGAAAACGAGGAAGAGTAGAACACGGTAGGTCGCCGCTGCTCGGGCCCAAGTAAGGCCACCGCTGCTACCCTCCGGTTGAAGCCAAGCTAGGTGGATTGACCATTGACGGTCGGTTAGCTTCTTGGCGGCAATGTGGAGTCGGAGAGTTATGTTGGAGAAGGACACTTGTAGGACCTTGAGAAGAGGTGTCTAGAGGGGAGGTGATTAGACACTAAGTATCAAAGTTGCAGTTTTTAACTTCTTTAAGTTTAAGTGGAGTTTAGGCACAAGTTTAACATTCACAATACATAAGAAGCAAGCATGCAAAGAGTATATGAGCAACGGAAAGTAAAGCATGCAACTTGCAAGAAGGTAAAGGGAAGGGTTTTGGAGGATTCAAACGCAATTGGAGACACGGATGTTTTTGTCGTGGTTCCGATAGGTGGTGCTATCGTACATCCATGTTGATGGAGACTTCAACCCACGAAGGGTAACGGTTGTGCGAGTCCACGGAGGGCTCCACCCACGAAGGGTCCACGAAGAAGAAACCTTGTCTATCCCACCATGGCCGTCGCCCACGAAGGACTTGCCTCACTAGCGGTAAATCTTCACGAAGTAGGCGATCTCCTTGCCCTTACAAACTCCTTGGTTCAACTCCACAATCTTGTCGGAGGCTCCCAAGTGACACCTAGCCAATCTAGGAGACACCACTCTCCAAGAATTAACAAATGGTGTGTTGGTGATGAACTCCTCGCTCTTGTGCTTCAAATGATAGTATCCCCAACACTCAACTCTCTCGCATAGCATTTGGATCTAGTGGAAAGAAGATTTGAGTGGAAAGCAACTTGGGGAAGGCTAGAGATCAAGATTCATATGGTAGGAATGGAATATCTTGGCCTTAACACATGAGTAGGTAGTTCTCTCTCAGAACTGGTAAGTTGGAAGTGTAGGTTTGTTCTAATGGCTATCTCCACGAATGAAGAGGAGGTGGAGGGGTATATATAGCCTCCACACAAAATCTAACTGTTACACACAATTTACCAAACTCGGCGGGACCGAATCAACAAACTCGGTCGGACCGATTTAGTAAATCTAGTGACCGTTAGGGTTTTCGGTGGGACCGACATGCAACTCGGTAGGACCGATATGGTTAGGGTTAGGGCATAACGTAATCTCGGTGAGACCGATTACACAAACTCGGTGAGACCGATTTTGGTAATTAGCTAACCAGAGAGTTGGTCAGGCAAACTCAGTGGGACAGATTACTCCAACTCGGTGGGACCGATTTTGGTAATAAGTTAACCAGAGAGTTTGCATTGTTACCTCGGTATTACCAATTGCTCAAACTCGGTGAGACAGATTTTGGTAATGGACATATACAAAGAGATAACAGTCCCATCTCGGTGAGACCGAGATCCCTATCGGTGAGACAATTTGTCTAGGGTTTCTGGCAGTGGCTAAGACATTTGAACTCAGTGGCGCCGGATAGAAAGAATCGGTGGGGCCGAGTTTGACTTTAGGTTTAGGTCATATGTGTGGAAGTGGGAAAGTAGTTGAGGGTTTTGGAGCATGTCACTAAGCACTTTGGAGCAAGAAACTCATTAAGCAACACCTCATCCCTTCTTGATAGTATTGGCTTTTCCTATAGACTCAATGTGATCTTGGATCACTAAAATAAAAAATGAAGAGTCTTGAGCTTGAAGCTTGAGCCAATCCTTTGTCCTTAGCATCTTGAAGGAGTTCCCACATCCTTTAGTCCATGCCACTCCATTGTCGAACTTATCTGAAACATACTAGATAAAAGTGTTAGTCCAAGACATATGTTGACATTAATTACCAAAACCACCTAGGGAGAACTTGTGCTTTCAACGCTGCTTCTACTTAACTGCTGGTGCAGTTGGCTGACTGACAAGTGGGACCAGCATGCATCTGGACCACATGTCAGTTACGCAACTGCACCTATAGTTAAGTCACTGAAGCTTCTATTCAGCTTAGCCAGACACAGGTGGGTAGCTTCGGTTAATTAATTATACCTCCAGCGCACCCCTTTTTAGCTGAAGAATGTATGAAATGTAATGAAATCCGGCATGTTTATATGAAATCCGACCGTGTATGAATGAATTTATGTCGATTAGTTTGAATTCTTGTATCACTGGCATTGGATGAACATGCAAAACAATACGTACTAGAATTATTCCCAGGGTGATCACCTCGTTTGCAGCAGTTTCACATGTACTCCCTCCGGTCCTTTCTAGTCTGCATACAAGTTTGTCTGCAGTGAAAGTATCTCTACTTTGACCAATCTTATAGAAAAAAGTATGCACTTTTACAATGTGCGAAGTAAAAAGGAACAAAAGGAGTACAAAGAGTTTGAGCAGCTTTTTAGCGTTCCTGTACCTTGCATTCAAACACACGGGCCTAGCAATTCATAGAGAACATTCAAAACAATCGATGATTATGCATCTCAGTGATTCACATGTCATAGCCAATATTTACTTCACAACTAAAGAATAAAGAAAAAATTGATCGACGCTGCTGACAGCAAAGGGCGTCCCATTCGAAAATATGAAACGCATGTCTTCTTGCTAAAATCAATGAGCAAAATTTGACAGGGTTGTCCCATTCCAAAATATCAACTGCCTATGATTGTGGAATGGGCAGGGTTTGCCATCAGTTCGGACATTGACATGGCACCTCATGCTAAATAAACCAGCTGTTCTTTTCGCGCAGTTCCACCAAAATCAACCAAACTCGCGCGTAGCTTGTATGATTTTTCGCCCTTATATGTTGCAATGCCTTGAACTTATCGGCACCTCCTTTCTTGTGGTGGAAATGAATGATTCGATGTATTCATGAACATTTTGTGCAGTTCCCATTGAAATCAAGCTGAGCACCCCTGTTTGCACAAATACAAAAAAAGTGATTAGTATAAAGCAAACTGTACTATGAATTGACAGTTTAAACAGGCACCTACATGGTCCATGAAGAGACACTTTTAGAAAAATGGAACTCACTGGAAAGAATCCTAGAACAACATTGTACTCGCGCATCATAGCAAGAAAATGGAGATTTGTCAGTCCTTCTGAGCTGAAGTTAGTTTGGTATTGTGGGGAGTAATGTAACCATCCTTCAAGTACTCCTTCTGATGAGAAGATAGACAGGGCTTCTTCATCCTGGCATAATCAGAACTAGTCACTTCACGTACTCCATATTCTTCTTCAGGGGAGGATGATCCTGTTTTGTGCAAAGACAAGAGGACAACTAAATGCTAGCATCCCTGTTTGCTCAAAAAAGGAAAGGAAATATTTAAAACAGCACAGATGAAGCACTTCTCAAGGACAATACCACTTTTTCATGAAGGTATCTAAAAAGTAGCACAACACCAATAGAGATGACAAAGCTCAATCATATGGATGAAATCAGTGGGCGAGTACCAACCTTTGTCAGGAGGCTTATTGTGTAGAGCATACAGATGAAGCACTTATCCGGAACCATCTGTTGCTATCTACTGTGGTGGCCATGCTTACTATATACTCCTCGATTAGTTTAATGTTTCCAACATCTTCTTGTGCAGTTCCACTAAAATATATGGTATCTTCAAAGAAGACCCCTGTTTGCACAAGTAGAGATAATTACGTATTACATTAAGAGTGGCATCAAATCAGTGGCAAAACAATTGCTCGTTCCAGCCATAGCAATAAATTAAGATGCAAAACTATATCACTACTTGTGTCATCACAGTTCCAGCGCTTCATTATAGCACCGGGAGTTGATTTTTGTTTTTCTTCTGCTTGTTCTTCCCCTTCATCACTTGGTTCAATAACAGACAAGCTTCGCCTTCAATGTAAGATTTGGCATGCCAATTAGGGAGCACAAGTATAGCACTAAACAATGACATTAATTTTCTGATGAAAGTGGCAAAATACAGGCCAACAGTTGTGAAATATTATTATCTTACCTCAATGGGATATTACGGTGCACACACAGATTGGAAGTGTTGTCTCCATTTGTGTAGTTCACTAAAATCAAGCAACATTACCGTACAAGTAGCACAACATATGAAAGCACACTGCAGAATCATGTGAAAGAAGGCTAGTACTGACCTCTCATGACGCGGAATTCAAACAACTCACAAGAAGAAGATCTGAACCAAATTTGCCAACACGGATAGGAAGTAAGATCTCCTCTTGTGCAGTTCCACTAAGATCAAGCAATCAAGCAACATTGTCGGTGTGACATTTTGGTTGAACTGCACAAAACACTCTTAAAACAAAAGTGTTCTGTGTAGTGCAACAAAAGGTCACAATGGCAATGAGGTGAAGTAGGTAACCTTGTTTACACAGAGGTGCAAAGGAAACAACTAGTGGTCAATAATGGTGGATGGCACAGAAGCCAACAAAAAGAAGCATCTAACTTATCTAAATGGGAAATAAAGTAAGACAGTAGCATATCTCAAACGGTGGCATTGATTAATATTAACAAAGAGATTATATTAACAATAAAATTTGTTAAACATGTAATTTGCTTTTAACTGTGGCATTGCATCAATTTTCCAGCGGCATTATTAGAGGGTGTCTGTTTACAGGGACATTTTGGTGTAGGGACTAAAAAAACTCCGTGTCAGTCCCATCTAAACCAAATAGGAGGGACTTTTAGGGACTAAAAGTGGGCATTTGGGACTAAAGAAAGAAGACCCCGAGGGAGAGTCTTTTTGGGACTTTTTCCAACAGTTGCCCCTGCCACGCATCGCACCTTGTCTCTATTAGTTCATTACTAGGGGTAACATGGTCTTTTAGCATGTCATTTAATAACCTCTAGTCCATGTTTAGTCCTTGGAACCAAGCAGGTAAGGACTAGGGAGGTTTTAACCAAACAGGGCCTTAGATTAACAACAGCTAAAGAGTTGCACGGGACAGTGGACGCACCAGCACCATGTGCATCTACCGATGTACTGGGGTGATGCACAGTCTATTGCAACAAAGAACAAACAACCAAGGAGCATATTTGTGTCGGTCCCAGTTTTGTTATCTTTAGCCACCTTTCCCTATGTGAGCGCAGCAAATCTAGTCCTGCTCAAACTCTACAGCCTTGTCCCCCAAAACAAAAGATCAGTTCGTTACAAATGTGCGTACTGCGTTTGTCATTGTTTTCCCTTTTCGACCAACATAGGTGTTGGATGGCTAGTCTATACTAGTACTTTCACCCCTTCCTTTCCTCTTTGAACCACGTCCTAGATTTATGCTATACAACTTTCGCCACTACTTTCCCCCATTCCTTTCCTCTTTGAACCACGTCTTAGATTCATGCGATACAACTTTCCCCGCTACTTTCACCCTTCCTTTCCTTTTTGAACCACATCCTAGATTCATGCTATACAACTTTTCCCACTACTTTCCCCCATTCCTTTCCTCTTTGAACCACGTCATAGATTCATGGTATACAACTTTCCCCGCTACTTTCCTGTTTGATCCAACACCTAGATTCGAGTGCAAAAGCAGAAAAAGCCCACATGCAGCTAGAGCAATGCATGTGGAATAAGTAAATTATACCTTAAGGTTCTTGGGGTGTGGTTCGGTGGGCGACCGGAGGCCGTTTGGCCCACACTATGTACGGCGGTGAAGAAGAAGGGGTCGGAGGCCCTCCCGTGCCACTGCTGGGTGAAAGTGAACAGTTGCGCCGGTAGTGGATTCCCTCCCTCGCTGACGGCGACAGCGTTAAGCCTCCTTCCCTTCCCGGTGGACGGATCCTGCCGGCTCTTTGACCAGCAGTGAGGGGAGGGAGAGAGAGGCCAATGAAGTCTTGTTTAGATCTGGAGAGGGTGAGAGTGTGTGAAGAGAGCAACTACAAGTGTTGAGAGAGAGAGAGAGAGGCCAACAAAGTCTTGTTTAGATCTGGAGAGGGTGAGAGTGTGTGAAGAGAGCAACTACAAGCGCTGAGGCTCCAGCGTGTATATATATACTGGAGAGAGTGTGTGAAGAGTGCAAACCCTAGAAAACAAGCGCCGAGGCTGCAGCTTGTACGTGATGAGGTGATTATATGGTCATTACGAGATCGTGTAGCTCCGTATCCATCCATTTTGACTAGTCAAAGAATCCTCCTGGCATGAATTATGCTCAAGTGTAGTTATCGAACCCGAGACCTCAAGTTTGATCAGCGAACAGGCTAACCAGCTACACAACCCTCCCATTATGTTCAACGAGAGGAAAATAACCTTTTATACATTCCTGCATTCGTGTGATAAGCATGCCGTGTTGTTGTTTTTTTGTGGAAGTCATTGGGATTTAAATCATAATCGTGTCATGTGGCTTTGGTGGTAAGACTATCCGCAGTGGTGCAGAAATAATGCAGCCTTAGTCACCTTACCTCTCTCCATGTAGTACGTTGGGTCCCACCAGTCAGAGGGTGAAACAAACAAACTAATAAGAAAAATTAAAAGCGCCAGCGGTGTATCTTACCTCACACATCTCGCTACTGCTCAGGAACACGATCCAATTGATCCCTCTGTTCGCTCACGTACTATTTTAAGTGAATCCTTATTATAACATGCACACAATTTTGGGCACTTGTATTCGACCTAAGTCAGTGTGCCACCGTATCTCATACCACTCCCTCCGTCTAGGTGTAATAAGTCATGTTAGAAGGTGCAGCGGGACCAAGGTGCAAGCAGATTGGAGGAGAAGGAGAAACTTGACCAGTCATTCCTCCAATCAAAGCCCTGATTTCTGTCTCTAAACGCAACAATTAATCCAAACAACTAACAGATGCCATTTTAGCTACCATGCAGGGCCACGTATTAACTCGCATGCAAGCCGACTTTGATTTCTTGACTGATCAACGCGTAGTTGCGCTCCATGCATTGGATTTCCGGGGGAGATAACAAGGCAGAGTAAGGAGCGTTTGGTTACATTGCTTAGCTAGGCTGGTCATAGTGGTGAGTAAATTGGACTAGTAACATGCATATGTTACTAGTCTATGTTACTACTACGCGAAGTTTGCCGTCGGAAGCGAGCCGATCTGGCTCTCCTAAGCTAGCAAGGTTTTTCTAGCCCACCCAAGCTAGCTGGCCCACAAAAGCTAACATATTTTAACAGTTCCAAACGCCTAACCTTGCCCGGCTATGCTATAAGTTGTTCTTGCTAAGGATCCAAACGTTCCCTAAGTAACAACACTAGCTAGCAATGAGGCCAGGAGGGGATTGAGATGCGAAGTTAATGGACGACGCCTAGACATTTTGGGAATATCTGATTTCTGTAAGATGACTTAACACCTAGACAGAGGGAGTACTACTCCTCAGTCCAGGTTTGATGGAATATTCGTCACCTATTCTCTTCTTGTACATACTCCATTTGTATCTCACTTCCTGTGGCTTCACACTCGCATGATTTTCCTATACTATGAACCTGTGTGTGCGTGTGCGTGTGTGTGTGTGTGTTTAACAACATGTGTGTGTTAGAGAGAGCGACAGA
Source organism: Triticum aestivum (assembly GCF_018294505.1). Classification (NCBI taxonomy): domain Eukaryota; kingdom Viridiplantae; phylum Streptophyta; class Magnoliopsida; order Poales; family Poaceae; genus Triticum; species Triticum aestivum. The sequence goes on along the minus strand of NC_057810.1, from coordinate 281,731,037 downwards.
TCGACCTACTCCTATAGAGAGATGGTGTGTAGTGTACGATTTTAGCCGCGAGAGTCGGTGCATCCTCTCATTTCCGGGGGTCTGGTAGGGACAGGCGAACAGTTGCCACACCCGCTCCTGACCAGCCTGGCCCACCCAAAGCCCCTCCATCGCCCGCGCATGCTTCCTGCCCGAAACGGTCAGCACCGCTCCAAAGAATAGGTGCCGCATTCATGCTTGGGTAGAGCAGACGCGACCTCTCACTGGCGCCTGCCTTGAAGGGAGAAGTGGATTCAAGAGTGATGGTTGCTTCGTCTGTCCAACTTACTCCTGGGTCTATGTGATTTGACGGCTCATTGGTCATTATTACTAAGGTTGTAGGACTGCTGGATGTCCCACGCTTTTGGCGAAAGGAGGTACTAGTAGATTACAATTTTCTCCATTCTTACAGCCGAGGAGTGCAAGAGCAGTGAAAACATGCAGGCTCAGTGATTACATGGCCCACCTCACACTATCACCATATTTTCTGGACACCATGCCACACCTAACTCTTTACATAGTACTCCCTCCGTTCCTAAATATAAGTCTTTGTAGAGATTCCAGTAGGTGGACTACATACGGAACAAAATGAATGAATCTACACTTAAAATGCATCTATATACATCCGTATGTGGTTCATGGTGAAATCTCTACAAAGACTTATAGTTAGGAATGGAGGATGTACTAGTATAGTACATACTATAATTTATCAGCGAGATAAATTTGTACAATGCTATGAAGCTTCTAGCTTCTGTTACATGTATCTTGCATCCAAGGTTGCCCGTTGCAACATTTCATCAAATACAAAGGAGACTAACATGCATGCTATTGCATCTCAATGATTGACAGATCATAGCAAATATGTACTCCCTCTGTTCCAAAATAAGTGTTTGAACTTTATGCAAACTTTAGTACAAAGTTGTACTACTACTAAAGTTGACTCTTATTTTGGAACAGAGGCAGCTAAAGAAAAAAACGATCCATGCAGTCCCTAGCCCTTGAACCGTAAACCCAGGCTTTAATTTGGTGGCAACGTTCGAGCTTCCTAAGAAATGAAGTTTGCAACCTTTTGACCATCGGATCATTTTGTGCAGTTTCACCAAAATCGAGATGAGCATCCCTGTGGCAAAGAAATTGAAGAAGCGTGATTAGAATAAGATTACTAGGACTAATTGATGAGACATAAACTCATCACAAATAAAGTACGTAGAAGCCAGTAGAGGTATGTGCGGGGCAAAGAAGTAGAGAAATATCCACATGGAGTGATGTGGGCAGCTGGAGCAGTGGTGCAAGCCGGCTGCAAAGGGAGTTGTACCTGAGGGATGTCGGGATGTAGCTCAACCTTGAGAAGGGCAGTGGGAGGCGGCAACTGCCCACATCGCGGCAGTGAGCAAGGGACGAAGGCAACCTCACCGGCTTTGTGAGAGAGAACGGCGGGGACCCCTAATCAGGACGTGCCGACAGTGGGTTTTCGCCATCGGCGACGGCGACCGCATCTACACTAAGCATCCACCCCTTCCCCAGGCGGACGTGATCCGCCGAGATGTTAGAGATGTGGCCATAGTCGTTTTGTGCGAGAGAGTGTGAAGAGAGCAACCCCAGCAAGCAACCGTGTAGGCTGGCCCGTCCTGACTATGTATATAGTGGAGCGGTTTCCTTTTCTCTCCATATGAACCTATCATATTGCGTACGTGCCACTGGAAAAAAAAATTATTTTAAATGACACGGCACCTACTACTCGTTCTCCTAAACCTTGCAATTGTCATCTCCAAAATATTAACCTTGCGATTGGCTCTTTGCCTCTTTGGGAAGTCGAGCAATAATGGTACTGCAGTATATATTGTTCTGGCTATATGAGACCGAATGAATTGCTGCACGTCCACCACATGGGTGAGGGTCGAGGGGCGAGGGAGAGTGTGTACTATTACGTCTGTTTCACAATATGGACTACATACGAAGCAAAATGAGTGAATCTACACTCTAGAATACGTCTATATACATCAGTGTTTGGAGTATGTACTAGTAGTTCATATTAAAATCTACTAAAGGACGTATATATTCCAAACAATATGATAATCTCTCAAACCAATGCAGTAGGGATGAGGAGTAAACGGAGGGAGTAGTAAAAATTTCTCCTCGTCCTACGAGCCACCGCGTGCATGGGCGAGGGAGCGGGCGTAAGGCGTGCAGTAGTACTACTACTAGTAAGCAAGCTTCACCTCGTCCTGCGAGCCACCGCACCCGTGGCGTGGGCGGGGGAGATGGCGTACTAAGCAAGCTTCTCCTCGTTCTGCGAGTTGACGAGACACATCAAAAGTACTCCAGTGTATAGAGCTTTGCCTCTAAGGTAGGCCCCACATGGTTTGCCTCTTTTTTAACATAACGCGTCAAGTCACAATTTGTTTGTTCACCCGTGGTAGATGATCCTCCCTCCATCAAGTGGACAACTAGTACACATGTCAAATTACCACGTGGGCTGCCTTTTCGTACAGAAATGAGCTCCACCGTGTACCCACGCGGATGTGGTTGGGAAAGAGACGGGAGTATGTGCGCCGTGCGTGCACCTCTTCTCTTCGTGCATGTCCCCCACCTACGTGGGTGTGTGTGAGAGATATACAAACCTAGACAGATGGCGTGTGCGTTCGTTAGTGATTTCGTGAATGTATTTGTGGGAATATGTGTCGATGACATCTCAAACAAATTTTTGCATGCAATGTGTGTGAAATGGAGGCCTATCCATATCATATATAGAGGGTCGGGTGATCCACGAGAAGAGAGGGAGGGGTCATAGATATCTATAGAGTCGAAGATAGGATCAAGTGGGTGGGTGCGAGATCAATGAAGTGAGCCATCAAAATTGTGTGTGTGTGCACGTCAAAGGTATAAGGCGACTGACCTACCGGAACGTCAAAGGGCACAGGTCAAGTTTGTGTGTGGCAGGGAGACATGACTAGAGCGCTTGATGTATCGGTGTGTGTGTGTGGGAGGGGTGGGGGGAGGGGTAGGCAGAGTCCTAACTATAGAGGTAGAATGACTTGTATATGTGTTGAGAAGGAGAGACCCGGCTATGTCTTAAGGGATATCGGTCGACATCCATACATAACTGAAGGACGGGAAATAGGATGGGACAGAGAGAGAGAGAGGAGAGAGAGAGAGGGAGGGAGGGAGAGGGGTAGAGTGCTGGATGGGTGATGGAGTTGCTTCTCGAAGATGGTGGGAGAGGCCTACTAGACAAACTGAGGGTGGAACTGCAATATTATCAATAAGAGTGGGGATGTGTTTCTGTGTGTGCCTGTGTGTGATAGATCTGTCGGGACGCATCCATGGATGATGAAGGGGAACCATGTGTTTGGTAAGCAAACCTAACTAGATTGGTAGATCAATTGTTGTTTGTCGGAGGAAGGAAGAGACATAACTAATGAGGTAGATCGATCGATGCGTGGGGGAAACTGAGTTATAAGGACCTAGCTAGCTATATGTATAGCGGGAGATCAGTCAGTGTACATCCATTTGTTAGAGGCAAATAAGGCTCAGCGAGACGGATAGACAGAGAGAATGGAGCTAGGAGGTGGTGCGAGAGGCCCAGCTACTAGCTAGATAGGGGGAGGAGTGTGCGGTTGTGAGATCGATGAAAAGAGGGGCGAGAGTTTACACGTGTGGGGCCGTATGAGAGACACGAGGCAAGGACACATAAAGGAGGAGATTGAAGGTGTGTGTGTATGTTGTAGGCAGACATCGCTGGAGAGGTTTATCAATCGGTGTGTGTCGGAAAGGAGTTGTGGAGATTGTGGGAGAACGACCTAAAGAAAAAAATGAATGTGCGCAATGGATAGAATGTTGAGGGAGGGGGAGGGCGAGGAGGGCGTGTGCATGCACGAGAGAAAGTTAGTGGTAGCTACAAAGGTTAGAGGATTGTGTGGGTGTAAGAGACTAACAAAGATCATAATTTGATATGAAAGTGGAATCATATATTTGAATAGGAGATCATAGTGTTTTAAACATATGCATGCATGAATATAGCGGTGATACGCGTGTTGTGGTTTTGCACATGTTATACCATAATGTGATAATGCATGGCGTTTGCAACTCACAGCTAAATGTCGAACAATCTAAACCATACTATACATCGAACAATCTCACATTTTATTTGAATTTGTGATAATGTGTGGCGTTTGCAGCTTACAACTAAATATCGAACAATCTAAACAATACTATATATCGAACATTCTCACATTTTATTTGAATTTGTGGTAATGTGCGGTGTTTGCAACTCACATCTAAATACTTGTAGGCGCAGGGGGCGGGGCACCATACATAATGTGATAAACACATTATACATATGCGACATGGTTTAGATTATGAAGATCTAGCTAGAGCTTGAAGTGTACTGTGATTTGAAATCAACATAAAGTGGATTCAAAAAAATCGAGTTCGAGTTCATATAGTACACATAGTTCATATGTAACTCAAGACTAATCATGTGGTGTGCTGTGGAGATAATACACAAACGATGGTTTAACTTGACAATAATGATGATTGTAGATCTTATTAAAACAGAGAAACGAATTCAAATGCTTTGACTTCACAACAATCATTGTTGTAGATCTTATTCAAATAGAGAAACGAATTCAAATTTAGTTCATATTGAAGCGGTAGTATATATGTTTGGAATGCACTAAAACGTTCATTTGAGTAGTAGGTTGGATGCATTATACACGTAGCGAAATATTTTAATTGAACATAACATGAATTCAAAGTTTTGAATGACATTTGTAGTGCGACTTGATTTGGTACAGTACACGTTAGGCTTGTCCGGAAATTTCAACCCGCGCCTCATTAGCCCGAAATATTTAAGATATATCTTTGTCTCGTTGTGCTCCGACAACTCCCTCCATCTCAACCCGCGCCTTGCTATTCCAAAATTACAACGCGTGCGAAAACTCCCACCTCCTGTGAAATCTTGACATGCGAAATTCCCGTGGTATCCCTGAACCAAAAGAACCGCCTCAAATTGGTGGGGGTACTTTTGTAACTTACCCCACATTTCGGGCAAGCGCGTCCCTAAGCCATGGTTCCCCACTCCCATCCCATCCGCCCACCCATTCATACACCGAGGCCGCGAAAACCTGGAAAGCCCCACACCCTCCTCTGTCCGCCACCCAGCCGAAGCCTCTTCCCTGACGACGTCGTCCACAGCAGCACCTCGACGTCCCTCATCCACCATAACAGATGAGGATCCATCATCGATCTGGTTGTCCCGCCGGTTCAGCCACCCTGTCCTCCACCTCCAAGTAGCTGCCCCGACATTCTCGTCATCTTTCACACCACCTCCATTCCCACACCACCGTTTTCACCTGCACCGTCGGAAGAGCATCATCATCACCGTTTCATCGGATGAAGCTGTGGCCTAATCGGCGCCACCAAAGCGGTTATACACTAATCGCCGCATTTTCTTCTTGATTCGATCTCACGGTGCTGCCGGCGCTCGGTCCCGAGCCGACACGGCACGGCTCCATCCACGGCAGCATCGCCGTCCACCTCCTCCATGGTGTCGCTCCCTCGGCGGCAACGTCCACATCAGTAGGAGCTGCTGCTGCTCTGCTCTTGCTCTCGGTCCCCTGCCTGGTCTGCTCTTGCTATTCCACTTGCTATTGCTCTTGCTCGCGCTGCTCCTCTTGCTCTTGCTCTTGCTTGTGATGCTGCTCCGATTTAGCTACACTTCAGTCGACTAAATCGACTTTTGGGTCAGTCAATTTTCAGGAGGTGGGGGGGGCTCGCCGGAGTTAAGGAAGAACCAGCCGCAGCGGGGACGGGGGGCTCGCCGGAGAGATACCCCATTATCTATCTTAGGGTTCAGGGTGGGGGTGGTGGTCGCCGGTGGTGGTGGGGCGGTGGCGTGGGGATCTCCAGAGAAAAAGCTCGGCACGGGGGGCCCTAGAGGGATGGCCGGGGCAACGGCGGACCGGCGGTGGGTTTTGTTTTTGGGGCGGGCGGGGCGGCGCACCGCCGGCCGCAGGCGGTAGGGGGCGGCTATTTGGCCGGTGGGGACTGGCAGCTCAGGGGGGTGGAGGTTGAAGATGAACTGCAGGCCTTGATTTCGTATCCAATGGCTGCAAAATCGACTGACCAGAGATGAAAAAGCCAGTCGACTGACGTGTAGCCTCACCTCTAGTGCGTTCAGTTTCGACAGTAAAAATTAGTTTCGACAACAAAATTCAGTTTCGACAGTTAAGTTCAGTTTCGACAGTTAAATTCAGTTTTGACAGTTAAGTTCAGAGATGAGCGGCTGATGTATTTTACATCTAGCACTTTGTGGTTATGTATTTTACATCATCTATTGGAGATTCTATTAGAATTCCACTCAGGTTAACATTGTCTCTCTTGTCCTGCTTCAGCCTCGGCGTCGTACAACTCACCGGAGCTGCTCCAACGATGAAACCCTCCATCACAGCGCAGCAGTACCTCGGGCTCCATCTCTAGACGCCTAAGATCTTCTTCCCCTCCTCCAACAGCCAAGTCAGCAGGAGCATCCTCACCGGCCAACCCAATCACGCTGAGATCGACATGGCTTCGCCATAGAGGTTGTACACTTGTTGCATCTCTTTTTTACTCTACATGTTATATATATTGTCCACTGAGCACACTGAGTAACGGGAAATACAATTATTTTATCCTACTATATGACAAGCAGTGAGGTACCAGGCAACTTAGCTATCCGTGATGGACTCTCTTGAACGCCATCATTATTTATCTCTGCGTGTTTGAGCTGTGCATTTGTCGATGGCCTTGGGAGTTGAGCTAGTAGGGCAGTGGCCTGGGTCCAAAGTAATATAAGTAGCACAAAAACATTTTTTAGTGTAGAATTTCCCTTGCTCAAGCCTGCCTACTAGAATCGCCAGTGCTTGAAAGGAAAAGTGAATGAAAAACATAGGAATTGGAAAGTTTCCTATGGTACTACTATTCATGAATTTGGTTCAAAGGGATGGAGCAAAGGAAAACTGTAGGATTTGTTCCTTTAGTGTCTCCATGAAAGAAAAACCGTAGGAATTTTAATTTTCACTTGTCCTCCTATTCAAATTCCTATTCATGAAGCACAAGACTAAGAGATAGTAGCATAATAGCATTATAACCGTACATTTTCTTGTGGTTTGACTTAATCTCACCATGCTTCTTTGCATCCTGTGATCTTCCAGTTCTTGTGAATCAAACACCCAGATTGGCAGAAATCCTGTGTTTCTGAATTCTCTGTTTTGCACGTGCATTCCTATCCTATTCATGTCTATTTCTTATTCCTCCATTGTTGGAATCCTCCAATTCAAATGAGCCCTTACAGAATTACTTCTCTTACAGATAGTTGTCAAAGAAAACCTTGCGTGGTTTGTCCTGCTCCTGTTGCACCGTCGTCCACCCCAGCTCAGCTGCTCCAACGACAGAAGGGTCCAGCATAGCAGGGATACGGCCTCCAGACTGTCTTTCGCCACCTTAGATCTTCTTCCCCGCCGCCGGCAGCCATGAAAACTGCATTACCATCATCAACCGAGCAGATGACCTCGAGGACTACACGGGTCCGCAAGACAGGTCGCACTCTTTCGTGTCTGCTTACGTTATGCATCGCTTAATATTACATGCTACTTTATCATCCTGTTCACCAATTAGACTCTGAGTCAGCTCCAAACTAATGGTCAAACTTGAGTTTTTAAATGGTTGTGTGGTACATATCGGGGCCGCAATCAATAGTATCTATCTACTATCTGGTTAATCTCCGGTGTCTACTCTGAGTTTCAAGTTGGGTGGGAAACAAACGGTAAAGAAGCCATTATCTGTATTTTTTAACCGAAGCCATTTTCTGCATGCTATTATTGGTTTTGGGTCTATCCATAGGCTGCTACCATCACTCTGGATTTCTGCATGCACTCCTTACATAATCTCACTATGTTTTATTCCTATGCATGACAGTTATTGTAAACAATGGAACTGAACATGTAGAGCAAAAGATACGAGCCTTGCGTGGCAATAAAATTTCATGCAGACATCGCTCCATGGTAGGTGCAAAGGCAACCCCCCTCCACCCATTTCGGATTGTAATCGAGAGGAAGATATCTGTTCTGAGGGGGATTCAGAAGGAGAAGACCACTCCTATTTACCCCCTAAGGTTTTCGCTCTAACTTGGCATGTTGATGTTGGTTATATCATGCATATGGTGCCTTGCATTGCTTACTTTATACATAAAATATGTCATCTGCTTAGTTTAGACATCCTTTGTGCGAATTCCATCTGTTTAGTTTATTCATCGTTTATGTGAATTATGCAACGCCATCTTGTTTAGCTAGGCATCAAATATGTGAATTTGCAATGCCATCCTGCTAGGCCAGTCATCTTGTATGTTAATTATATCAGGCCATCCTTTTTTTTCGTTACTTATTACATTTGTCAACAATGTTAGTACATTCACTGCTCTTCGTGTGCATCAGCCATTTAACACGATGATGGAAACTTCTGGAGTGAAAACAAGGTCTTCAGAGCAGACAATGCTATCTAACGAAGCACATATCTCGCTTGTTACGGATAGCTCCTCAGAGGAGGATTCAGAGACAGATGACCAGTCCTATCCCCCCCCCCCGAGGTGTATGCTCTAACTTGGCAGGGTTATGTTGCTCATATCGTGCATATGGTGTCTTGCATTGCTATGTCATTTGATTAGTTTAGACACGCTTTGTGTGAATGCCACATGTTCAGTGTCTAATTACCATATATGTGAATTATGCATTGCCATCTTGTTGCTGTGTTGCAAAACATTATATATGTGAATTATGCAATGCTATCTTGTTGCAAAGGCATTATATATGTGAATTATGCAATGCCATGTTGTTTGGCCAATCATCATGTATGTGAATTATATCATGCTATCATTTTTTTGTATTACGTGTTCCATTTGTCTACATTGTTTGTATATTCAACTACTCTTCCTGTGCATCGGCCATTTGAAGTGGTGATGGAAGTATCTGGAGTGAAAACAAAGTATTCAGAGCAGACAATGCTACCTGCTGAAGCAAACATCTTACTGGTTACAGAGAGCTCCTCAGAGGAGGATTCAGAGACCGATGACCAGTCCTATTTTCCCCCTGAGGTCTATGCTCAAACTTGGCAGGGTTATATTACCCATGTCATGCATGTTGTCTTGCATTGCTTAGTTTTTACATCATATATGGATTGCCATCTTCTTACTTGCTTACTATATAAAGCATATATTTGAATTATATCATGCCATCATGTTTACATAGTACATACACAACATCTATCTGAATTATGGCATGGCAACCCATTTAATAAAGACATCATATAGTTATATCATCTCATCTTGTGTAGTGTTTACAGTCATCATATTTTGAATCATGGCATTGTATCTGTGAATGTATGTGAATTATGGCATGCCAACCTATTTAATAAACACATTATATAGTTATATCATGTCATCCTGTTTACATAATCATCATATTTTGAACTATGTCTTTCCATCTTTTTTAGTTAGCCATCATAATGTGAAATTGTATCATGCTATCATGTTTAGTTAGCCATCATATATGTGAAATTGTGTCATGCTATCATGTTTGGTTAGACAACATAAATGTGAATTATTTCATGCCCTCTTTTATTCCCCACTATCCATTGCACTTGTCTATCATACAATGTTTGTACGTTGAATTACTTTTCTTGTTTATCAGCCATTTGAATTGGAGAGGGTGATGGCAATATCTAAGGGAGTAACAACACGGTCTTCAGAAAAGATAGTGCTACCCGTTGATGCGGATAGAACCACGGTTGTACTTGCCCAAGAACCAGCTCCACCACACATAACCCAGACTATCGCAGATTGTACCCTACCCAGTTGGACAGAGAACCAGCTACACCCCTTCTAACCCCAACCCCGGCAGATAGTAACCCAGTTCTAGTTGACACAGCACCGTCTGCACCATAGAACGCCCAAACATGAGCAGTTATTAAGGGAACTGCAGTGCCCAAAGCACGAGGACAGAATTTGAAGGATGGAACTGAAACTCCAATGGCGCAATAGGTATGTTAGACACCTGTTTCTTTAACTGGTTTGCTGTTGTAACCTACTCTATGTTGATTTCAGTTTCAATTGAATAAACAGTTATGTTCTCATGTCATGCACATTACAAGTGTTGTTATTGCTCTATAGTTTCCCACACTTATATTCTGTCTATTCTGCTTTGTCTTAAACAAATATTATTTGAACTATGTCTCTATCTTGATTCGGCAACAAAAACTAGAATGATATAGACCATAAAGTGACCATGGTACATAGATATATGTTTGTTTCATGCTGTTATCCTGTCCACTTTACTACTGAACTCATTTACCAAAATGAGTTTCATATACAACATTGTAAACCTGTAATGTGTCTGCTTGTTTCTATTTTAGAATGCGAACAAAATATTGGAGAACAGCACCCCGTTATGCAATGGTAAAGGAAGTAATGCAGATAAGGTTCAAGATAGTGAGACATCCCTGTTGGTCTCCAAGAAAGCTGATAAAAACTATCTTGACGACAGTGAGAGAACCCAAAAGTCCTGTCTTGATGTAGTGTTTGAGTTACTGGCCACTACTGCTGGCACAAGCTCTTCGAACTCGCTGCCTGAATCAGTTCGTCTTCTTGAGTCTCAACTTCAAGTTGAAAGACATCGATCAGATGTGCTGCGACAGGAAGCTGAAGGACTGAGGAAGTTCCTGCACAATTCAGATGCATACTTTCTGGTGCAATAGCAAGCGCTGGAGGATTTAAGCGCCAAACAAGAGAAAGTTAATAAGCTTGCTAAGCATCTTGCCAGCATTATGGGTACCCAGGATATTGTTTCTTGAGATCTTCTGAAGTGGTTTCAGTTCTGGACTTGTTTTGCTGCGGTGTTTATTTGTGCTGGTCGCCTACTTTGACAACCAGTGTATATGATATGCTGCTTTGTCCCCTATATTTGCACTGGTGGCGAACTTTGATGGTCAGTGGATGTAATATGTGTAATAGCCGTGATAGCCTAGAGTAAGTCGCTTTCTTATTAATTTCCTTGTTGTCTTGTTTATTTGTTTGCTTGTAGTTAGTGCAGTTCTTTTTCCGCGGTTTGCTAGTGGCCGCAATAACCTATTTTTTAAAACTAGGCCACAATAACTGTGGGCTACATATTTACTTTAGTGACACTGGGCCTCCTACCGGCCGTAGAAACAACGGGCCTTCTACGGGCCGTAGAAACAACGGGCCTTTTACGGGCCGTAGACACAATGGGCCTTCTACGGGTCGTATCATCAATGGGCCTTATATGGGTCGTATGATCGATTGGCCAAACATGGGCCAATAACAGACCGCATTATGGCCGTAAACGAGCTAGAGTTGGAATCATCCATTCATGGGCCAACCATAACGGGTCGTCGTTAATAGGCCGTATCTGATGACGCTATGAAAATGTCCCAACATATTAACGGGCCACAAACGGGCCGACTGTAACAACGAGCTGAATTTGGCCCACAAGCAGAAAATGACAGTAACGGGCCGTAAGTAACCGAATGTTGGAAATGAGCCCAAGAATAAATGGGCCATGAGAAGGCCGAAAGATAACATGGGCTGGAAACGGCCCACTGGAATAATGGGCTGTTAATGGGTATAAAGTGATACACTGTTCATTACGGGCCAGTTTCACGACGGGCTGTTAATGGGTCAAGAGTTACAAAGGGCCTCATATGAGCCGAAAGACGTCATGGGCCATACATGGGCCAGAAGTTAAAACAGGCTGGAATCATATTGGACAGCCCATATGATGCTACCGGGCCTAATTCGAACAGGTTGTAATGGGCCCTGGGGTAGCGGGCTGTAAATGGGCTATATGCGAACAGGCCGTTAACAGGCTTTCAGTGGGCCGGCCCGCCACCTTTTTACTAAGTCAAACGGGCCGACCTTTTCACAGGAATGGGCCTCTATTGGGCCGTGCCACGTGTCGGCGTATCATAGGCGTCTTCCATCCAATGAGTGGACGACATCTATCCCGACGGTGAGCCGACACGTGTTTCCTCCAGCCAATGATAATTTTATGCGTGGAAAATCCCCATTGGTCGAGGCTATTAACGGGTTATCGGATCCAAAACCGGACCCGATAGCTTAACGGTGTTCCGTTACGGTGGATGCCACGTGTCGGTCACCCTTGATGAAAACACTTCTATGACACGCGATTTATCGTCATGGAAGTGGACACTTCCATGATGATAATTTTGGTAATGTCATGGAACACTTCTACGACAGCACAGGTATGACTATCTTGATTCTGTCATAAAATCGTCATGGATGTACATGCATGACAAAAAACGCGACCTACTGTAACAAACACGTATCATCACGGAAGTGTATTTTTTTGTAGTGCGCCGACCCCAGAGAAAGGCTTGGAGGGGCGGAGCCGGCTGCGCGCACGTGGAGCAGGCCGAACGCCTCCAAAGAGAGCACATTGAGGCCGGCTCCGCCTTTGATGAGGGTCCTGGTGATCGCCACGTGGCAGACGGTGGGGGTGCAGAGCATTGGGAGCGCGCCTGCTCTCGTCGTGGTGGCGGGGTGATCCTCGGGGCTGAAGGTGAGATCGGCTTGGGGCGTCGCCCAGCCCGGGGGAGCCCCCGAGCTCGCCTGAGTGGTGCCTCCCCGTCGGTAGGACTACTTGATGTGGCGGTCGGAAGGTGGTGCCTGCGAGCCACCTAGGAGAGCTGCGACGACCGGGGGCGCCGGTGCCACGTAGTGGGCAAGGAAGAGGTCGCGCAGCTCCTCCCAGGAGGCCACAGAAGATGTCGGCAGGTTGAGCAACCAGGCGCGTGGCGCGCCTACAAGGGCCATGGGGAGCCAGTTGGCCTTCACCTTGTCGTCTCCGTCGGCCGCCCAAACTGCCTCCTCGTATGCTTGAAGAAAGGGGGCTGGATCTGCCACGCTGTCGTAGTGCGGCGGCATCTCTGGTCGGAACTTGGGCGGCCACTGCACCTGCCTCAGGGAGAGGGTGAAGCAGCGCAGCCCGGCGCTTCTTCAGGAACGCGCGTCGACTGGGTCGATGGAGGAGCGCCCGCCATAGGAGTTAGTGGCACGATCTAGAGGTCGAGGAAGAAGATTCCGACGCACCCCTACCTGGCGCACCAAATGTCGTATTTAGGGATCCGCAAACCCTTGAGAGGTTTGAACTCTGGGGTGCGTGCGGAGATCTCAACCTGCCCAGCCTGCCTACTCGCGATCCTCCTAAGCCTAGCGCGTCGATCTCAAAGAGACACAAAGACATAGTGATTTATACTAGTTCGGGCCACTGTTGTGGTGTAATACCCTAATCCAGTGTGGTGTGATGGATTGCCTCGAAGGGCTATGGATGAACTGGTACAGAGGATGAACTAGCCTCAGGAGGTGTTGTGTTCTTGAGCTGGTGTGGTGTATGCTAGCTCTACTTGTTCTGATTTTGTCCCCCTTCTATGGTGGTGACTAGTCCTCTTTATAGTGCCCTTGGTCCTCTTCCCAAATATGAGCGGGAAGGGATCCCACAACGGCCGGATTTGAAAGGGGACAAGTAGTACAGCCTATCCTAACAAAAGTAGTCTTTGCCTGCGAAAAGCCTCTGGTCGTGATGCTGCAGTGGGCTCGTCGATGACCTCCGTCCTGCTGTCCTGGCGGTCTTGGTCTCGTTGCACCAGAATGACAACCTTTGGCTGGTTCCTTGGGACTTCGCGCCTGCGCCGTCCTTCCTTTGCATCGAAGAGGAAACCTGCGCTCTACGCTCGCCTGGCGCCCTCCTGGCCTTGGTCGTCATGTCTCACGTCAGCCGAGCCTTGCTACCTCTTGAGCACTGCGTTGGTTTTCCCTTGAAGAGGAAAGGGGATGCAAAAAAGTAGCGTAAGTATTTCCCTTAGTTTTTGAGAACCAAGGTATCAATCCAGTAGGAGGCTCCACGCAAGTCCCTCGTACCTACACAAACAAACAAGAACCTCGCAACCAACATGATAAAGGGGTTGTCAATCCCTTCACGGTAACTTGCAAAAGTGAGATCTAATAGAGATAATAAGATAAGATAAATATTTTTGGTATTTTTATGATATAGATTGAAAAGTAAAGATTGCAAATAAACTAGATCGTAAACTTATATGATAAAAGATAGACCCGAGGGCCATAGGTTTCACTAGTGGCTTCTCTCAAGATAGCATTAGTATTACGGTGGGTGAACAAATTACTGTCGAGCAATTGATAGAAAAGTGCATAGTTATGAGAATATCTAGGCATGATCATGTATATTGGCATCATGTCCGTGACAAGTAGATCGAAATGATTCTGCATCTACTAGTATTACTCCACACATCGACTGCTACCCAGCATGCATCTAGAGTATTAAGTTCATAAGAACAGAGTAACGCATTAGGCAAGATGACATGATGTAGAGGGATAAACTCAAGCAATATTATATAAACCCCATCTTTTTATCCTCGATGGCAACAATCCAATATGTGCCTTGCTACCCCTGCTATCACTGGGAAAGGACACTGCAAGATTGAACCCAAAGCTAAGCACTTCTCCCATTGCAAGAAAGATCAATCTAGTAGGCCAAACCAAACTGATAATTCGAAGAGACTTGCAAAGATAACCAATCATACATAAAAAAATCAGAGGAGATTCAAATATTTCTCATAGATAAACTTGATCATAAACCCACAATTCATCGGATCTCGACAAACACACCGCAAAAAGAGTTACATCGAATAGATCTCCAAGAAGATCGAGGAGAACTTTGTATTGAGATTCAAAGAGAGAGAAGAAGCAATTTAGCTAATAACTATGGACCCGAAGGTATGTGGTAAACTACTCACAACTCATCAGAGAGGCTATGGTGTTGATGTAGAAGCCCTCCATGGTCGATTCCCCCTCCGGCGGAGCACCGACAAAGGCTCCAAGATGGGATCTCACGGATACAGAAGGTTGCGGCGGTGGAAATATTTTTTCGTGGTGCCCCTGGATGTCTTCGGGGTACGTAGATATATATAGGCAAAGGAGGTAGGTCAGGGGAGCCACGAGGGGCCCACGAGGGTGGGGGCGCGCTTACCCCCCTAGGGCGCGCCCTCCTGCCTCATGGCCGCCTCGGCTGCTTCTTGACGTCCACTCCAAGTCTCCTGGATTGCGTTTGTTCCAAAAAGATCGCTCCCGAAGGTTTCATTCTGTTTGGACTCCATTTGATATTCCTTTTCTTCGAAACACTGAAATAGGCAAAAAAACAGCAATTCGGGCTGGGCCTCTAGTTCGTAGGTTAGTCCCAAAAATGATATTAAAGTGTAAAGTAAAGCCCATAAACATCCAAAACGGGTAATATAATAGCATGGAACAATCAAAAATTATAGATACGTTGGGGACGTATCAAGCATCCCCAAGCTTAATTCCTGCTCGTCCTCGAGTAGGTAAATGATAAAAATAGAATTTTTTATGTGGAATTCTACCTAGCATATTTCTCAATGTAATTTTCTTTATTGTGGCATGAATGTTCAGATCCAAATGATTCAAGACAAAAGTTCATATTAACATAAAAATAGTAATACTTCAAGCATACTAACAAGTAATCATGTCTTATCAAAATAGCATAGCCAAAGAAAGCTTATCCCTACAAAATCATATAGTTAGGCTATGCTTCATTTTCATCACACAAAATACTCCCATCATGCACAACCCCGGTTTCAGCCAAGCAATTGGTTCATACTTTTTAACGCGCTTCAGCTTTTTCAACTCTCGTAAAATACATGAGCGCAAGCCATGGATATAACAATATGTGTGGAATAGAGTGGTGGTTGTGAAGAGGACAAAAGGGGAGAAAATAATCTCACATCAACTAGGTGTATCAACGGGCTATGGAGATGCCCATTAATAGATATCAATGTGAGTGAGTAGGGATTGCCATGCAACGGATGCACTAGAGCTATAAATATATGAAAGCTCAACAAAAGAAACTAAGTGGGTGTGCATCCAACTTGCTTGCTCACGAAGACCTAGGGCATTTTGAGGAAGCCCATCATTGGAATATACAAGCCAAGTTCTATAATGAAAAATCCCCAGTAGTATATGAAAGTGACCACATACGAGACTCTCTATCATGAAGATCATGGTGCTACTTTGAAGCACAAGTGTGGAAAAAAGATAGTAACATTATCCTTCTCTCTTTTCTCTTTTTTTGTGGGCTTCTTTGGCCTCTTTTTTTATTTGGGCTTCTTTGGCCTATTTTATTTTTATAAAGTCCGAAGTCTCATCCCGACTTGTGGGGGAATCATAGTCTTCATCATCCTTTCCTCACTTGGGACAATTCTCTAATAATGAAGATCATCACACTTTTATTGATTTACAACTCAAGAATTACAACTAAATACTTAGAACAAAATATGACTCTATATGAATGCCTCCGGCGGTGTACCGGGATATGCAATGAATCAAGAGTGACATGTATGAAAAATTACGAAGGTGGCCTTGCCACAAATACAATGTCAACTACATGATCATGCAAAGAGCAATATGACAATGATGGAATGTGTCATAATAAACGGAACGGTGGAAAGTTGCATAATATATCTTGAAATGCCTATGGGAATGCCATAATAGGTAGGTATGGTAGATGTTTTGAGGAAGGTAAATATTTGGTGCATGATACCGGCGAAAGTTACGCGGCATAATGGAGGCTAGCAAAGTGGAAGGGTGCGTGTGCATATATCCATGGACTCACATTAGTCATAAAGAACTCGTATACTTATTGCAAAATTTTACCCTCGAAGCAAAGTACTACTACACATGCTCCTAGGGGAAGAGTTGGTAGGAGTTAACCATCGCGCGATCCCGACCTCCACACATAAGGAAGGCAATCAAAAGAGCACCCCATGCAACAAATTTGTTACACAACTTTTACCATATGTGCATGCTACGGGACTTGCCAACCCTAACACAAGTATTTTTCAGTTTCATAATTACCTAACTAGCATGACTCTAACATTACCACCTTTATATCTCAAAACAATTATCAAGCATCAAATTGATCATAGTGTTTGACGCACTTTCTATGATAGTTTTTATTATACCCAAGTTGGATGCCCATCATATTAGGACCAATTTTATAACCATAGCAAATACCATTATGTTCTAAAAGAATCTCAAAATAATATAAGTGAAGCATGAGAGATCAATAATTTCTATAAAATTAAGCCACCGCGGTGCTCTAAAAGATATAAGTGAAGCACTAGAGCAAAAATTTTCTAGCTCAAAAGATATAAGTGAAGCACATAGTGTATTCTAATAAATTACGAATCATGTGTGTCTCTCCCAAAAGTTGTGTACAGCAAGGATGATTGTGTTAGACTAAAAACCAAAGACTAATATCATACAAGACGCTCCAAGCAAAGCACATATCATGTGGCGAATAAAAATATAGCTCCAAGTAAAGTTACCGATAGACGAAGACGAAAGAGGGGATGCCTTCCGGGGCATCCCCAAGCTTAGGCTTTTGTTTGTCCTTGAATTATCTTGGTGTGACATGGGAATCCCCAAGCTTAGGCTCTTGCCACTCCTTATTCCATAGTCCATCAAATCTTTACCCAAAACTTGAAAACTTCACAACACAAAACTCAACAGGAAATCTCATGAGCTCCATTAGTGCAAGAAAGAAAAACCACCACTAAAGGTACTGTAATGAACTCATTCTTTATATATATTGGTGTTAAACCTACTGTATTCCAACTTCTCTATGGTTCATACCCCCCGATACTAGCCATAGATTCATCAAAATAAGCAAACAACACACAAAAAACAGAATCTGTCAAAAACAGAACAGTCTATAGCAATCTGTAATTTTCGAATACTTCTAGAACTCTAAAAATCCTACCAAAATAGGAAGTCCTGGGAAATTTGTCTATTTAACTACTGCAGAAATAATCAACTAAAAATAACGTATCTGTGATTTACTAAAATTATTATCATGCACACAAAAGTTTCTGTTTTTCAGGAAGATCAAGTTAACTATCACCCAAGATGATCCTATAGGTTCTACTTGGCACAAACACTAATTAAAACATAAAACCACATCTAAGAAGAAGCGAGATGAATTATTTATTACTAAACAGGAACAAAAATCAAGGACCAAAAATAAAATTGGGTTGCCTCCCAACAAGCGGTATCGTTTATCGCCCCTAGCTAGGCATAAAAGCGAGAATAGATCTAAGTATTGCCATCTTTGGTATTCAATTCATAAGTGGCTCACATAATAAATTCTTAAGGTAACTTGATCTTATTTCTAGGAAAATGTTCCATGCCTTTCCTTAATGGAAATTGGAATCTAATATTCCCTTCCTTCATATCAATAATTGCACCAATCGTTCTAAGGAAAGGTCTACCAAGAATAATAGGACAAGAAAAATTGCAATCTATATCAAGAACGATAAAATCTACGGGCACATAATTCCTATTTGAAACAATAAGAACATTGTTAATCCTTCCCATAGGTTTCTTAATAGTAGAATCCGCAAGGTGCAAGTTTAAAGAGCAATCATCAAATACACGGAAACCTAGCACATCACATAAAGTTTTTGGAATCGTAGAAACACTAGCACCCAAATCACACAAAGCATAGCATTCATGATCTTTAATTTTAATTTTAATAGTAGGTTCCCACTCATCATAAAGTTTTCTAGGGATAGAAACATCCAATTCAAGTTTTTCTTCATAAGATTGCATCAAAGCATCAACGATATGTTTGGTAAAAGCTTTATTTTGAATATAAGCATGAGGAGAATTCATCACGGATTGCAACAAGGAAATACAATCTATTAAAGAAAAATTATCATAATTAAATTCCTTGAAATCCATAATAGTGGGTTCATTGCTATGTAAAGTTTTGACCTCTCCAATCCCACTTTTACTAATTTTAGCATCAAGATCTAAAAACTCCGAATAATTGGGACGCCTTTTAACTAAAGTTGACTCCTCTCCAGTCCCATCATTATCAATATTCATATTGCAAAACAAAGATTTAATAGGAGGCACATCAGTCACTTTTAGATCTTCATTGTTATTATCATGGAAACTAGAAGAATACGCTTTTACAAAGCAATCTTTCTTAGCACGCATCCTAGCGGTTCTTGCTTTGCACTCATCAATGGAAATTCTCATAGCTTTGAGAGACTCATTGATATCATGCTTAGGTGGAATAGAGCTAAGTTTCAGAGAATCAACATCAAGAGAAATTCGATCCACGTTCCTAGCCAATTCACCAACTTTAAGCTATTTTTCTTCAAGCAAAGCATTGAAATTCTTTTGAGAGATCATAAATTCTTTAACACTATTCTCAAAATCAGAGGGCGTCTTATTAAAATTTCCATAAGAATTGTTGTAGGAATTACCATAATTATTAGAGGAATTACCATAATTATTAGAGGAATTACTAGGAAACGGCCTAGGATTAAAGTTTCCTCTATAAGCATTGTTACCAAAATTATTCCTACCAACGAAATTCACATCCATAGATTCATTATTATTCTCAATGAAAGTAGACAAAGGCATATCATTAGGATCAATAGGAGTACTCTTAGTAGCAAACAATTTCATAAGTTCATCCATCTTTCCACTCAAAACATTAATCTCTTCTATCGCATGAACCTTTTTACTAGTAGATCTTTTGGTCGGCCATTGAGAATAATTAACCATAATATTATCTAGGAGTTTAGTAGATTCTCCTAAAGTGATTTCCATAAAAGTGCCTCCCGCGGCTGAATCTAAAAGATTTCTAGAAGCAAAATTCAATCCGGCATAAATTTTTTGTATGATCATCCATAAATTCAAACCATGTGTAGGGCAATTGCGAATCATTAATTTCATCCTCTCCCAAGATTGGGCAACATGCTCATGATCTAGTTGCTTAAAATTCATAATATAGTTTCTAAGAGAGATGATCTTAGCGGGAGGAAAATACTTAGAGATAAAAGCATCTTTGCACTTATTCCATGAATCAATACTATTTTTAGGCAAAGACAAAAACCAAGTTTTAGCATGATCTCTAAGCAAAAAAGGAAATAACTTCAATTTAACAATATCATTATCCATGTCTTTCTTCTTTTGCATATCGCACAAATCATCAAAGTTGTTTAGATAAGTAGCGACATCTTCACTAGGAAGACCAGAGAATTGATCTTTCATGACAAGATTCAACAAAGCAGCAGAGTTCACAAGATTCAACATCATTAAGAGGAGCAGTCGGAGTGCTAAGGAAATCATTATTGTTGGTATTGGAAAAATCACACAATTTAGTATTATCTTGATCCATCGTGACAAGCAATCCAACACACAAGCACACAAGAGGCAAGCAAAAAGAGAGGCTAACGGGAAAGAGAGGGTGAATAAAACGGCAAGGGTGAAGTGGGGGAAGAGGAAAACGAGAGGCAAATGGCAAATAATGTAATGCGAGGGAGATGAGTTTGTGATGGGTACTTGGTATGTCTTGACTTGAGCGAAGACCTCCCCGGCAACAGCACCAGAAATCCTTCTTGCTACCTCTTGAGCACTGCGTTGGTTTTCCCTTGAAGAGGAAAGGGTGATGCAACAAAGTAGCGTAAGTATTTCCCTTAGTTTTTGAGAACCAAGGTATTAGTCCAGTAGGAGGCTCCATGCAAGTCCCTCGTACCTACACAAACAAACAAGAACCTCGCAACCAACGCAATAAAGGGGTTGTCAATCCCTTCACGGTAACTTGCGAAAGTGAGATCTGATAGAGATAATAAGAAAAGATAAATATTTTTGGTATTTTTATGATATAGATTGAAAAGTAAAGATTGCAAATAAAGTAGATCGGAAACTTATATGGTAAAAGATAGACCCGGGGGCCATAGGTTTCACTAGTGGCTTCCCTCAAGATAGCATAAGTATTACGGTGGGTGAACAAGTTACTGTCGAGCAATTGATAGAAAAGTGCATAGTTATGAGAATATCTAGGCATGATCATGTATATAGGCATCATGTCCGCGACAAGTAGATCGAAACGATTCTGCATCTACTACTATTACTCCACACATCGACCGCTATCCGGCATGCATCTAGAGTATCAAGTTCATAAGAATAGATTAACACATTAGGCAAGATGACATGATGTAGAGGGATAAACTCAAGCAATATGATATAAACCCCATCTTTTTATCCTCGATGGCAACAATACAATACGTGCCTTGCTGCCCCTGCTGTCACTGGGAAAGGACACCGCAAGATTGAACCCAAAGCTAAGCACTTCTCCCATTGCAAGAAAGATCAATCTAGTAGGCCAAACCAAACTGATAATTCGAAGAGACTTGCAAAGATAACCAATCATACATAAAAAATCCAGAGGAGATTTAAATAAACTTGATCATAAACCCACAATTCATGGGATCTCGACAAACACACCGCAAAAAGAGTTACATCGAATAGATCTCCAAGAAGATCGAGGAGAACTTTGTATTGAGATTCAAAGAGAGAGAAGAAGCCATCTACAAAATAACTATGGACCCGAAGGTCTGTGGTAAACTACTCACAACTCATCAGAGAGGCTATGGTGTTGATGTAGAAGCCCTCCGTGGTCGATTCCCCCTCCAGCGGAGCGTCGACGAAGGCTCCAAGATGGGATCTCGCGGATACAGAAGGTTGCGGCGGTGGAAATAGTTTTTCTTGGTGCCCCTGGATGTTTTCGGGGTATGTAGATATATATAGGCGAAGGAGGTAGGTTAGGGGAGCCATGAGGGGCCCACGAGGGTGGGGGCGCGCCCTCCTGCCTCGTGGTCGCCTCGGCTGCTTCTTGACATCCACTCCAAGTCTCCTGGATTGCGTTTGTTCCAAAAAGATCGCTCCCGAAGGTTTCATTCCATTTGGACTCCGTTTGATATTCCTTTTCTTTGAAACACTGAAATAGGCGAAAAAACAACAATTCGGGTTGGGCCTCCGATTAGTTGGTTAGTCCCAAAATGATATAAAAGTGTAAAGTAAAGCCCATAAACATCCAAAACAGGTAATATAATAGCATGGAACAATCAAAAATTATAGATACGTTGGAGACATATCAAAGCTCGTGAGGTACCTGCATAGAACTCTCCGCACCTCAGGAGCCAGCCTGAGGAGGCCGACTCCTTCGGGGGTCTTGGCATCGTCCGCCTCGCGAGGCTTGGCCCCTCGCGAGGGTCTTGTGTTGCTGATATGGAAGTTGGGCCGTACCAGGCCGTCGATGAAGCCACATGGTGGGCCGCAGGTAGGCAGGGTTGGATACCCTCGAATCCAGGACGCCGACACGACCAAACGGCGGCATTCATACCGCACGTACATAAATATGCGCTCAAAGTACCATGGGCATAGACGGAGGCACAACTAGATCGTGGTCCATAATACGGCTCAACCTCCCCTGGACCCACATACTTTGACTTTTTCTTTTTCTTTTCAGGTTTATTTTTTCCCAGGCCTTTCCTGATGGCCTGATTGTCGGACCTATCAAGGGACGGATACACCAAGATGGCAAAGAGCATTGACGTATAAGGGAATTTCCAGGTGGTCTCTTTAAACGATCGTTATGCCTATTTTAAGGACCCGCACGCAGCTCTCCCTTGGTCGTGCCATGTTAAATAGCCCTGACGCTTATTGCACTACTTGTACAAATACGCTTCGACATATTAATCAAACTATTATGGAAAATAGTTTGCGGCCCAATTTCTGCGGCATTAGCCTATTACTTCATTTTTTTTGATATTCTTATCAATTGCATCGGTACACTCTGGTATGCCTTAATTCGATAGGGGCTTCATTACACCCCATAACATGGCAACAAAGTCCGAACACTTTTTTACAATATAGTTCGGCACCCCGAACTTTAGCATTATATGCATTGGCTCCGAATCATGTCTTTGGTCAATAGTTGGGTTGCCCAGCTCCTGTGCTTACTACCTTACATTCCGCTATATCGACTATAGTAGTAAAGGGAGAACTACTGCGATTGTGTCCTGGTTTATCCGGATGAGCACCTCAGTAGAGAAAGCCGAAAACTGACTGTCATGATGCGGCGTGAGCCGGTCAGCTGTCCGAGAGGTTACAAATCTTTTGCGATTTTTTCCGCATCATGCGATGAATCAGTTTTTATCCGATCAGGTGTTTACAACACCCCAAGTTCGGACTTATGAACACTAGGGGCTGTCCCTAAATTTGTATTGTCAAACTCCTATGGCTAAGTGAGGGTGATAAAGCCACATAGTCCGATTGCCTGGTTCGTTGCGCTAAACACCTCCTTTAAGGACCAAACTTTGGGATAAAGAGTGTTTAGATTCATCACGAACACCCCCGTACTACCTACGTGGGGGCTGAAGCCGACGACTGGCCAACTCTCAGATTTAACAAAACGGTCGCACAGGAGGTAAAATTTTAAAAACAAGCATTATATTACATAATGGCTCTGTTTCATAATACAGGAAGGAACAATATGAATGACTTCATTCAAAGATAATGTCTTTTGAACACCGCCCCTCTACAATGCGAGATCCCTTCAGGACATCTTCAAAATACCGCTCGAGCGTGTGGTGCGCCTTGCCCGCGGGCGGTGCCTCGGTCGCAAGCTTCACGGCGTCCATCTTCACCCATTGTATCTTGACTCGGACGAAGGCCATTCACGCGCCTTCGATGCAGATCGACCGCTTGATGGCATCAAGCCGAGGGCAGGCATTGACCAGCCGCTTCACGAGGCCGAAGTAGCTGCTGGGTATGGCTTCGGCAAGCCATAGCCAGATTATTAAATCCTTCATGGCTAGTTCAGCCACCCTATGAAGTTCGACCAGCTATTTTAGCTGATCGCTAAAGGGCACCGGATGTTCTGACGCAAGGTATTGCGACCAAAATAGCTTCTCTGTGGAGCTCCCCTCTTCGCCTCGGAAGAACTCTGCAGCGTCTAAAACATTGCACGGCAGATCCGCAAACGCCCCTAGAGAACTCCAAATCCGGGTCTGTAAGAGGAACCTTTTCTTCACATATTTGCTCTACATAATAAAGACCTTACCCGCCGCGATTTTTCTGGCCTCCTGAACTTCCTGGAGGGTGCCCTGGGCTTCAACCCGGGCATCGTGTGTGCTTTGGCGGGCCTTGGCACGTTCGGTCTCTTGATCCGCAATGTTGCTCTCCAAGGACTCGCATTTCTTCATGGCGTCCTGGAGCTCCTGCTGGACCTCACCGACCCTGGCCTCGTGCTTTTCACGAGTGGCTTGTTCCTTGGCCGCTCTCTCCTCGGCCTCGGCCAGCGCCTTCTTGAGGGTTTCCACCTTGGTCGCCGTTCCTAATAAATATCATGGCACTTTAGTCAGCACAAATCATTCATCCTTCCTGAATATAGACAAGGTTATTGTATACCTTGATTGTCTTCCAGTTGTTTCTTCACACGACCGAGCTCTTCCTCGGTCCGCTCTAGACTCTACTTTAGTCCGGAGACCTCAGCAGCATGAGAGGTCGCAGCCAGCAATGATGCCTGCTTATTCGTATAGACAGGTCAGGTTAGTCTCCTGTGAAAATTATTTGATCCTCTGTTCGGCTTTTCTTTCCGAACACCGGACAGAGACTCAGGGGCTACTATCTATACTATGACATTCTTTTTATATAATTGTGTTGCTCACCTCAAAACCTGTTAGAAGGCTGGTACAAGCGTTGGTCAGTCGCTCTTAACGGACCGCACCCTCTCAACCACCGTACCCATAAGGATACGGTGTTCCTCAACAATGGAAGTGCCTCGCAGAGCTTCCAGCAAATTATCCGGTTCCTCTAGATGGACAGAGGTCACCAGTGGAATAGGCGCACCTCCTTCTTTCAAAAGAGGCTGCTTGCCTAATTCCGGATCTGTATAGGTCTCCGGAATTGTATTCGGCTGGGGGCCGAATTGGATATGGCCCCCATCACCGGTATCCATGGGGATTTCCTCCCCCATGTGTCCGGCAGCCGAGGTTTCACCCTCTGGCACTGCCTTGATGGCCTCCTACGTCTCTCTCTGACCTGGGGTCCTTCGGGACAACACCTTGGTGTCATCCATGGCCTTGGGAGAGGAGGCCGCCGGAAGGGACCTGCTGTCCATCACCTTCGGGTCCAGCGAATTCCCCATTGATGAGGATCGCTGGAGGACGAAATGGGCCGGGCTGCAGCACATGATTTGACATTTTAGAACCACAAAGGAAAAGGGCCGGATATACGATTCGGCCAGGGGCTTATCCCTTGGGCGCCATTCTGAGCTGCTGTCGGTGTCCGCTGTGGAATTGTCTGAGAGGGAAGCCTTCCCCTTCTTGGACGCTTCAGTCGTCCTCGGCGGCGGAGGAATGAGTCTCAACGTCTCTGGATGTCACGTCTAAAGTGCCCTTATGACGGAGGCCACCTCTGGTCTCCTTGGCCTTCTTCTCCGGCGCTTGATAGGGCGCCAGAACCAGCATCTTCATCAGTAGTGGAATTGTTGGGTCTTCAGGCAGCGGAGCTAGATAGTGAATCTGCTCCACCTTCTTTGTCCAACCCTAAGAGAATCAGTAGGTAGTCTTAGGCGTCTTCCTCGGGTATACGAGTAAAGGATACACCTTGAAAACATGAAAAAACTTACCGGACTAGCGGGATGGGCCAAGTCATGCCCATGGTCCTTGGTTGTATCCGGCCATGTCTTGTTGGAATTGAAAAGCACCTTCCAGATGTCTTCGTGCATAGTGCCGAAGAACTGCTTCAAGGTCTGGTGCTTGGCAGGAACGTACTCCCACAAATGGCAAGTCTGGCTTTGGCACGGGAGGATCCGGCAAACAAGCATCACCTGGATCACATTAACAAGCTTGATATTCTTGTCTATCATGCTCCTGGTGCGCGTTTGAAGCGTTGTCAGCTCAACCGACGAAGACCAGTCCAGGCCCTTCTCTAGCCAGGAGGTGAGCCCCATCGGGGCTCCGAACTAGAATTCGGGAGCCGCGGCCTAGGTGGTGTTGCGCGGCTCTGTGACGTAGAACCACTGCTGTTGCCACCCTTTGACGGTCTCCACAAAGTTACCTATTGGGCATGTGACGTTGGGCATCTTGCTCACCATGGCGCCTCCGCATTCTGTGTGTCGACTGTCCACGACCTTCGGCTTCACATTGAAGATCTTTAACCATAATCCAAAGTGGGGTGGGATGCGGAGGAAGGCCTCGCACACGACAATGAATGCCGAGATGTTGAGGAAGGAGTTGGGGCCAGATCGTGGAAATCCAACCCATAGTAGAACATGAGTCCGTGGACGAACGGGTGGAGAGGAAATCCCAACCCGCGGACGAAGTGGGGGATGAATACTACCCTCTCATGGGGCTCCGGGGTGGGGACGATTTGTCCCTAGGCCAGAAGCCGGTGGGTGATTTCCTTGGCCAAATACCCAGCCTCCCGGAGCTTGGTAATGTCCTTCTCCTTGACGGAGGAGGCCATACACTTGCCCTGCGCTCCAGATCCGGAAATGGTTGGAGTGCTTTCTTGGGGCAGAAAGGATGAGAACTTGGGCGCTGGACCTCAAGAATGGGGTAGGCAGAGAGAGATAGAATGCGTGGGTGAAAAAGGGTGAATCCTTATCTCCTTATAAAGGTAGCAAATATCAAGAGCCTCCCACTCGCCTTAAAACTCGCATGTTCCCCAAGGGTCGTGCAGGTGGCACAGTTGGGTTACCCACGCCCGTATTGATGAGAATCCTGTAATAAGAGGACACGATCTCTGCTTTGACAAGACGTGCCAATGAAACCGCATCTTGAAATATGGAGTGGCAGGCTAAAAACAGTTCGAAATAATGGCCGGGTGGCGACGTGATGTCACTCTACAAAAAGTTGTCAACGGATTGGACTTGTGAAATACTATACTCTCTACGTTTGTGTGTGGTATTTGTTTTGCAAAGACGGACACGATTCTTGTGTTCAAAGACTATCTTGGAGTATTCGGAGAAGGAACCCGCCTTGCAATGCCGAAGACAATTTGCGCGTCGGACACCTCGTTATTGAAGCCTGGTTCAGGGTCTACTAAGGGAGTCCTGGATTAAGGGGTCCTCGGCCGTCCGGCCTATGTGACGTGGGCCGGACTGATGGGCTATGAAGATACAAGACAGATGACTTCTTCCCGTGTTCGGATGGGCTTCTCCTTTGCGTGGATGGCAAGCTTGGTGTTTGCATATGTAGATTCCTTTCTCTGTAACCGACCTTGTACAACCCTAGTCCCCTCCGGTGTCTATATAAACCGGAGGGCTTAGTCCGTAGAGGCAATCATAATCATACAGGCTAGACTTCTAGGGTTTTAGCCATTACGATCTGGTGGTAGATCAACTCTTGTAATACTCATATTAATCAAGATCAATCTAGCAGGAAGTAGGGTATTACCTCCATAGAGAGGGCCCGAACCTGGGTAAACATCATGTCCCCCGCCTCCTGTTACCATCAACCTTAGACGCACAGTTCGAGACCCCTACCCGAGATCCACTGGTTTTGACACCGACACAAACCTTGTCAAATTTTTACCAGTGCATGGTGAGGTCATACAATGGCACCATGCCAGCCGTCATGTTTTTCAAGCATTTATTTCATTTTTCTATAGTTGAAAACTCAATAAACAAACATTTGTGGTTGACTATTGCCACACATTTCATCAAAATATCTATCCATTCCTTGTAAAAGGCATGAGAATTTACTAAATGGCACCAACATAGTTTTCCAGGCCGTTCTTGTGCACCCTTTCATGCACCGATTGTTTGAACTTGAATTATGTGCATTCATGCCTAGAAAATGCACATAATCCCCTAAATATGGTAAATGAACACGGAAAAGTGCCAAATTTGAACACGGTGATTTGCAGGGTGTATGTTCATCGTAGAAAAAAACTCATGGACAAAGGACAAAGGAAATTTGGACCCCCCCCCCTTCAATCTTGGTGTTTTCCCCCTTGAAACCATGAAACTTCCTCGGTGATGGTTTGATTTATGAAAGGCGTGCATGATGACATAAGGAAAACATTCTCAAATTTTTAGCAGGGCACGGTGAGGCCATACCATGGCACCATGCCAGGCGTCATGTTTTCCAAGCATGTACTTCATTTTTGTATAGTTGTTAACCCAGTAAACGATGCGTTTATGGTTGACTATTGCCACACATTTCCTTGAAATATATGCCCATTCCTTGTAAAAGGCATGAGAATATACTAAATACCTCGAGAATGGTTTTCCAGGCTGTTCTTGTGCACCTTTTCATGCACCAATTGTTCAAATTTGAATTATGTGCATTAATGCCTAGAAATGCAAATAATCCCCTAAATATGGTAAATGAGCCCGAAAAACGTCAAATTTGAACATGTTGCATTTGAGGCGGTATGTTGATCGTTGGGAAAAAACTGAATGACAAACTAGGACGGAAATTTCGATTCCCCTTCAATCTTGGTGATTTCCCTCTCGAAAGCATGAAACTTCCTCGGTGATGGTTTGATTTATGAAGGACGTGCATGACGACATAAATCAAACCTTTTCAGCTTTTAACCAGGGCACAGTGAGGCCATACCATGGCACCATGCCAGGCGTCATGTTTTTCAAGCATTATTTCATTTTTCTATAGTTGATAACCTAGTAAATGACGCGTTTGTGGTTGACTATTGCCACACATTCCCTTGAAATCTCTGCCCATTCCTTGTAAAAGGCCTGAGAATTTACTAAATACCATGACTATGGTTTTTCCAGACCGTTCATGTGCACCTTTTCATGCACCAATTCTTTGAATTTGAATTATGTGGATTAATGCCTAGAAAATGCACACAATCCCCTAATATGGTAAATGATCCCAGAAAAATGCCAAATTTGAACACTTGCATTCAAGGGGGTATGTTGATTGTAGAAAAAACTGAATGACAAGCTAGGAAGGAAATTTGGATTCCCGACCCCTTCAATCTTGCTGATTTCCCCCACGAAACCATGAAATTTCCTCGGTGATGGTTTGATTTATGAATGGTGTGCATGACGACATAGAACAAACATTCTCAATTTTTTACTAGGGCATGGTGAGGCCATACCATGGCACCACACCAGGCGTCATGTGTTCCAAGCATGTATTTCATTTTTGTATAGTACCTAGTAAACACATTTCCTTGAAATATCTTCCCATTCCTTGTAAAAGGCATGAGAATTACTAAGTAGCACGATCATGGTTTTCCAGACCGTTCTCGTGCACCTTTTCAAGCATCGATTGTTTGAACTTGAATTATGTGCATTAATGCCTAGAAAATGCACATAATCCCCTAAATATTGTAAATGAACCCAGAAAAGTACCAAATTTGAACACGGTGATTAGCAGGGTTTATGTTCATAGTTGAAAAAAACTCATGGAGAAAGGACAAAGAAAATTTGGATTCCCATTCAATCTCGGTGATTTACTATCGACTCGATTCATCTCCGTCGCCTCCGCGAACCGTGTGTGTTCACTCACACATGCAAAAGGAAAAAAGAAAACCCTCACCCACTTTGTCCTCACCCACTCACCGCGGACTCCTCCGCAACTTTGCACCTCATCAACTTCTATCGCAGCGGCCACCCTAAGCACGACGGCTGTTATCAGCGGGCGGAGGTTGCGCTCCAAACGGCACAGGATTTTGCCCCTACCGCTTTTCAGTGCCTATCTGCACCGACATTCTAGACTCTGGTCGACTGGGGTTTTCTGCGGGATTGGGCCGGGGATTATTCTCATGGAGAAGGTAATCAACTTAGCGAAATATTCACTCATCTCTTATCGCAGCCCATCCGTCGCTATTAATCAACCAGCGGAAATCCATGTGCAATCATTTTTGTTCTAGCTAATTCGTGGGTGTTCATGCATGTGTCCACAGTGCGAGCACAAATCGGGCAAGTGTGGTTGTAGCCAGTCAGAAATGAAGTTCTATCTCACCATTCCGGATGACTTCAAGGAGCGCTCGGTATGTTCAATCTCAACCTACCACGGTCGGCATGGCCTAAATTTGTGAACATATATCGTGTGTTGCTACATTATATATATATTTGCAACAAATCTTTGTTACATTATCTATTTTTAATTATATATTTTTTACTTTGCTTTCATCTATATATTGATATGTTCTATCAGTTACTCCCATATTTGCATCTTGCTTTGTTATTTCAATATATCTAATTTACTATCTTAATTTTCATTTCAAGTAGTACATCCCTTGCTTTGCAAGAACAGGAGTAGAAGGAAATCTTGGGCTTTACTTTGTTGATGACTCCCAGGATGTCATATTGACAACACAACATGGATTTACAATGACGGTTAGCGTAAAACTTGATAAAGATGGTCACTCCTAATTTAATGTGGATCTTTGGAGAAAAATGTCTAAGTGTTATGAACTGAAAGCTGGCAATAAAATTCTAGTGCGTGCCCCACTGCCTGGTCTAATAAACATGGATGTTTACTTCCCCAACGTCATCAGCCGGTCAAAGTCTGATTGAGGTTAGTGTCCTTTCAACTTTCTCCATGATGTCATATTACTTAGCAAAATTGGGGTATTTGTTCTGACTAATTGATCACTATTTAAGAAACCAATTGTGATTTTATTTTCTGACTCCGTTCCTAGGCAGTAACAAATTCTATTTACCAATTTATGTGCACTATATATTCTTTTGCCATGTTATGAATAAATAATACCTTTCCACCATTTAAGCAGGATATGTTGGATGCATAGTGAATGATATGTATGTTACTAAGCGTACCAAATTTCACTGGAAGGACTTGAAGCATGTCATAAACTTTGTTGATAATCTGACAGGGATAGCACAATGTATGAACGCTGGATTTTGGATGGGATTAATTATACCTATGGTGCACACATTGAACAAGACCAATTGTGTGCACAAAATGCTGGTAAAAAGTCTTATTTTAATGTTGATGCTGATAAACTATATATATCTTCAATGATATGTTGCGATTGGTTTTTATTCTACAATTGCCCGTTGTAGTAGTTCCTGGATCGATTACCCAGCATGGTCGAATTACACTTGTGCCTGCTAATAACGCCAAAGTGATTGCAAGGTACTGCATTTCCTGCAGAAATGGAACCATTCAAATTAGCAAGTTCTCGCTTGTCGTGGAAATGCAGCCATATTGGAAAATTGGAGACATTGTTCTAATCATGCTCTACCAACGCACGGGAGGGCTCTTCCTTTTCATCAACAAGATGTCGAGTCGCCGTGATCAAGCTGCTTCCAGCGGATAGTTTTGGTTGTTGGCCCTTAGCCTCTTAGAATGTGCTAGCTGTTACTACGTTAAGTATGTAGATACGAACCATATGGTTGTTGGCCCTTAGCCTCTTAAAATGTGATAGTTGTAACTATGTTAAGCATGTAGATATGGACCATATGGTTGTCAAAACTATGTTATGAAGGTCCTCCTTTTGTCGAATAGTGTAACCACTATATATATGCTACTCAAATGATGTTACCCAAGTTCTTAAATTTTCATGGAAAGTATTAGTATCGTACACAGTTCATTGAATTTAAGCGTGTACTCGATGTCCAGAAGGCATTTGCATATTAATTGTCCATATTGCAAATTCACACACATGTTAACATAAGGAAACGTATGTGTAACTTACTAATCATCGCACACGAGTACTCGCAGACGCATCGTGTGCGATACTCCTAGCCACCGCACACAACTAGTTTGCATTTTTTAAAGTTTTTTGTACACACAAAATCGCACACGAACTAACTGTATTAACCGTCTGTGTTGTAATTTCTCATCGCAAACAGTTCATCTGAGTCGGCTGTTTGCCACGTATCACACACATCTTGTTTACATGACTCATTTGTGTTCTTTTGGCTCATCGCAAATAGTTCATCCATGTGAACTATATGCGACATATCACACACATCTTTTTAAGTTGAACCGTTTCTGTTGTGTTCCCTAATCGAAAATAGTTCATCTGAGTGAACCGTATGTCGTATATCACACACATCTTGATCTGGCTAACTATTTCTGTTGCACTCCCTAATAGCAAACAGTTCATTGGAGTTAACTTTATGTCGTATATCGCACACACATTGATATGGCTGCCTGTTTCTATTGTTCTGGCTCATCACAAACAGTTGGAATGGATTAACCATGTGCCCTGCATCGCGCACACAACTAAAATCTGAACCATGTTTGATGGCTCTGATACGTATCCAACGTATCTATAATTTTTGATTGCTCTATGCTACTTTATCTACTGTTTTGGACTATATTGGTCTTTATTTTCCACTTTTATATTACTTTCGGGACTAACCTATTAACCGGAGGCCCAACCCAGAATTGTTGTTTTTTTCCTATTTCAGTGTTTCGAAGAAACGGAATATCAAACGGAGTTCAAACGGAATGAAACCTTCAGGATCGTGATTTTCCAACCGAACGTGATCCAGGAGACTTGGACCCTACTCCAAGAAGTGCCAGATGAAGGAAATATGCCCTAGAGGCAATAATAAAGTTATTATTTATTTCCTTATTTCATGATAAATGTTTATTATTCATGCTAGAATTGTATTAACCGGAAACATAATACATGTGTGAATACATAGACAAACAGAGTGTCACTAGTATGCCTCTACTTGACTAGCTCGTTAATCAAAGATGGTTATGTTTCCTAACCATAGACAAAGAGTTGTTATTTGATTAACGAGGTCACATCATTAGTAGAATGATCTGATTGACATGACCCATTCCATTAGCTTAGCACCCGATCATTTAGTATGTTGCTATTGCTTTCTTCATAACTTATACATGTTCCTATGACTATGAGATTATGCAACTCCCGTTTACCGGAGGAACACTTTGGGTACTACCAAACGTCACAACGTAACTGGGTGATTATAAAGGAGTACTACAGGTGTCTCCAATGGTCGATGTTGGGTTGGCGTGTTTCGAGATTAGGATTTGTCACTCCGATTGTCGGAGAGGTATCTCTGGGCCCTCTCGGTAATACACATCACATAAGCCTTGCAAGCATTACAACTAATATGTTAGTTGTGAGATGATGTATTACGGAACGAGTAAAGAGACTTGCCGGTAACGAGATTGAACTAGGTATTGGATACCGACGATCGAATCTTGGGCAAGTACCATACCGATGACAAAGGGAACAACGTATGTCGTTATGCGGTCTGACCGATAAAGATCTTCGTAGAATATGTAGGAGCCAATATGGGCATCCAGGTCCCGCTATTGGTTATTGACCGGAGATGTGTCTCGGTCATGTCTACATTGTTCTCGAACCCGTAGGGTCCGCACGCTTAAGGTTACGATGACAGTTACATTATGAGTTTATGCATTTTGATGTACCGAAGGTTGTTCGGAGTCCCCGATGTGATCACGGACATGACGAGGAGTCTCGAAATGGTCGAGACGTAAAGATTGATATATTGGAAGCCTATGTTTGGACATCGGAAGTGTTCCGGGTGAAATCGGGATTTTACCGGGTTACCGGGAGGGTTACCGGAACCCCCCGGGAGCCATATGGGCCTTCATGGGCCTTAGTGGAAAGGTGAAAGGGCTGCCCATCAGGGCTGCGCGCCTCCCCCCTTCCCCTAGTCCTATTAGGACTAGGAGAGGTGGCCGGATACCCTTCTCCTCTTTCCCCCTTTGGGGATTCCTAGTTGGAATAGGATTGGAGGGGAGTCCTACTCCCGGTAGGAGTAGGACTCCTCCTGCGCCACCTCTCCTGGCCGGCGCCTCCTCCCCCCCCCCCTTGGCTCCTTTATATACTGAGGTAGAGGCACCCCAAAACACACAAGTTGACACAAGTTGATCCACGTGATCTATTCCTTAGCCGTGTGCGGTGCCCCCTGCCACCATATTCCTCGATAATACTGTAGCGGAGTTTAGGCGAAGCCCTGCTGCTGTAGTTCATCAAGATCGTCACCACGTCGTCGTGCTGACGAAACTCTTCCCCGACACTTTGCTGGATCGGAGTCCGGGGATCGTCATCGAGCTGAACGTGTGCTCGAACTCGGAGGTGCCGTAGTTTCGGTGCTTGATCGTTTGGATCGTGAAGACATACGACTACTTCCTCTACGTCGTGTCATTGCTTCCGCAGTCGGTCTGCGTTGGGTACGTAGACAATACTCTCCCCCTCGTTGCTATGCATCACATGATCTTGCGTGTGCGTAGGAAATTTTTTGAAATTACTACGAAACCCATCAGTGGTATCAGAGCCTAGGTTATTTATGTTGATGTTATATGCACGAGTAGAACACAAGTGAGTTGTGGACGATACAAGTCATACTGCCTACCAGCATGTCATACTTTGGTTCGGCGGTATTGTTGGACGAGACGACCCGGACCAACCTTACGCGTACGCTTACGCGAGACCGGTTCCCTCGACGTGCTTTGCACAGAGATGGCTTGCGGGCGACTGCCTCTCCAACTTTAGTTGAACCAAGTATGGCTACGCCCGGTCCTTGCAAAGGTTAAAACGGAGTCTATTTGACAAACTATCGTTGTGGTTTCGATGCGTAGGTGAGATTGGTTCTTACTTAAGCCCGTAGCAGCCACGTAAAAACATGCAACAAAAAAGTAGAGGACGTCTAACTTGTTTTTGCAGGGCATGTTGTGATGTGATATGGTCAAGGCATGATGCTGAATTTTATTGTATGAGATGATCATGTTTTGTAACCAAGTTATCGGCAACTGGCAGGAGCCATATGGTTGTCGCTTTATTGTATGCAATGCAATCGCGATGTAATGCTTTACTTTATTACTAAACGGTAGTGATAGTCGTGGAAGCATAAGATTGGCGAGACGACAACGATGCTACGATGGAGATCAAGGTGTCGCGCCGGTGACGATGGTGATCATGACGGTGCTTCGGAGATGGAGATCACAAGCACAAGATGATGATGGCCATATCATATCACTTATATTGATTGCATGTGATGTTTATCTTTTTATGCATCTTATCTTGCTTTGATTGACGGTAGCATTATAAGATGATCTCTCACTAAATTATCAAGAAGTGTTCTCCCTGAGTATGCACCGTTGCCAAAGTTCGTCATGCCCAGACACCACGTGATGATCGGGTGTGATAAGCTCTACGTCCATCTACAACGGGTGCAAGCCAGTTTTGCACACGCAGAATACTCAGGTTAAACTTGACGAGCCTAGCATATGCAGATATGGCCTTGGAACACGGAGACCGAAAGGTCGAGCGTGAATCATATAGTAGATATGATCAACATAGTGATGTTCACCATTGAAACTACTCCATCTCACGTGATGATCGGACATGGTTTAGTTGATTTGGATCATGTGATCACTTAGAGGATTAGAGGGATGTCTGTCTAAGTGGGAGTTCTTAAGTAATATGATTAATTGAACTTTAATTTATCATGAACTTAGTCCTGGTAGTATTAGCATATCTATGTTGTAGATCAATAGCTCGCGTTGTTGCTTTCATATGTTTATTTTGATATGTTCCTAGAGAAAATTGTGTTGAAAAATGTTAGTAGCAATGATGCGGATTTGATCCGCGATCTGAGGTTTATCCTCATTGCTGCACAGAAGAATTATGTCCTTAATGCACCGCTAGGTGACAGACCTATTGCAGGAGCAGATGCAAATGTTATGAACGTTTGGCTAGCTCAATATGATGACTACTTGATAGTTATGTGCACCATGCTTTATGGCTTAGAATCGGGACTTCAAAGATGTTTTGAACATCATGGACCATATGAGATGTTCCAGTATTTGAAGTTAGTATTTCAAGCAAATACCCGAGTTGAGAGATATGAAGTCTCCAACAAATTCTATAGCTAAAAGATGGAGGAGAATCGCTCAACTAGTGAGCATGTGCTCAGATTGTCTGGGTACTACAATCGCTTGAATCAAGTGGGAGTTAATCTTCCAGATAAGATAGTGATTGACAGAATTCTCTAGTCACCATCACCAAGTTAGTAGAACTTCGTGATGAACTATAATATGCAAGGGATAACGGAAACAACTCCCAAGCTCTTCGTGATGATGAAATCAATGAAGGTAGAAATCAAGAAAAACATCAAGTGTTGATGGTTGATAAGACCACTAGTTTCAAGAAAAAGGGCAAAGGGAAGAAGGGGAACTTCAAGAAGAACGGTAAGCAAGTTGCTGCTCAAGTGAAGAAGCCTAAGTCTGGTCCTAAGCCTGAGACTAAGTGTTTCTACTGCAAAGGGACTGGTCACTGGAAGCGGAACTACCCCAAGTGATTGGCGGATAAGAAGGATGGCAAAGTGAACATAAGTATATTTGATATACATGTTATTGATGTGTACTTTACTAGTGTTTATAGCAACCCCTCAGTATTTGATACTAGTTCAGTTGCTAAGATTAGTAACTTGAAACGGGAGTTGCAGAATAAACAGAGACTAGTTAAGGGTGAAGTGACGATGTGTGTTGGAAGTAGTTCCAAGATTGATATGATCATCATCGCACACTCCCCTATACTTTCGGGATTAGTGTTGAACTTGAATAAGTGTTATTTGGTGTTTGCGTTGAGCATGAATATGATTTGATCATGTTTATTGTAATACGGTTATTCATTTAAGTAAGAGAATAAATTGTTGTTCTATTTACATGAATAAAACCTTATATGGTTACACACCCAATGAAAATAGTTCATTGGATCTCGATCGTAGTGATACACATAATCATAATATTGAAACCAAAAGATGCAAAGTTAATAATGATAGTGCAGCTTATTTGTAGCACTGCCGTTTAGGTCATATTGGTGTAAAGCGCATGAAGAAACTCCATGCTGATGGGATTTTGGAATCACTTGATTATGAATCACTTGATGCTTGCGAACCATGCCTCATGGGCAAGATGACTAAGACTCCGTTCTCCGGAGCGAGCAACTGACTTATTGGAAATAATACATACTGATGTATGCGGTCCGATGAGTGTTAAGGCTCACGGCAAGTATCGTTATTTTCTGAACTTCATAGATGATTTGAGCAGATATGGGTATATCTACTTGATGAAACATAAGTCTGAAACATTTGAAAAGTTCAAAGAATTTCAGAGTGAAGTGGAAAATCATCGTGACAAGAAAATAAAGTTTCTACGATCTGATCGCGGAGACAAATATTTGAGTTACGAGTTTGGTCTTTAATTAAAACAATGTGGAATAGTTTCACAAACTCACGCCACCTGGAACACCACAATGTAATGGTGTGTCCGAACGTCATAACCGTACTTTATTAGATATGGTGCGATCTATGATGTCTCTTACCGATCTACCACTATCATTTTGGGGTTATGCATTAGGGACAGCTGCATTCACGTTAAAAGGGCACCATCTAAATCCATTGAGACGACACCGTATGAACTATGGTTTGGCAAGAAACCTAAGATGTCATTTCTTAAAGTTTGAGGTTGCAATGCTTATGTGAAAAAAATTCAACCTGATAAGCTCAAATCAAATCGGAGAAGTGCGTCTTCATAGGATACCCAAAGGAAACTGTTGGGTACACCTTCTATCACAAATCCGAAGACAAGACTTTTGTTGCTAAATTCGGAGTTTTTCTGGAGAAGGAGTTTCTCTCGAAAGAAGTGAGTGGGAGGAAAGTGGAACTTGACGAGGTAACTGTACCTGCTCCCTTACTGGAAAGTAGTTCATCACAGAAAACTGTTTCAGTGACACCTACACCAGTTAGTGAGGAAGCCAATGATAATGATCATGAAACTTCAGATCAAGATACTACTGAACCTCGTAGATCAACCAGAGTAAGATCCGCGCCAGAGTGGTACGGTAATCCTGTTCTGGAAGTCATGCTACTAGATCATGATGAACCTACGAACTATGAAGAAGCGATGGTAAGCCCAGATTCCGCAAAGTGGCTTGAAGCCATGAAATCTGAGATGGGATCCATGTATGAGAACAAAGTATGGACTTTGGTTGACTTGCCCGATGATCGGCAAGCAATTGAGAATAAATGGATCTTCAAGAGGAAGACGGACGTTGATAGTAGTGTTACTATCTACAAAGCTAGAATTGTCGCAAAAAGGTTTTCGACAAGTTCAAGGTGTTGACTACGATGAGTTTTTCTCACTCGTATCTATGCTTAAGTCTGTCCGAATCATGTTAGCAATTGCCGCATTTTGTGAAATCTGGCAAATGGATAAACAAAACTGCATTCCTTAATGGATTTACTAAAGAAGAGTTGTATACAATGCAACTAGAAGGTTTTGTCGATCCTAAAGGCGTTAACTAAATATGCAAACTCCAGTGATCCATCTGTGGACTGGTGCAAGCAACTCGGAGTTGGAATATACGCTTTGATAAGTTGATCAAAGCATATAGTTTTATACGGACTTGTGATGAAGCCTGTATCTACAAGAAAGTGAGTGGGAGCACTACAACATTTCTGATAAGTATATGTGAATGACATATTGTTGATCGGAAATAATGTAGAATTATTCTGTAAAGCATAAAGGGGTGTTTGAAAGGAGTTTTTCAAAGAAAAACTTCGGTAAAGCTGCTTACATATTGAGCTTCAAGATCTATAGAGATAGATCAAGACGCTTGATAAGTTTTTCAATGAGTACATACCTTGACAAGATTTTGAAGTAGTTCAAAATGGAACAGACAAAGAAAAAGTTTCTTGCCTGTGTTACAAGGTGTAAAGTTGAGTAAGACTCAAAGCCCGACCACGGCAGAAGATAGAAAAGAATGAAAGTCATTCCCTATGCCTTGGCTATAGGTTCTATAAAGTATGTCATGTTGTGTACCAGATCTATTGTATACCCTGCACTGATTTGACAAGGGAGTACAATAGTGATCTAGGAGTAGATCACTGGACAGCGGTCAGAATTATCCTTAGTGAAATAAGGATATGTTTCTCGATTATGGACGTCACAAAAAGGTTCGTCGTAAAGGGTTACGTTGATGCAAGTTTTTGACACTGATCCAGATGATTCTAAGTCTCAATCTAGATACATATTGAAAGTGGGAGCAATTAGCTAGAATAGCTCCGTGCAGAGCATTGTTGACATAGAAATTCACAAAATACTTACAGATCTGTATGTGACAAACCCGTTGACTAAAATTATCTCACAAGCAAAACATGATCACACCTTAGTACTCTTTGGGTGTTAATCACATAGCGATGTGAACTAGATTACTGACTCTAGTAAACCCTTTGGGTGTTGATCACATATCGATGTGAACTATGGGTGTTAATCACATGGTGATGTGAACTATTGCTGTTGAATCACATGGCGATGTGAACTAGATTATTGACTCTAGTGCAAGTGGGAGACTGAAGGAAATATGCCCTAGAGGCAATAATAAAGTTATTATTTATTTCCTTATTTCATGATAAATGTTTATTATTCATGCTAGAATTGTATTAACCGGAAACATAATACATGTGTGAATACATAGACAAACAGAGTGTCACTAGTATGCCTCTACTTGACTAGCTCGTTAATCAAAGATGGTTATGTTTCCTAACCATAGACAAAGAGTTGTTATTTGATTAACGAGGTCACATCATTAGTAGAATGATCTGATTGACATGACCCATTCCATTAGCTTAGCACCGGATCGTTTAGTATGTTGCTATTGCTTTCTTCATAACTTATACATGTTCCTATGACTATGAGATTATGCAACTCCCGGTTACCGGAGGAACACTTTGGGTACTACCAAACGTCACAACGTAACTGGGTGATTATAAAGGAGTACTACAGGTGTCTCCAATGGTCGATGTTGGGTTGGCGTGTTTCGAGATTAGGATTTGTCACTCCGATTGTCGGAGAGGTATCTCTGGGCCCTCTCGGTAATACACATCACATAAGCCTTGCAAGCATTACAACTAATATGTTAGTTGTGAGATGATGTATTACGGAACGAGTAAAGAGACTTGCCGGTAACGAGATTGAACTAGGTATTGGATACCGACGATCGAATCTCGGGCAAGTAACATACCGATGACAAAGGGAACAATGTATGTCATTATGCGGTCTGACCGATAAAGATCTTCGTAGAATATGTAGGAGCCAATATGGGCATCTAGGTCCCGCTATTGGTTATTGACCGGAGACGTGTCTCGGTCATGTCTACATTGTTCTCGAACCCGTAGGGTCCGCACGCTTAAGGTTACGATGACAGTTACATTATGAGTTTATGCATTTTGATGTACCAAAGGTTGTTCGGAGTCCCGGATGTGATCACGGACATGACGAGGAGTCTCGAAATGGTCGAGACGTAAAGATTGATATATTGGAAGCCTATGTTTGGACATCGGAAGTGTTCCGGGTGAAATCGGGATTTTACCGGGTTACCGGGAGGGTTACCGAAACCCCCCGGGAGCCATATGGGCCTTCATGGGCCTTAGTGGAAAGGTGAAAGGGCTGCCCATCAGGGCTGCGCGCCTCCCCCCTTCCCCTAGTCCTATTAGGACTAGGAGAGGTGGCCGGCCACCCTTCTCCTCTTTCCCCCTTTGGGGATTCCTAGTTGGAATAGGATTGGAGGGGAGTCCTACTCCCGGTAGGAGTAGGACTCCTCCTGCGCCACCTCTCCTGGCCGGCGCCTCCTCCCCCCCCTTGGCTCCTTTATATACTGAGGTAGAGGCACCCCAAAACACACAAGTTGATCCACGTGATCTATTCCTTAGCCGTGTGCGGTGCCCCCTGCCACCATATTCCTCGATAATACTGTAGCGGAGTTTAGGCGAAGCCCTGCTGCTGTAGTTCATCAAGATCGTCACCACGCCGTCGTGCTGACGAAACTCTTCCCCGACACTTTGCTGGATCGGAGTCCGGGGATCATCATCGAGCTGAACGTGTGCTCGAACTCGGAGGTGCCGTAGTTTCGGTGCTTGATCGGTTGGATCGTGAAGACGTACGACTACTTCCTCTACGTCGTGTCATTGCTTCCACAGTCGGTCTGCGTTGGGTACGTAGACAATACTCTCCCCCTCGTTGCTATGCATCACATGATCTTGCGTGTGCGTAGGAAATTTTTTGAAATTACTACGAAACCCATCACCAGAGGCGGTCACGAGGGTGGAGGGCGCCCCCCTGGGCGCGCCCCCCTACCTTGTGGGCCCCCTGACGCTCCACCAACGTACTCCTTCCTCCTATATATACCTACGTATCCCCGTATGATCAGAACAGGAGCCAAAAACCTAATTCCACCGCTGCAACCTTCTGTATCAACGAGATCCTGTTTCGGAGCTCCGCCAGAGGGGGCATCCACCATGGAGGGCTTCTACATCAACACCATAGCCCCTCCGATGAAGTGTGAGTAGTTTACTTCAGACCTTCGGGTCCATAGCTAGTAGCTAGATGGCTTCTTCTCTCTTTTTGGATCTCAATACAATGTTCTCCCCCTCTCTCGTGGAGATCTATTCGATGTAATCTTCTTTTTGCGGTGTGTTTGTTGAGATCGATGAATTGTGGGTTTATGATCCAGTATTATCTATGGAAAATATTTGATTCTTCTCTGAATTCTTTTATGTATGATTGAGTTATCTTTGCAACTCTCTTTGAATTATCCTTTTTGGTTTGGCCAACTAGATTGGTAGTTCTTGCAATGGGAGAAGTGCTTAGCTTTGGGATCAATCTTGTGGTGTCCTTACCCAGTGACAGAAAGGGTTGCAAGGCACATATTGTATTGTTGCCATCAAGGATAACAAGATGGGTTTTTTATCATATTGCATGAATTTATCCCTCTACATCATTTCATCTTGCTTAAAGCATTACTCTGTTTTTACTTAATACTCTAGATGCATGCTGGATAGCGGTCGATGAGTGGAGTAATAGTAGTAGATGCAGAATCGTTTCGATCTACTTGTTTTGGATGTGATGCCTATATACATGATCATTGCCTAGATATACTCATAACTATGCTCAATTCTATCAATTGCTCAACAGTAATTTGTTCACCCACCGTAGAATACTTATGCTCTTGAGAGAAGCCACTAGTGAAACCTATGGCCCCCGGGTCTATTCTTATCATATCAATCTCTATCACTTTATTTACTTGCTTTGTTTTACTTTGCCTTTTACTTTTTACTTTGCATCTATCTATCAAAAATACCAAAAATATTATCTCTATCAGATCTCACTCTCGTAAGTGACCGTGAAGGGATTGACAACTCCTAAGCGTTGGTTGCGAGTTGCTATCGTTTTGTGTAGGTACGAGGGACTTGTGTGTGGTCTCCTACTGGATTGATACCTTGGTTCTCAAAAACTGAGGGAAATACTTACGCTACTTTGCTGCATCACCCTCTCCTCTTCGGGGAAATCCAACGCTGTGCTCAAGAGGTAGCAAGAAGGATTTCTGGCGCCGTTGCCGGGAAGGCTCACGCAAGCAAGTCAACTATACCAAGTACCCATCGCAATCCCTATCTCTCGCATTACATTATTTGCCATTTGCCTCTCGTTTTCCTCTCCCCCACTTCACCCTTGCCGTTTTATTTGCCCTCTCTTTCCCAATCTCCTCCTCTCTTTTCCGTTTGCCTTTTTCTCGTTGCCTTTCTGTTTGCTCGTGTGTTAGTTTGCTTATTTGTTGCGATGGCTCTACCTAGATTTGGTGACCTTCACCTTAAAAAGCTAGAGGAGATCGAAAGCAATGTTAGAAAGTTTATGGTTTTGCAATTTGAGCACAATAATTTCTTCAGAAACGAGCTTAAGGAAAAAAAAGTTTTATGAGTTATATGAATAAAGAACTCGATGATATGTCTAAGGAATTTGATGGTATAAGGGCCCAAATTGCTCGTCTTGAAAAGATGACCGCTGAAATTTCGGATATGCAAGCTACCTTAGTCAATAAGATGGCCGCTAAACCGAATTCCTATGAAAATCAAGATGAAGATCTAAAAGTTATTGATGTGTCCCCCATTAAATCTTTGTTTTGAAATATGAATCTTGATGAATCTGAAGATTATCTTCCTTTACCTAGAAGGCATTCTAAGAATTCGGAGTTTCTAGATCTTGATGATGAATTTGATGGTAGTGGGATTGAAATAAATAAAAACCGTGATGTTGCTAAACCCACTATTTTGGATCTCAAGGAATTTAATTATGAAAATTTCTCTTTGATTGGTTGTATTTCCTTGTTGCAATCCGTGCTAGATTCTCCTCATGCTTATAGTAAAAATAAGGCCTTTACCGAACACATTGTTGATGCCTTGATGCAATCTTATGAAGAAAAACTTGAGTTGAAAGTTTCTATCCCTAGAAAACTATATGATGAGTGGGAACCTACTAT
The DNA here is from genome assembly GCF_018294505.1 of Triticum aestivum. Lineage (NCBI taxonomy): Eukaryota > Viridiplantae > Streptophyta > Magnoliopsida > Poales > Poaceae > Triticum > Triticum aestivum. Next base: position 281,687,731 of record NC_057810.1, on the reverse strand, counting down.
AAAAATTAAAATTAAAGATTATGAGTTTCATGCTTTGTGTGATTTGGGTGCTAGTGTCTCTACTATTCCCAAAACTTTATGTGATTTGCTAGATTTCTGTGATTTTGATGATTGCTCTCTAAACTTGCATCTTGCGGATTCCACTATTAAAAAACCTATGGGAAGAATCAATGAAGTTCTTATTGTTGCAAATAGGAATTATGTGCCGTAGATTTTATCGTTCTTGATATAGATTGCAATCTTTCATGTCCTATTATTCTTGGTAGACCTTTCCTTAGAACGATTGGTGCAATTATTGATATGAAGGAAGGGAATATTCGATTCCAATTTCCCTTAAAGAAGGGCATGTAACAATTCCCTAGAAAGAAAATAAAATTACTATATGAATCTATCATGAGGGCCACTTATGGATTGCCTACCAAAGATGGCAATACCTAGATCTATCCTTGCTTTTATGCCTAGCTAGGGGCGTTAAACGATAGCGCTTGTTGGGAGGAAACCCAATTTTATTTTGTGTTTTTTGTTTCAGATTCTGCTTAGGAATAAATAATCCATCTAGCCTCTGTTTTGATGTGGTTTTAATTAGTGTTTGTGCCAAGTAGAACCTATAGGATAACCTACGATGATAGTTGATTTGATTCTGCTGAAAAACAGAAACTTTGCGTGCACGAATTTAGTTATGATAAATCACAGAAACGTGTTTTTGCGTTGATTCTTTTTTGTGATGAGAAAAAAACAAATTGTCCAGGACTTCCTATTTTGGTAGAATTTTTAGAGTTCCATAAGTTTGTGTTAGTTACAGATTGCTACAGACTGTTCTGTTTTTGACAGATTCTGTTTTATGTTTGTTGTTTGCTTTTTTTGATGAATCTATGGCCAGTAAAATAGTTTATAAACCATAGAGAAGTTGGAATACAGTAGGTTTACACCAAAATAAATAAAGAATGAGTTCATTACAGTACCTTGAAGTAGTCTTTTGTTTTCTTTCTCTAACGGAGCTCACGAGATTTCTATTGAGTTTTGTGTTGTGAAGTTTTCAAGTTTTGGGTGAATTCTTTTGATGGATTATGGAACAAGGAGTGGAAAGAGCCTAAGCTTGGGAATGCCCATGGCACCCCCAAGATAATCCAAGGACACCAAAGAGTAAAATCTTGGGGATGCCCCGGAAGGCATTCCCTCTTTCGTCCACTTCCATCGGTAATTTACTTGGAGCTATATTTTTATTCACCGACATGATATGTGTTTTGCTTGGAGCGTCTTGTATTATTTGTGTCTTTGCTTGTTAGTTTACCATAATCATCCTTGCTGTACACACCTTTTGAGAGAGCCATATATGAATTGGAATTTGTTAGAATACTCTATGTGCTTCACTTATATCTTTTCAGCTTGATAGTTTTGCTCATAGTACTTCACTTATATCTTTTGAGCGTGATAATTTTTGCTCTAGTACTTCACTTATATCTTTTAGAGCATGGTGGTGGATTTGTTTTAAAGAAACTATTGATCTCTCATGCTTCATTTAGATTATTTGAGAGTCATTAATAGCATGGTAATTTGCTTAATGTTAATATACTTGGTGTTCAAGATATGTGAAACTTTCTTTTGAGTGCGTTGAATACTAAGATAAGTTTGATGCTTGATAATTGTTTTGAGATATGGAGGTGATAATATCAAAGTCATGCTAGTTGGGTGATTATGAATTTGAGAAATACTTGTGTTGAAGTTTGCAAGTCCCATAGCATGCACGTATGGTTAAAGTTGTGTAACAAATTTGAAACATGAAGTGTACCTGGCTTGTGCATCCTTATGAGTGGCGGTCGGGGATGAGCGATGGTCTTTTCCTACCAATATATCCCCCTAGGGTCATGCGCGTAGTACTTGAATTTTTGATTACTTCTAAATTTTTGCAATAAGTATATGAGTTCTTTTGACTAATGTTGAGTCCATGGATTATACGCACTCTCACCTTTCCGCCTTTCCTAGCCTCTTCGGTACCGTGCATTGCCCTTTCTCACCTTGAGAGTTGGTGCAAACTTCGTTGGTGCATCCAAACCCCATGATAGGATATGCTCTATCACACATAAACCTCCTTATATCTTCCTCAAAACAGCCACCATACCTACCTATCATGTCATTTCCATAGCCATTCCGAGATATATTGCCATGCAACTTCCACCATCATTATCATGACATACATTACTTTTGTCATATTGCCATTGCATGATCATGTAGTTGACATCGTATTTGTGGCAAAGCCACCATGCATTATTTTCCGTACATGTCACTCTTGATTCATTGCACCATCCCGGTACACCGCCGGAGGCATTCATATAGAGGCATATCTTGTTCTAAGTTTCGAGTTGTAATCCTTATGTTGTAATCAATAGAAGTGTGATGATCATCATTATTAGAGCATTGCCCAAATAAAAAAAGAGAAAGGCCAAAAGAAAAAAAAGGCCCAAAAAAAGGGCAATGCTACTATCTTTTCCACACTTGTTCTTCAAAGTAGCACCTTGTTCTACATGTAGTGAGTCTCATATATTGTGCTTCAAAGTAGCAACTTGTTCCTCATGTAGTGAGTCTCATAAAGTTGTCCTTTTCATACTAGTGGGAATTTTTAGTTATAGAATTTGGCTTGTATATTCCTATGATGGGCTTCCTCAAATGCCCTAGGTCGTCGTGAGCAAGCGAGTTGGCACACCCACTAGTTTTCTTTTGTTGAGCATTCATAGCTCTAGTGCATCCGTTGCATGGCAATCCCTACTGACTCACATCGATATCTATTGATGGTCATCTCCATAGCCCGTTGATACGCCTAGTTGATGTGAGACTTTCTCCTTTTTTGTCTTCTCCACACAATCCCCATCATCATATTCTATTCCACCCATAGTGCTATATCCATGGCTCACGCTCATGTATTGCATGAAGGTTGAAAAAGTTTGAGATTATTTAAGTATGAAACAATTGCTTGGCTTGTCATCGAGGGTATAGAAGTTGGGAACATCTTTGTGTGACGAAAATGAAGCATAGCCTAACTATATGATTTTGTAGGGATGAACTTTCTTTTGCCATGTTATTTTGAGAAGACATGATTGCTTTGATTAGTATGCTTGAAGTATTATTATTTTTGTGTCAATATGAACTTTTGTCTTGAATCTTTCGGATCTGAATATTCATATCACAATTAAGAAGATTTACATTGAAATTATGCCAAAGTATCACTCCGCATCAAAAATTCTTTTTTATCATTTACCTACTCGAGGACGAGCAGGAATTAAGCTTGGGGATGCCTGATACGTCTCCAACGTATCTATAATTTTTGATTGCTCCATGCTACTTTATCTACTGTTTTGGACTACATTAGGCTTTATTTTCCACTTTTATATTACTTTTGGGACTAACCTATTAACCGGAGGCCCAGCCCAAAATTGTTGTTTTTTCCTATTTCAGTGTTTCGAAGAAACGGAATATCAAACAGAGTCCAAACGGAATGAAACATTCAGGATCGTGATTTTCCAACCGAACGTGATCCAGGAGACTTGGACCCTACTCCAAGAAGTGCCAGAGGCGGTCATGAGGGTGGAGGGCGCCCCCCTGGGCGCGCCCCCCTACCTTGTGGGCCCCCTGACGCTCCACCGACGTACTCCTTCATCTTGCTTAAAGTGTTACTCTGTTTTTACTTAATAGTCTAGATGCATGCTGGATAGCGGTCGATGAGTGGAGTAATAGTAGTAGATGCAGAATCGTTTCGATCTACTTGTTTTGGACGTGATGCCTATATACATGATCATTGCCTAGATATACTCATAACTATGCTCAATTCTGTCAATTGCTCAACAGTAATTTGTTCACCCACCGTAGAATACTTATGCTCTCGAGAGAAGCCACTAGTGAAACCTATGGCCCCCGGGTCTATTCTTATCATATCAATCTCTATCACTTTATTTACTTGCTTTGTTTTACTTTGCGTTTTACTTTTTACTTTGCATCTATCTATCGAAAATACCAAAAATATTATCTCTATCAGATCTCACTCTCGTAAGTGACCGTGAAGGGATTGACAACCCCTAAGCGTTGGTTGCGAGTTGCTATCGTTTTGTGTAGGTACGAGGGACTTGTGCGTGGTCTCCTACTGGATTGATACCTTGGTTCTCAAAACTGAGGGAAATACTTACGCTACTTTGCTGCATCATCCTCTCCTCTTCGGGGAAATCCAACGCAGTGCTCAAGAGGTAGCAGGCTCCGCCATCGCAAACGCTTTGCACCTTTTTTGACGATTTTTTACACCATCGTTTGAGATTAATGCACCGCACACGGTTTCGTCAAAGGGTCTCTGATCGTAGTATCGCGTTAGCAGCATCCTGTAGTAGTGTATAGCCTTTGTCATGATAATGAGTTTATGTATGAGATGGTTATATATTGTAATATTAAGTGGTATGCGTGTCACTGCATGATGGTTGGAACGACGAGATTGCCACATTAATGTAAATTTCATAGAAATAGCCTACATGTTACCAGTTACGATGGCAACCATACACGAAGGATCCCTCATGAGGAGAAGGTGTACTAGGCGCGGGACGAGGAGCTATAATTTCGTACCACGGCAGAATTTCTGAATTTCGTGCCACAACAATGTTTACTGAAACAGTCGCCATGACAATGTTTTCTGAAACTACCGCCACGGCAATATTTTTGAAACGGTTGCCCGACAATGAAATATTGGCCGTCACGATGCTTCAACTGGAGATTGAAGACTATCACAGAGATTCCCGGCGCCCAGGTCTATACCATATCATGCTTTTATGAACTTCCTGAGATATTCATCTCTTGTTGTTTTCACGATTTGATTGTGTAGTAGTCAATTATTAGGGTGATCTCTCACAGTAAACATAAAGTTAAAAGGTGCTCTTCCCACTGTTGCAACTGTCCATGACATTCTAACATATTGGTGTTTGCCCTGTCCACATGAGTTCAAACGAGATGAGAAATGTAAGCCGGAGATCGTCAGACCATGTGTGCAGATAGCACCAGGTTATGTTCAAGTTCTAGCAGAATAATTCTCATCTCGGAGCACAAAGCATCGAAAGATGAACAAGAGTCATATGGTGATATGATCGGCAATAATTTGCCCAATGATACGTCCTATATGTATCTACTTTTCCAAACACTTTTGCTCTTGTTTTCGACTCTAATTTGGATGATTTGAATGGAACTAACCCGGACTGGCATTGTTTTTAGCAGAATTGCCATGGTGTTGTTTTTGTGCAGAAATAAAAGTTCTCAGATTGAGCTAAAAATTTAGGAGAATATTTTCAGAATATATAAATAAATAATGGCGAAGAGAAATACCAGAGGGGGCCACCAGGGTGCCTCAAGCCCAGGGGGTGCGCCACCCCCCAGGGTGTATCTTGCAAGCTTGTGGGGCCCTGGCAGCTCCCGCAACCCTAACTCCAACTCCATAAGTACCTATACGTCTAGAAAAAAATCAAAGAGAAGGAATCATCACATTTTATGATACGGAACCGCCACCACCTCATGTTCTTCATCGGGAGGGTTGATCTGGAGTCCGTTCAGGGCTCTAGAGAGGGGGATTCGAGCCTTCATCATCAGCAACCATCCTCCATCACCAATTTCATGATGCTCACCATCGGGAGTGAGTAATTCCTTCGTAGGCTTGCTGGACGGTGATGGGTTGGATGAGATTTATCATGTAATCGAGTTATTTTTGTTAGGGCTTGATCCCTAGTATCCATTATGTTCTGAGATTGATGTTGCTATGACTTTTCTATGCTTAATGCTTGTCACTAGGGCCCAAGTGCCGTGATTTCAGATCTGAACCCTTTATGTTTGCACGAATATTTTTTTTCTTGATCCTAATTGCAAGCTGTATGAACCTATTACATGTTATGATCAGCATACCCCAAGGTGACAATAATTGGCATTCTTTCCGGTGATTACCATAGTTTGAGGAGTTCATGTATTCACTATGTGCTAATGCTTTTTTCTGGTTCTCTATTAAAATGAGGCCTTAATATCCCTTAGATATCCTTATGGACCCCGCTGCCACAGGAGGGTAGGACAAAAGATGTCATGCAACTTCTTATTATAAGCACGTATGACTATATACGGAATACATGCCTACATTACATTGACGAATTGGGGCTAGTTCCGTGTTGCTCTAGGTTATGACTGTTACATGATGAATGTCATCCAACATAATTATCCATCACTAATCCAATGTCTAAGTCTTTCGCATACTGGTTTTTGCTAAGTTACTTTCGTTGCTGCTGCCATTACAATCACTATAAAACTGATACTCCTACTATTACCATTACTATTGCTATTGTTACCACTGATATCAAACTATCATACTATTGTGCTATTGATCACTTTGCCGCAGATATTTAGTTCTCTAGGTGTTATTGAATTGACAACTCGATTGCTAATACTTGAAAATATTCTTTGGCTCCCCTTGTGTCAAAGCAATAAATTTTGGTTGAATACTCTACCCTCGAAAACTGTTGCGACCCCCTACACTTGTGGGTTATCACCCACCGGTCAAAATTCTTGTCGTCAGTGATTTCCACATCAATGATTGAGAACTATATTTGGATCTTTAATCACTCAATGTTAATTATGAGAGATATTAATTTGAGTGGGAGTATATTCTATATTGCTAGTTAAAAACTAAGTGCAATGTTTAATTATTAAAATATCTAAATTGAATCTTGTGTTTATTATTGTAGATCAATGGCTTGCAATTGTTTAAATTTAGCACCTCTGTTTGAGAAACAAAAGTTGACTGCAAATTGTGGAAACTATGAGGATTGGATCCACACTCTGAGATACATTCTCAAGATTGCTAAGAAAGAATATTCGCTGGATCAACCACTTGGTGACTACCCGGTGCCTGGAGCATCTCAAGATGTCATCAATGTGTCTTTATCGCGCGAGAATGATTTCAGTTTCATGAAAAAATATTATGCTATCATGCATGGATCAAGTGTTAAGGAAATGTTATGAACAATTCAGTACCATCGAGATTGTCGAGGCACTGAATTTATGTACCACAAACACTAGTTGAAGTTCATGAAATGACTGAAGCAATGAATGAATGCAAGATAGTTGAGCAAGGTGACAGGTTTGCAGACTATTATGATAGTGTAACTGCAATGGGAGTGGATATTACTTAAACACTAGAGAATGATTTGATGTTCTCTTTGCTTTATGAAGCAATTCTCAAGAACCATGAAAATGCATTGCAGAATCAACAAAAGTTGTTGATAAACAAGACAGAAAGTTTCAAAACAAAATGCAACACCAAAAGAAACAGGGGTGGAGCTTCTCGCGAGACTATATGTTTTTACTGCAAAGAGAAAGGACACTGGAAAAGAAAATGCTTGAAGTATCTAGCGGATAAGAAGAACAAGTCAACTGGTAAAGGTATAAAAATCATATAGGTTAATGTTATTGATATTCTACTCACCGGAAATTCCAAATCATGATATTTGATACCGGATTTGTAGCTAACATTTGCAACACGATGCAGGGACTATGGAATATTCAGAAGCTGAGATGAAATGAAGTGTGATGCGTGTCGAGAATGGTGATGGGATCGCTGCTCAAGCCATTGGTGTCATGTATTTGAAATTACCTTCAGGATTGGTTTTAGAACTAAGTAATTGTTATTTTGTTCCAAATTTATGTAAGAACATTATCTTTGGATCATGTTTGATAAATGAAGGTTGTTCTTATAAGTCAGAGAACAATGGTTGTTCAATATATTATAAGGATATGTTTTATGGATTTGCACCCATGATTGCTGGATTATTCACATTAGATCTTGAACATGAAAAGGTTGTCTATAACATTAATGCTAAATGTCTTAAGAAGACTGATAATACCACATGCATGTGGCACTATCGTCTTGGTCATACCGGAAAGAAACGTATGCAAAAGCTTCATAAAGATGGAGTGTTAACATCATTTGATTGTGAATCTTTTGAAACATGCAAAGCTTGTCTGATGGTAAAATGACTAAAACTCCATTTATTGGTCATCCAGAACGGGTGCTTGAATTATTGGATATAATACATAGTGATGTATGTGGTCAAATGAGTATTCCAGGGCGGGGTGGATACTTATACTTCGTAACCTTCACTGGTGATTTAAGTAGATATGGATATATTTACTTGACAAAACATAGGTCTGAAACATTTAAAAAGTTCAAGCAATTTCAGAAGAAGTTGAGAATCATCGTGGCAAGAAGATTAATTTCTACGATCATATGGCAGAGAAGAATATCTGAGTCATGAGTTTATGAGACATCTAAGTGATTGTGGAATTGTCTCACAACATACTCCTCCAGGAACTCCACACAGAAATGGAGTATCTAAAAGGTGTAACCGAACTTTTTTGGACATGGTAAGGTCAATGATTTTAATTATCAATCTACCCTTATCATTTCGGGGATATGCACTTGAAATAGAAACATATACACTAAACAGAGCATTAGCTAAGACTGTGGAAATGTGATACGTCCATTTTGCATCATGCTTTTATATCAATAATTATTGCATTATGGGCTGTTATTACACATTATATCTCAATACTTATGGCTATTCTCTCTTATTTTACAAGGTTTACCATGAAGAGAGGGAATGCCGGCAGCTGGAATTCTGGCTGGAAAAGGAGCAAACATTGGAAACCTATTCTGCACTGCTCCAAAAATCCTGAAACTCCACGAAACATGTTTTTGGAATTAATAAGAATTATTGGGCGAAAGAAATACACCAGGGGGCCCACACCCTGTCCAGGAGAGTGGAGGGCGCCCCCCCCCCCCTACTGGGCGCGCCCCCTGTCTCCTGGATCCCCTGGTGGGCCCCCGGTGTCCATCTTCTGCTATATTAGAGCTTTTACCCTGGAAAAAAATCGTCGGCAAGCTTACGGGACGAAACTCCACCGCCACAATGCGGAACCTTGGCGGAATCAATCTAGGGCTTCGGCGGAGCTGTTTTGCCGGGGACACTTCCCTCCGGGAGGGGGAAATCATCACTAACGTCATCACCAACGATCCTCTCATCGGGAGGGGGTCAATCTCCATCAACATCTTCACCAGCACCATCTCCTCTCAAAACCCTAGTTCATCTCTAGTATCCAATCTTGTATCAAAACCACAAATTGGTACCTGTGGGTTGCTAGTAGTGTTGATTACTCCTTGTAGTTGATGCTAATTGGTTTACTTGGTGGAAGATCATATGTTCAGATCCTTAATGCATATTATTACCCCTCTGATTATGAACATGAATATGCTTTGTGATTAGTTGCGTTTGTTCCTGAGGACATGGGTGAAGTCTTGCTATTAGTAGTCATGTGAATTTGGTATTCGTTCGATATTTTGATGAGATGTATGTTGTCTTTTCCTCTAGTGGTGTTATGTGAACGTCGACTACATGACACTTCACCATTATTTGGGCCTAGAGGAAGGCATGGGGAAGTAATAAGTAGATGATGGGTTGCTAGAGTGACAGAAGCTTAAACCCTAGTTTATGCGTTGCTTCGTTAGGGGCTGATATGGATCCATATGTTTAATGTTGTGGTTAGGTTTACCTTAATACTTATTTTGTAGTTGCGGACGCTTGCAATAGGGGTTAATCATAAGTGGGATGCTTGTCCAAGTAAGGGCAGTACCCAAGCACCGGTCCACCCACATATCAAATTATCAAAGTACCGAACGCGAATCATATGAACGTGATGAAAACTAGCTTGACGATAATTCCCATGTGTCCTCGGGAGCTCCTTTCTCATTATTAGATTGTCTAGGCTTATCCTTTGCTACATAAAGGATTGGGCCACCTTGCTGCACTTTATTTACTTTATTTAATTGTTACTCGTTACTATTTATCTTATCACAAAACTATCTATTACCTACAATTTCGGTGCTTGCAGAGAAAACCTTCCTGAAAACCGCTTATCATTTCGTTCTGCTCCTCGTTGGGTTCGACACTCTTACTTATCGAAAGGACTATGATAGATCCCCTACACTTGTGGGTCATCAAGACTCTTTTCTGGCGCCGTTGTCGGGGAGTGTAGCGCTTTTGGTGAGTGGAACTTGGTAAGGAAACATTTATATAGTGTGCTGAAATTTTCTGTTACTTGTCACTATGGAAACTAATCCTTTGAGGGGCTTGTTCGGGGTATCTTCACCCCGACCAGAAGAGCAAAGAGTTGCTCCTCAACCTACTGAACTTTATGAAAATATTTACTTTGAGATTCCTTCGGGTATGATAGAGAAACTGCTAGCTAATCCATTTGCAGGAGATGGAACATTGCATCCCGATTTACACCTTATCTTTGTGGATGAAGTTTGTGGATTATTTAAGCTTGCAGGTATTCCCGATGATGTTGTCAAAAGGAAGGTCTTCCCTTTATCTTTGAAGGGAGATGCATTGACATGGTATAGGCTATGTGATGATACGAGATCTTGGAATTATAAGCGATTGAAGTTGGAATTTCACCAGAAGTTCTATCCTATGCATCTTGTTCATCGTGATCGTAATTACATATATAATTTCTGGCCTCGCGAAGGAGAAAGCATCGCTCAAGCTTGGGGAGGCTTAAGTCAATGTTATATTCATGCCCCAATCATGAGCTCTCTCGGGAAATGATTATTCAAAACTTTTATGCTCGGCTTTCTCTTGATAATCGCAACCTGCTCGATACTTCCTGTGCTGGTTCTTATATGCTGAAGACTATTGATTTCAAATGGGACTTATTGGAAAGAATTAAATGCAACTCTGAAGATTGGGGTTCCGACGATGGTAAGGAGTCAGGTATGACACCTAAGTTCGATTGTGTTAAATCTTTTATGGATACCGATGCTTTTCGCGGATTTAGCGCTAAGTATGGACTTGACTCTGAGATAGTAGCTTATTTCTGTGAATCTTTTGCTACTCACGTTGATCTCCCTAAAGAGAAGTGGTTTAAATATAATCCTCCTGTTGAAGTGAAAGTAGTTGCACCTATTACAGTTGAAGAAAAGACTATCACCTATAGTGATCTTATTGTTCCTACTACTTATGTTGAGAAACCCCCATTTCCTGTTAGGATAAAAGATCATGCTAAAGCTTTGACTGTTGTTCATAAGAGTAATACTAGGACTTATACACCTACTAAGAAAATTAATGTTGAACCTAGTATTGATGTGGTTAAAGATCTGCTGGATGATGATTTAGATGGGCATGTTATTTATTTCTGTGGTGAGACTGCTAATATTACTAGACCAGATACTAATATACATAGACCTTTCGTAGGCATGCCTGTTATTTCTGTTGAAATAGGAGATCATTGTTATCATGGCTTATGTGATATGGGTGCTAGTGCTAGTGCGATACCTTATGATCTATATAAAGAAATTATGCACGACATTGCACCCGTTAAATTAGAAGACATTGATGTTACTATTAAGCTTGCTAATAGGGATACCATTAAACCTATTGGGATTGTTAGAGATGTTGAAGTCTTGTGTGGGAAGGTTAAATACCCTGTTGATTTTCTTGTCCTTGGTTCCCCGCAAGATGATTTTTGTCCCATTATTTTTGGTAGACCCTTCTTGAATACAGCTAGTGCTAAGATTGATTGTGAAAAAGATACTGTCACCGTTGGCATAGATGGTATGTCTCATGAGTTTAATTTTGCTAAGTTTCGTAGACAACCTCATGATAGGGAACCACCTAGTAAGGATGAGATTATTGGTCTTGCTTCCATTGCTGTTCCTTCTACTGATCCGTTAGAACAATATTTGCTAGACCATGAAAACGATATGTTTATGAAGGACAGAAGGGAAATAGATGAAGTGTTCCTTAAACAGGAACCTATGCTGAAACATAACCTTCCCGTTGAAATTCTTGGGGATCCCCCTCCACCCAAGGGTGATCCCGTGTTAGAACTCAAACCATTACCTGATAATCTTAAGTATGCTTATCTTGATGAAAAGGAAATATATCTTGTTATTATTAGTGCTAACCTTTCAGAGCAAGAAGAAGAAAGATTATTGAAAACTCTAAAGAAGCACCGAGCAGCTATTGGATATACTCTGGATGATCTCAAGGGCATTAGTCCCACATTATGCCAACACAAAATTACAGTGGAAAAAGATGCCAAACCAGTTAGAGATCCTCAACGACGACTAAATCCCAAGATGAAAGAAGTGGTAAGAAAGGAGATACTAAAGCTCCTCGAGGCGGGTATTATTTATCACGTTGCTGATAGTGAATGGGTAAGCCCTGTCCATTGTGTTCCTAAAAAGGGAGGTATTACCGTTGTTCCTAATGATAAAGATGAATTGATCCCGCAAAGAATTATTACAGGTTATAGGATGGTAATTGATTTCCGTAAGTTAAATAAAGCTACTAAGAAAGATCATTACCCTTTACCTTTTATTGATCAAATGCTAGAAAGACTATCCAAACACACACATTTTTTCTTTCTAGATGGTTATTCTGGTTTCTCTCAAATACCTATGTCAGCGAAGGATCAATCTAAAACTACTTTTACTTGCCCTTTTGGTACTTTTGCTTATAGACGTATGCCTTTTGGTTTATGTAATGCACCTGCTACCTTTCAAAGATGCATGATGGCTATATTCTCTGATTTTTGTGAAAAGATTTGTGAGGTATTCATGGATGATTTTTCCGTTTATGGATCCTCTTTTGATGATTGTTTGAGCAACCTTGATCGAGTTTTGCAGAGATGTGAAGACACTAATCTCGTCCTGAATTGGGAAAAGTGTCACTTTATGGTTAATGAAGGCATTGTCTTGGGGCATAAGATTTCCGAGAGAGGTATTGAAGTTGACAAAGCCAAAGTTGATGCTATTGAAAAGATGCCATGTCCCAAGGACATAAAAGGTATAAGAAGTTTCCTTGGTCATGCCGGTTTTTATAGGAGGTTCATTAAGGACTTTTCTAAAATCTCTAGGCCTCTGACTAATTTATTGCAAAAAGATATTCCTTTTGTCTTTGATGATGATTGTGTAGAAGCATTTGAAATACTTAAGAAAGCTTTGATCACTGCACCTATTGTTCAGCCACCTGATTGGAATTTACCTTTTGAAATTATGTGCGATGCTAGTGATTATGCTGTAGGTGTTGTTCTAGGGCAAAGAGTTGATAAGAAATTGAATGTTATCCAGTATGCTAGTAAGACTCTTGATACTGCCCAGAGAAATTATGCTACTACTGAAAAAGAATTCTTAGCAGTTGTGTTTGCATGTGATAAGTTTAGACCTTATATTGTTGATTCCAAAGTTACTATTCACACTGATCATGCTGCTATTAAATATCTTATGGAAAAGAAAGATGCTAAGCCTAGACTCATTAGATGGGTTCTCTTGCTCCAAGAATTTGATTTGCATATTATTGATAGAAAGGGAGCTGAGAACCCCGTTGCAGACAACTTGTCTAGGTTAGAGAATGTTCTTGATGACCCACTGCCTATTGATGATAGCTTTCCTGATGAACAATTAGCGGTCGTTAATGCTTCTCGTACTGCTCCTTGGTATGCTGATTATGCTAATTACATTGTTGCTAAATTTATACCGCCTAGTTTCACATACCAGCAAAAGAAAAAGTTCTTTTATGATTTAAGACATTACTTCTGGGATGACCCACACCTTTATAAAGAAGGAGTAGATGGTGTTATTAGACGTTGTGTGCCTGAGCATGAACAGGAACAGATCCTACGCAAGTGTCACTCTGAATCCTATGGAGGACACCACGCTGGAGATAGAACTGCACACAAGGTACTACAATCTGGTTTTTATTGGCCTACTCTCTTCAAAGATGCTCGTAAGTTTGTCTTATCTTGTGATGAATGTCAAAGAATAGGTAACATTAGTAGACATCAAGAAATGCCTATGAATTATTCTCTTGTTATTGAACCATTTGATGTTTGGGGCTTTGATTATATGGGACCTTTTCCTACCTCTAATGGTTATACACATATTTTAGTTACTGTTGATTACGTTACTAAGTGGGTAGAAGCTATTCCAACTAGTAGTGCTGATCATAACACTTCTATTAAAATGCTTAAAGAAGTTATTTTTCCGAGGTTTGGAGTCCCTAGATATCTTATGACTGATGGTGGTTCACATTTTATTCATGGTGCTTTCCGTAAGATGCTTGCTAAGTATGATGTTAATCATAGAATCGCATCTCCTTATCATCCGCAGTCTAGTGGTCAAGTAGAGTTGAGCAATAGAGAGCTCAAATTAATTTTGCAAAAGACTGTGAATAGATCTAGAAAGAATTGGTCCAAAAAACTTGATGATGCATTATGGGCCTATAGAACTGCATACAAAAATCCTATGGGTATGTCTCCATATAAGATGGTTTATGGAAAAGCGTGTCATTTACCTCTTGAACTTGAACATAAAGCATATTGGGCTATTAAAGAGCTCAACTATGACTTCAAACTTGCCGGTGAGAAGAGGTTGTTTGATATTAGCTCACTTGATGAATGGAGAACCCAAGCCTATGAGAATGCCAAGCTATTCAAAGAAAAAGTCAAACGCTGGCATGACAAAAGGATACAAAAGCGTGAGTTTAACGTAGGAGATTATGTGTTATTATTCAACTCTCGTTTAAGATTTTTTGCAGGAAAACTTCTCTCTAAATGGGAAGGTCCTTACGTTATCGAGGAGGTCTATCGTTCTGGTGCCATAAAAATCAACAACTTCGAAGGCACAAGTCCGAGGGTGGTAAACGGTCAAAGAATTAAACATTATATTTCAGGTAATCCTATCAATGTTGAAACTAATATTATTGAAACTGTAACCCCGGAGGAATACATAAGGGACACTTTCCAGAACGTTCCAGACTCTGAAAAGGAATAGGTATGTGGTACGGTAAGTAAACCGACTCCAAAACAACTCCAATGGCAATTTTTATCAGTTTTGGAATATTTAAGAATTTTAGGAAGAAAGAAGTAGTCTGAAAGGGACACGAGGCCCCCACGAGAGTGGAGGGCGCGCCCACCCTTACTGGGCGCGCCCCCCTATCTCGTGGGCACCTCGTGTGCCTCCCGGACTCCGTTTTCTTGCACGTTACGTATTTTGGTCGGTAAAAATTCATTATATATACTCCCGAAGGTTTTGACCACCGTATCATGCAAATATCCTCTGTTTTCATTTCGAGCTATTTCTGTTGCAGATTAAGAGCACCATGACGTCGCCCTCCTCCAACAACAAAGACAAGGATGCTTGGCTATTGAAGATAGAGCTGAAAAGAGAAGAACCAAAAGAGATCAACTAGGATGAAGGGATCATGAAGTCCATGGAGGTTCAAGCTCCGGCGGTGAAAGAAGAAGACATCCCTCAACCTTTACCTAACCTTTTCACTCCAACAGAGATTGAAGCTTTCAAGATGATTGAGTTAGCTCGCATACAGAACAAGTATCTCACACAGGAGAATATTCTATTGAAGTATCATATCGCCGGACTCAAGGACATTATCCGCAAGTTGGAGGAGCTTTTACGCTCAATGTGCGATTATCCACCATCATCATCGCCACCTCCATCACCTCCGAGGACATAATCACATGGTTATGGGCACTCCCCTTGGCAACTGCCAAGCTTGGGGGAGGCGCCCCGGTATCGTATCACCATCACACTCCTATCTTTACCGTTTTATTTAGTTTGATCCTTTTAGTAGTATCTTGATCTAGTAGATTGAAGTTTTAATATTAAGTAGTTTTGAGTTTTGCTTTGTGATCTCTTTTTGTAATCGAGTCCGTGAGCTATCTATAATAAAGATTAGTGTTGAGTCAAGGGCTTTGCTATGTTGCTATGATCTTGAGAAAGTAGAAAGAATAAAAGAGTTCATATTGATCTTATGGATAGTGATGACTTCACACATAGAAAGTATGAGGCATAAAAATTGTTGAGAGTTGATGAACGTAGTTTTGGTCATCGTTGCAATTAATAGGAAGTGATAAGGAAAGAGGGTTCACATACAAATATATTATCTTGGACACCTTTTATAATTGGGAGCACTCATTAAGTATGACATGCTAAAAGAGTTGACGTTGGACAAGGAAGACAACGTAATGGTTTATGTTTTCGCGCATCTCAGTTAAAGTATATTGTCATTGACCTTCCAAACATGTTGAGCTTGCCTTTCCCCCTCATGCTAGCCAAATTCCTTGCACCAAGTAGAGATACTACTTGTGCTTCCAAATATCCTTAAACCCAGTTTTGCCATGAGAGTCCACCATACCTACCTATGGATTGAGTAAGATCCTTCAAGTAAGTTGTCATGTTGCAAGCAATAAAAATTGCTATCTAAATATGTATGACTTATTAGTGCAGAGAAAATAAGCTTTGTACGATCTTGTTGTGGAAGTAATAAAAGCGACGGACTGCATAATAAAGGTCCACATACAAGGGGCAATATAAAGTGACGTTCTTTTGCATTAAGATTTTGTGCATCAACCCTAAACGCACATGACAACCTCTGCTTCCCTCTGCGAAGGGCCTATCTTTTACTTTATGTTTTTACTTTATGCTTGAGTCAAGGTGATCCACACCTTTCCCTTTTTCATTTTATCCTTTGGCAAGCTCCTCGTGTTTGAAAGATCATGATATATATATATATATATCCAATTGGATGTAAGTTAGCATGGGCTATTATTGTTGACATCACCTAAAGGTGAATACGTTGGGAGGCAACACAATAAGCCCCTATCTTTCTCAGTGTCCGGCTGAAACTCCATAACCACAAGTATTGCGTGAGTGTTAGCAATTATAGAAGACTACAAGATAGTTGAGTATGTGAACTTGCTGAAAAGCTCTATTGTTGACTCTTTCTGATGTTATGATAAATTGCAATTGCTTCAATGACTGATATTATAGTTTGTTAGTTCTCAATGAAGTTTTTGAACCATACTTGACATTGTGAATTGATTATTACTTGAGCATAAGAAATCATATGATAAAATCTATATATGTTGTTGTTATAAGAATGATCATGATGCCCTCATGTCCGTATTTTATTTTTATCGACACCTCTATCTCTAAACATGTGGACATATTTTTCGATATCGGCTTCCGCTTGAGGACAAGCGAGGTCTAAGCTTGGGGGAGTTGATACGTCCATTTTGCATCATGCTTTTATATCAATAATTGTTGCATTATGGGCTGTTATTACACATTATATCTCAATACTTATGGATATTCTTTCTTATTTTACAAGGTTTACCATGAAGAGGGGGAATGCCGGCAGCTAGAATTCTGGCCGGAAAAGGAGCAAACATTGGAAACCTATTCTGCACTGCTCCAAAAATCTTGAAACTCCACGAAACATGTTTTTGGAATTAATAAGAATTATTGGGCGAAAGAAATACACCAGGGGACCCACACCCTGTCCAGGAGAGTGGAGGGCGCCCCCCCCCCCCTACTGGGCGCGCTACCCTGTCTCCTGGACCCCCTGGTGGGCCCCCGGTGTCCATCTTTTGCTATATTAGAGCTTTTACCCTGGAAAAAATCGTGGGCAAGCTTACGGGACGAAACTCCGCTGCCACGAGGCGGAACCTTGGCGGAATCAATCTAGGGCTCTGGCGGAGCTGTTCTGCCGGGGACACTTCCCTCCGGGAGGGGGAAATCATCACCAACGTCATCACCAACGATCCTCTCATCGGGAGGGGGTCAATATCCATCAACATATTCACCAGCACCATCTCCTCTCAAAACCCTAGTTCATCTCTTGTATCCAATCTTGTATCAAAACCACAAATTGGTACCTGTGGGTTGCTAGTAGTGTTGATTACTCCTTGTAGTTGATGCTAATTGGTTTGCTTGGTGGAAGATCATATGTTCAGATCCTTAATGCATATTATTACCCCTCTGATTATGAACATGAATATGCTTTGTGAGTAGTTACGTTTGTTCCTGAGGACATGGGTGAAGTCTTGCTATTAGTAGTCATGTGAATTTGGTATTCGTTCGATATTTTGATGAGATGTATGTTGTCTTTTCCTCTAGTGGTGTTATGTGAACGTCGACTACATGACACTTCACCATTATTTGGGCCTAGAGGAAGGCATGGGGGAGTAATAAGTAGATGATGGGTTGCTAGAGTGACAGAAGCTTAAACCCTAGTTTATGCGTTGCTTCGTTAGGGGCTGGTATGGATCCATATGTTTAATGTTGTGGTTAGGTTTACCTTAATACTTCTTTTGTAGTTGCGGACGCTTGCAATAGGGGTTAATCATAAGTGGGATGCTTGTCCAAGTAAGGGCAGTACCCAAGCACCGGTCCACCCACATATCAAATTATCAAAGTACCGAACACGAATCATATGAACGTGATGAAAACTAGCTTGACGATAATTCCCATGTGTCCTCGGGAGCTCCTTTCTCATTATTAGAAATTATCCAGGCTTATCCTTTGCTACATAAAGGATTGGGCCACCTTGCTGCACTTTATTTACTTGTTACTCGTTACTATTTATCTTATCACAAAACTATCTATTACCTACAATTTCAGTGCTTGTAGAGAAAACCTTACTGAAAACCGCTTATCATTTCCTTCTACTCCTCGTTGGGTTCGACACTCTCACTTATCGAAAGGACTACTGTCACGCCCAATATGCGATACTATCCTAAAGAGACTCGAAGGTCCCACCAAGGATAGAACCGCATATTGATACGCTTTTGCAAGGTGGATATCATTACATCAACATTACATAATAGATGGGGATACATACAAAAGGCATACAATGCCACACGAATACAACATCATATTACATAAGAGCACCATCCGACTACGGATGAAACACAAACAGAAACTCAAACGACATCCACCCTGCTAGCCCAGGCTGCCGACCTGGAACCTATCCCCTGATCGAAGAAGAAGCAGAAGAAGAACTACAAAACAAGTAAACATCGCTCTCGCGTCATGATCATCGTAAAACCTGTACCTGCAACTGTTGTTATAGTAATCTGTGAGCCATGAGGACTCAGCAATCCCATTACCATGGGTATCAAGACTAGCAAAGCTTAATGGGAATGGAAGGGGTAAAGTGGTGAGGTTGCAGCAGCGGCTAAGCAAGTATGGTGGCTAACATACGCAAATAAGAGCGAGAAGAGAGAAAACGGAACGGTCGTGAAGCTAGCAATGATCAAGAGGTGATCCTGAACTCCTACTTACGTCAAACATAACCCAAAACCGTGTTCACTTCCCGGACTCCGCCGAAAAGAGACCATCACGGCTACACACGCGGTTGATGCGTTTTAATTCGTATCTGGTGTCAAGTTATCTACAACCGGACATTAACAAATTCCCATCTGCCACATAACCGCGGGCACGGCTTTCGAAAGATAATACCCTGCAGGGGTTTCCCAACTTAGCCCATGATAAGCTCTCGCGATCAACGAAGGATATACCTTCTCCCAGGAAGACCCGATCAGTCTCGGAATCCCGGTTTACAAGACATTTCGACAATGGTAAAACAAGACCAGCAAAGCCGCCCGATGTGCCAAGAAATCCCGATAGGATCTGAACGTATCTCGTTCTCAGGGCACACCGGATAGGTCAGCCTACGAGTAAAACCAACTCTCGAGTTGCCCCGAGGTGGCCCCGCAGTCTGCCCGTTTCAGACCAACACTCGAAGGAGCACTGGCCCGGGGGGGCTAAATAAAGATGACCCTCGGGCTCTGGAAACCCAAGGGAAAAAGGGCTAGGTGAGGCAAATGGTAAAACCAAGGTTGGGCCTTGCTGGAGGAGTTTTATTCAAAGCGAATTGTCAAGGGGGTCCCATAAATCACCCGACCGCGTAAGGAACGCAAAATCCGGGAACATAATACCGGTATGACGGAAACTAGGGCGGCAAGAGTGGAACAAAACACCAGGCATAAGGCCGAGCCTTCCACTAACAAGAGATCTCGTCCCGAGATCTTAGGACCGAGACGTAAGGGAAAAAGGGATGAGGTGAAATAAGAACTCAAGAAAAGAAGCAAAGAATTGAGAGCACTTGAGAAGAAGAGAGGAACGACGAGAATGACGAGAATCGAAAGTTGACGGAATCAGATAGACTATGAAACCACTCCGGTTAGAACGAGATAAGAAACGAATAAGACTGAAAAGGATTTAGGCAGCACTCCCACTGAAACATGGAGGAATAGAGCACAAGCTTGAGAGGATGGAATGATACTTGATGAAGACATCACACAAAAACCTCCGGAAAGAATTGAAAGAGTTGAGTGAAAAGAACGGAGAAGAAAATGACAACTTGTGCCATGAATGAAATTGAAAGCATATTTAGAAGGAAGGTTTAAACGGAGTTGTTGAGAAAATCAACAACGAAAAGAATAAGCTTGTTGTGGACTTATCAAAAACAACTCAAAACTTGAGGTGAAATTATGCCACAACCAAATGCTTGAATAATTGGGAATAACGAAGAAATGCCAAACCCCACTTGAAAAGAATACGGAGAATTAATTGCACTTCGAAACGCGAGAAGAAAAGATACTTGAACTCCACCAACAAGAATCTTGATGAACTCTTGAAGAATGAATTAAATCATGATGAGCCACCGTGAAGAATTCCGGTAACAAAAGGATGATGAGATAGAATTCAAGAATGAAATAATAAGATGAGCCTTGCGATGATTTAGATGGAGGTTCCGACAAAATGGTTGAGGAAATTTGAACTCCGGAAAAGAAAAGATGAAAACACTTGGAACTAGAATTTATTCCTCAAGAACAAACTCTAAAGGAAGGGATTACTCGCTTGGATGAAATAGGAATAAGATTTATTGTATGCTTATCCTTCATCAAATTAAATTGATGACAAGCAATGGATTTTGCATATTACTTATTCTTCTTGAAAAGGATTGAGAAGTGACATATTGCAAACTTGAGAAGGCCTTCATGAACCACCGGTAGGATTGAAAAGAATGAATGAATTAATATGATGACAAAGGAAAAAGAATCTGAATGAACCACCGTAAGAATTCGAAAATAACTGATGAAAGAGAATGAATCACCGGGAAGAATTAGAAGAACAAATATGCTAGAGGGGATTTAGATGCAAAAGAACGAAGAGATAACAAGCTGATTAAAGAACACTTGAACGAAACACCGGGATAATTGGATAATGGTAACTGAAATGTGAGGATGAAGAATTCTTCTGGGACGATGGCCTCCGGTGAAAAGAAATAAAAAAACAACTTCTGACATACTCCGGATGGGTAAGAAAAGGAATAATTAACAAATGGAATAATTCGAGACTGATAACATGGAGCTAGAACCACGAATCTTCGGAAGTACGGGCAAGATTTAGAGGAAAAAAACTCTTCTTCGGTCTTCACATGATGACGAGAAACACCACCAAAATTACTGAGATACTCTGGAAGAATGAAAAGCGAAGAGGTTGAGCCAATAATGAAATGATTTGAAATTGATCTAGGAAAGGCATCTGACTGATGAAATCCATTCTTACATCACACTTGAAAAGAATTGAGAATAACTCCGGGGAAATTAGAAGAGTCAGGTAAGATCCTGGGAAAAGACCTGTGGGTTAGGGCCCACTAAAAGAAAACATCGTTGGAAAGGGATGATGAACAAATAGATGATGCACCGGAACAATTGAAATATTTGAATGAGGTGACAACCTCGAATTAATTGGAACACAAACGAATCTCCTAAGATGTCTTGAACACTCCGGAAGGATAACTGGTGAGAGGCAAACGAGCAAGGAGAACACTTGAGCCGAGGGAAAGAATATAATCACTACCGAAAATTAGAATTGAATCCACCGGAGAAGAAAAGAGATGAAGAATGTCCATCGAGACGAGAATTCACCGGTTGAGGTAATTGAGGAAAGACTGAAGAGACTCCGTACGAATGGAAAATTGATGCTCGAAAAAGACTCCGGTTCCGGGAAGAAGATGGTTGGAGGGCGGGAAAATAAAGGCAACTTGGAAGGGGAAACAATGAATATCTTGAAGAGAAAAACACCGGTTGAATCATTGAGGAAAGAAAGCAAAACTTCGCACGAGTAGGATGGATACTCGATTACGGACTCCGGCTCCAAGAAGAAAAAGGGTGGGCAGGTGGGAAAAGAACACAACTGAGGATTGAACTTGGCAAAGATGAAGAGGCTCGAGTCAACTTGACGAGAAATGCACCGGATGAAAAGAGCTTAGAACCAACGAACGAAAAACTAACCGCGTGATCCTAAAGAAAAATTTAAAAGGAAAGAGAAGTAGTCCAAAACACCTACTTCAAGATTCCTCACCAGAGCGACGAAGGGGCTGAGGAGTAAAAAGAAGTCCTACTCCCCGATATAACTAGACTCCGAAAATAGTTTTCTTCTAGACTCAACAACGGCCAAACTACACGATCAATCAAGGGGGCTCCTAGGGTCGGTCGAGGCTCTGATACCAACTTGTCACGCCCAATATGCGATACTATCCTAAAGAGACTCGAAGGTCCCACCAAGGATAGAACCGCATATTGATACGCTTTTGCAAGGTGGATATCATTACATCAACATTACATAATAGATGGGGATACATACAGAAGGCATACAATGCCACACGAATACAACATCATATTACATAAGAGCACCATCCGACTACGGATGAAACACAAACAGAAACTCAAACGACATCCACCCTGCTAGCCCAGGCTGCCGACCTGGAACCTATCCCCTGATCGAAGAAGAAGCAGAAGAAGAACTCCAAAACAAGTAAACATCGCCCTCGCGTCATGATCATTGCAAAACCTGTACCTGCAACTGTTGTTATAGTAATCTGTGAGCCACGAGGACTCAGCAATCCCATTACCATGGGTATCAAGACTAGCAAAGCTTAATGGGAAAGGAAGGGGTAAAGTGGTGAGGTTGCAGCAGCAGCTAAGCAAGTATGGTGGCTAACATACGCAAATAAGAGCGAGAAGAGAGCAAACGGAACGGTCGTGAAGCTAGCAATGATCAAGAGGTGATCCTGAACTCCTACTTACGTCAAACATAACCCAAAACCGTGTTCACTTCCCGGACTCCACCTAAAAGAGACCATCACGGCTACACACGCGGTTGATGCGTTTTAATTCGTATCTGGTGTCAAGTTATCTACAACCGGACATTAACAAATTCGCATCTGCCACATAACCGCGGGCACGGCTTTCGAAAGATAATACCCTGCAGGGGTGTCCCAACTTAGCCCATGATAAGCTCTCGCGATCAATGAAGGATATACCTTCTCCTAGGAAGACCCGATCAGTCTCGGAATCCCGGTTTACAAGACATTTCGACAATGGTAAAACAAGACCAGCAAAGCCGCCCGATGTGCCGACAAATCCCGATAGGAGCTGCACATATCTCGTTCTCAAGGCACACCATATAGGTCAGCCTACGAGTAAAACCAACCCTCGAGTTGCCCCGAGGTGGCCCCGCAGTCTGCCCGTTTCGGACCAACACTCGAAGGAGCACTGGCCCGGGAGGCCTAAATAAAGATGACCCTCGGGCTCCGAAAACCAAAGGGAAAAAGGGCTAGGTGAGGCAAATGGTAAAACCAAGGTTGGGCCTTGCTGGAGGAGTTTTATTCAAAGCGAACTGTCAAGGGAGTCCCATAAATCACCCGACCGCGTAAGGAACGCAAAATCCGGGAACATAATACCGGTATGACGGAAACTAGGGCGGCAAGAGTGGAACAAAACACCAGGCATAAGGCCGAGCCTTCCACCCTTTACCAAGTATATAGATGCATTAATCAAATAAGAGATATTGTGATATCCCAACATAATCCTGTCCATCATGGAGCAATCTTCAACTTCACCTGCAACTAGCAATACTATAAGAGGGGCTGAGCAAAAGCGGTAACATAGCCAAGCAACGGTTTGCTGGGAAGGGTGAAAAGGTTAGAGGCTGACATGGCAATATGGGAGGCTTGATCAACAAGAGATAGGTAGCGCGGCAAAGTGATAGAACGAAGCAACTAGCATAGCAATGATAGTAGTGAGATCCAGGGTAGCGATCATCTTGCCTGAAATCCCGCTAGGAAGAAGAACGAGTCCATGAAGGAGGTGAAGCCACGAAGACGGACCACACGTAGACGAACGAATCCTCACAATCGCAACGAAACGGGAACTATCGAGAAGAAGCACACAACATGGTAAACACACCACACAAGAACAAGGCATGATGCTTAACCAAGTATGATGCATGACAAAACTAAATGAGGCTACTCATGGCAAGAGATGATGCAAACAAGAGCAACACATCAAGGCAAGTTTAAAAGGGGCCGGAAACAACATATAACAATTCCGGTAAGTCCTCATATGCAAATCTAGAAATTGGTCCAGAACTGAATAAACATTAAGTTGAAGTTATTAAACAGCAAGTTAAAGAGCACCAAGAGGATCTACACAAAATTCTAGTCAAGGTACATATAAAGTTCATTAGATTCGGAGCTACGGCCTAGAAGATATGAGCAAAAAAAGTTAGGCATGGCATTGATGCAAAATACATTCAAACATCAAGCAAACACTTCAAAACATGGATGCAACATGATAACATGAAACTACATGCAAAATCAAGCAAGTTTCATATAAAGCACACTCAAAATGGAGCAACGGTTCAACACATACACTCTATACAAGTTTAAAGGACAAATTGTCCAAAACAGCAACTAGGCATCTAGCAAGCATCAAAACAATATGCTACAGCACCTCAACATAAGAAACAAATGCATGGGCATAAATACAGGTAAAGCACGACAAAACATGAACACTGAGCTATCTCCAGAATACAATAGAACATGCTCAAAAGGACATGGCAAGATTGCAAATAATAACAGTTTCGGGCTTAGCAGAAATAACATCAGGTTGCAATGTTTAGAGCTATCAAACAACATGTTACAGGAACTTAACATGGAAAACAAAGGCATGGCATGAATCTACTAAATGCATAAAACAAATGTACCTTACTGACCATGAGCCAAAAGGGCACAGAAAATATGATGGCACCCATGTAAACATGGCAAATGATATGACAGATTCATACATGGCAGGAACAACAATAAGTAGGCATGTTGGTGAGCTTGAACCACTCACCACAGAGCAATACATGGCATGACAAGACAACCAACAGTTAGAATACATGTTTATGAAGCTAATAATGGCAAGAGCAAGTTTATAGGGTGCATGGATCACTAGCAAAACACATGGCAAAACTGAACTTAATGT
The DNA here is from genome assembly GCF_018294505.1 of Triticum aestivum. Classification (NCBI taxonomy): domain Eukaryota; kingdom Viridiplantae; phylum Streptophyta; class Magnoliopsida; order Poales; family Poaceae; genus Triticum; species Triticum aestivum. The sequence continues at coordinate 281,662,489 of NC_057810.1, read as the reverse complement.
TAACAGGCTGACAGCAACATTATTTAGCAAGTTTGGAGCAAGATTACAGCAAGCTACAGCAGGCTATAAATGCAACCAGGGGCATGGATGGATATATCATGACATATATAACAAAACATCCTTAGTGAACATCTCCAGATTATGAATAGAATGACTTGTAGCAGCAGGTTTACATAGCATCAAGATATAGCAGAAACAGTCTAGCAAAACAGCAACAGCAAGTACCCTACTTAACAAGCTTGATGCACTCACTACACAACTCACAAAAATACATGGATTGCACCACTGTAAAGATGGCATGATGTAGTACAAAACACATGTAGACATCAAGCTCATAGGATGCACACATCAAATGCAACAAAAATAACAAATCATAAAGTTATAACAGTTTCGGCAGGTTAACATCACATAGCACTCTTGCAATGATGATTCGGGCATCAAGATGATCTCAAACAAGCATGGCACAATGGAATGAAATGAATTACTCGTCGAGGCGAACAATTTGACATATTACACGCACGAAATGGAGCAGTATGCAGCAAGTTATGGTATGATGAACAGGGCATGAACATGTTGCAGAAACAGGGACTTAGACGAAAAACGGGGTCAACCTTCGGGATCCAGATCTGGCACGGTTTTTGAGGTCTCTGGAGTTTCGCCGGAGTTGGAGGAGACGGCGGCTGGAGCAGCGGGGAAGGCGAGGGAGAGCTCCCTCCAGCCGGATCTCGCCAGATCCGGACCAGAGCGGACGCGGGACGGCGCGGCAGGGCGACGCGAGGTCGCACGGGGCTCCGGCGAGGGGCGCCAGATCCGGCGGCGGCGGAGCAAGCGAGCACGGTCGGCGGCCGCGGCGGCGACCGGCGCTGGGCGGTGGAGGCCGACAGCGGGGAAGAGCGGAGGACCGGCGGCAGGAACGAGCACGGTACGCGGGGCAAGTCCCGGCGCTCGCGGGCGGCGGCGAGGGTCGCCTGAAGGAGGAGCTGAGGGGTGCGCGGGGCGGGCGACCGGAGACGGTGGCCGGGCGGGACCGGCGGCGGCTCGGGCGCCGGCGACGCGTCCCGGTCGGCGGCGGGGAGTCGGGCCGCAGGGCGGCCGACGACGGCGATGGCGGAGCGGGGCTGGAGGCGCGGGCCTGCGGCGGCGGCGGATGGGCCCGGGCGGGCTCCGGATGGGCCCGGCGGGCCGGCGCGGTGGAGTCGGCGGCGGGGCGACGTGGCGGCGGGGGATTCGCTGAGGGCAGCGGCTAGATGGAACGGACATGTCCGGTCCGATCCGGACGTGTCCGGTGGCGGGGAGGGAGCGGGGCTAGGGTTTGGACTGCGGGAATTTCGGGGGAGGTGTATATTTATAGGTAGAGGGAGCTAGGAGTGTCCAAATGAGGAGCGGTTTTCGCCCACACGATCGTGATCGAATGACCGACAGCATGGAGGGGAGTTTGCTGGGTTTTGGGCCACTTTGGAGGGGTGTTGGGCTGCACACAAAAGAGGCCTTTTACGGTTCTCCGGTTAACCGTTGGAGTATCAAACGGACTCCAAATGGCACGAAACTTGACAGGCGGTCTACCGGTGCTATACTAAGGCCGCTTGACAAACCTTGGTCCATTCCGAGGATGTTTAACACCCGCTCACAATGAGAGACAAAAGGGAGACGCCGGGGAAACATAGGAGTGCCGGATTGCAAAACGGACAACGGGGAAAATGCTCGGATGCATGAGACGAACAGACATGATAAAATGCAACACGCAAGCAAATGACATGGCAAAGACGGTGAATATCTGGCGGACACCTGGCGCATCAGATCCGGGGAGTTACAACTACGATAGATCCCCTACACTTGTGGGTCATCAAGATGACACCATATGAGTTATGGAATGGCAAGAAACCCAATTTGTCATATCTCAAGATTTGGGGTTGCGAGACTTACGTAAAGCGTTTGCAGCCAAATAAGCTCAACCCCAAAGCAGACAAGTGTTACTTTGTAGGTTGTCCCAAAGAAACAATTGGGTATTCCTTCTACCAAAAGTCCGAAGACAAAGTGTTTTGTCACTAAGAATAGACATTTTCTTGAGAAGGAGTTTCTCGCTAAATAAATAAGTGGGAGAACAGTACAACCTGATGAGATTATTGAATCTCTAGAAGTGAGGACTAACGAAACAGAATTTGTTTTAGAAGTTGTCAACACAACTGAACTTGAAATTACTACACCAGCTGTAGAAACTCCAGTGAAGACTGTAACTGGACCACATAGGTCAGGAAGAGTTATCGAACCTCCTGAATGGTTTCACAATGAACTATTCATCTTAGAGGAAGATGAACCTGCGCACTACAAGGAAGCGATGGCGGCGCCCAGCTCAAAAGAATGGCTCAAAGCTATGCAATCCGAAATGGAGTCCATGTATGAAAATCAAGTTTGGAACTTGGTTGATCCTCCAGAGGGTGTAAAACCATACAATGTAAATGGATCTTCAAGATAAAAATAGATGCGGATGGTAGTCCCACCATCTACAAAGCAAGACTAGTTGTGAAAGGGTTTTCGCAAGTTGAGGGAGTTGATTATGATGAAACTTTCTCTCAAGTGGCAATGCTGAAGTCTGTGCGGATTATGATGGCTATAGCTGCATATTTTGATTACGAGATATGGCATATGGATGTCAAAATTGCTTTCTAGATGGAAATTTAAAAGAGGATGTATACATGATACAGCTAGAAGGTTTTGTCAATCCAAAGGATGCCAGAAAACTATACAAGCTTCAAAGGTCAATATATGGTTTGAAACAAGCATCAAGGAGTTGAAATTAACGTTTTCATGAAGTAGTGAAAGAGTTTTTCTTCATTAAAAATGATGAAGAAGCTGGTGTATACAACAAGTTTAGTGGGAGCTCTGTAGAATTTCTAATATTATATGTATATGACATATTATTGACTACAAATGATACTAAGTATCTTAGTACAAATAAAGACTATCTAAAGAGTGTGTTTTCACTGAAAGACTTAGGTGAAGCTGCATATATATTGGGCATAAAGATCTATAGTGATAGATCAAGACATCTAATAGCACTAAGTTAGAGCACATACATTGACAGAGTTTTAAAGAGGTTTAAAATGGAGAATGCAAATAAAGAATTTCTCCCAATGTCACATGGCCACTTAGCGGAAATCAGTGTCCCAAGACAATTGATGAGCTCTCCTATTGGCTCCATCAGGTATGCTATGATATGTACAAGACCAAATGTTTCTTATGCGCTAACTATTAGTAGAATATAGCAAAGTGATCTAGTAATTGCTCAGTGGATAATTGTTATGTAGCAACCCGACCCAAATGGATCGGTGCCTCTATGCTCTCTGTGCTATCCCTGGATCGATATGCTAGCACACACAGTACATTCACGAAATACTATAACATCACATGTTAAAAAGATAACATATATCCAGAGTATATCTCATATAACACAGCTGAAAAGCAATTATAAGGGTGTGGAGTCCCATCAATGCCAACATCAAGTTGAGTGTAGACCGTAACCCTACAACATAACTCTTACTCGTCGTAAAAATTCCTACAACATGATAAGTTGCAGCCATGTAGGTCACTACATTGAATGTACTATTAAGATCACAGATAAATACTGATGAAAATAACTCTATCACTATATGCATGGTTGTGGAGGCTCTATGTCTTAATTTGCATAAAAGATGGTTTTTCCCTAACTCAATTTTAATCAAGTTAATTAATCAATTTAGCTACTACTACTTTGCTATTATTTATGAGATGGTTCCGCCAACCAATGTCTCACAACCAAAAGTCATTATTAAATCCAATAATCAAATTATAGTGTGGTGTTGAGAGTTCCATGATAGATCTAATTCCAGAGGCTCAAGTTGTCTGTAACCGGGACACGGGTAATCGGTTAGGTTAATACTCTGCAGAGTTTTGCACACTTTCCCCATAAGTTCGATCCCTCCTTTTATGTCTTTGCATTGCGTGGTGTTTGAGAACAGGATGACCGAAACATGGTCTTTCAGAGAGTTTCCTTAACCAATTACAATGCACATCCAATCCTACCGTTTGTCTACATCTTGTAGCAATGTCTAGTCAGAGTCACAACAAAGCTCAACCAAGCCAGAGCCCATGTTGACTTGTGGTTGCACAGGTAAGATTTCGGTTTTGAAGTATCCTTCTGTCTCTTTGAGCCTGGGTGGAGCTTTCCTCGTGATAACTGGCCTACTCCAGCTCACATAGGCAAGACCTCTGGTTTCTCCAGGGTGCCCTTCAACCATTCCACCCACTGGTGTATTGAATATTGTCTTGAGTCTTGAAATCTTGAAGTTAAATACTTGGTCCATATTATCATCAGTCTCACAATTCTCATGAGTTCACTCATACCCAATCCCCGTCTACTAAGGCATAACATTATAATCAATTCATCGATTCCCGAGTTTGGTAACAGGGTAATGGGTTCCTGCCTCATGATGCTACTCAAGCTACAAATTCAATTTACCTACTGGATGCAAGGTGAAAAGTTGTCACTAATGCAATAAAAACATAGGTATTCAAAATATGATCAAAGTGAACTTGCCTGGTACTTGTTGGTGAAGTTCATCGCACTCACAATTCCTAATAGCTCTTATTGTCACACTCCGAGAAATCTATTGTAACCAAACAATTGCATACATATAAACAATCACTCCAAAAGCAAAAGAAAGCATTAACAAACATAAATAAAGCTAAATCAACTATGAAGAACTTAGGGAAAACAAAAGAACATCAAACAAAAACAAAAGGGCTCTCTGATCTAGAAATAAAAATTTACAGAAAGGAAAATATATATTTTTATTAGTTTAACATAAATTATTTTTCTAATGTTTAATTTGCAAAAAGAATCCATCAAAAAGGTTATATAAATCAAAAGTTATGGCCTAATTAAGTTGAATTAGTCCAAATTTAGTGTTTAGAGAAAATCTTATCAAATTCAAATTTAAGATTTTCAAACATAAAAAGGTTTGGTACCACTGGAAATATGGATTTTTTCTGAAGATGTGGGCTTTGGAATCACTCAGTTTGGATCTAATATGAAAAGGTTGTGGCTATTTTAAAGACGGAACTAACCTAAAAACAAAAAACTTCTATGGATCATCTAGTGACACATGTCACGTTTTGGTTGGCTGAAAAACTGCTTGCTAGGTGGCCGACACTTAAGGAATCCGGGGCATATAGTTGACTAAAACCAACTGGTTTTCTTAGATCTATAGTGAACCGGTTGGTTAACTAACATTAAAAAAACAATCTAACAAAAAGAACAGGAGAAGGAAGGAAGTATAGAGAGGAGGAGGGGTGTGCGTGTGTGCTTACAGAGAAGGGGCGGGAGGCGTGGCGATAGCTCCTGCGAGCAACAACAGCCGGTGAGGAGGGAGTTGGGGGCGGCGCATCGAGGGGTTTCGCGGGGTTGTGGAGTTGCTCCTTGGGGACGCCGATGCAGAGCGGGCGAGCTTGTCTCTCTGGTGAACTCCCGTGCTCCGGTGTCGCGTACGAGCTCGAACGCATTCCTATAGTGGAGGATACGAGAAGAAATGGTGTCAAACAGGTGAGTTGTGTCGAAAGAAGTTGATTGGCAGAAGAAGAGGGCCTATGGTGGCTTACCAGCGTCGGGAACGACCGGTGAACTTCGATGAATTCCGACGAGATCCAACTCGTTCTCGCGGTTGATACGAGAGGATTTGGGCATAGGTTTTAGGGGAATCACTCGCGGGTATTTGTAGGGCATAAATTCTTATGCAAGAGATGATCCACCGGGAGATAGGGATTCGGTTCATGCATTAGAAGGAAACAGAGAAGACATAGGGAAAGGAAGAAGAAGGAAAGAAAAGAAAATAAATAAGGAAAGGGTAGGTGGCTGCACCCAGGAAAAAGAAGAAAGAGAAGAAGGGGCGCAGCTGGGCCTAGGGCCCGCCTGGTGGGGGGAAGCTGGCCTGGTTTTTTTAAAAGAAGCACAAAACTGCTAGAAATAAATAGCAAACCAACTCAGAAACTTTTTGAAATTTTGCACAAAAATACTAGGGGATATATAGGTCCCTGCGAACTATTTATTTTGCCAAAATAAATTATATGTAAATATTGCTAAAGAAATAGCACAAGTAATCTGGTGCTCAAAATAGATTAAAATGAACTTTTTGAAATACCAAATGGCCTCAAAATAATTCCCCACTATTTTTGCTTTGGAGGGAGTCACTTTACCCTCACTCATAAATAATCTTTTTTCAGAGGAGAAATATTTTGAATAAAACCCAATAAAAGTAATATTCAATAATTTCAAGAAATGGCTATGCAAATGATTTTAAATAAATTTTGAATATATCTATGTTAGTTTCATAATTCATTTTCCATATTTCTTTCTGATATTTGAAGGAGTCATATTTCCTTCTCTCTTTATTTTATTTGAATAAATGGAAATGAATTTGAAACTCAAAATGGGAAACTCTTCAAAAGTGATTCAAATAAATCTTGAAAGTGGTCCTCGTCACTCCCCCACTCTATTTCATATATTTTGTAGAAGCCATGTTATCTTCCCTCATGAAAATGCTTGAGTGCCATATAGTTTTTGGTTTGAATTATTCTCAAATGGAATTCAAATCTTCTTGAACCCCTTTTTCATTTCTTTAATGAAACAAGTCATATTGTCTTCATTCTAGGGTTTTGTGTTGAAATTAATTTGAATTCATGGAAGCAAGGTACAAAATTCAAGAACGATAATTGGGAAAGTCCTTTATTCCCTCTCATTTAACTTTCAAAAGTTTTAAACTCCACACGATTTCAAACAACTATCACATAAGCAAGCGTTATTACTTAATTAATATAACATTCCAAAATTCAGAATTTTGGGATGTTACAAACCTAATGAATCTTACCCTCGAGATTCGGAGACGCTAGCAAGCAAAAGGTTAGGTTTGGGTGTCTTCTTGAAAATCCATTGATCGTCACAAAGGTTGGGGGTGCTACCACCCTTAGAATCAGAGGCACAGTTGCATCAGAACTCCTGTACTTCATCTATATTGAAAAATGTTCACTCTATATTAGAAAATGTTCACCGTATACTACAAAATGTTCACTGTATATTGTGAAAACTATAAAATTAAGAAATGTAAAAAGATCTGAAAGAAGAAAATGAAAAATGAAAAAATAAAAGTAAAGACCAAAACCAAAAACCACACAAAAGAAAAACAAAAATGAAAAACATGTGAACGTGTCAAATGGGCATGCTCATCTTGCATCTCCCTTCAGCAAAGGCAAGCCTATATAACGCACGCGAATGTCATATAGGGTTTGTTGTTGTCAAATAGGTTCTCCCCTTTTTGTCTTGGCCCATAGTCCTTCAACGTGAGGGAGGCTGACGAAACGAGGGGCCACGGTCCGCGGTTGTGCAAGACTTGGGCCTTGGCATGTACCCCTTGGTTGAGGCAGAGACAACAAGCGGACACGTTTTGGCAACACAACTAGATTGAATAGTGGTGAGGCCATCTCGTACCTCCATACAACAAAAGATCATCGGCCTAGGGTTCCTCAACATGTCACGCTGGCTACTTTTGACGCGTCTCACAAACGTCACAACCAAGGGCGCGGTCGCGCTTGTCATCCATGATAGGTGTTGCCTTGGGTTGTCCTCTGGTCGTGCCTATAAAATGCGGTGGCCGAGAGTTGGGTGCATTGGGCCTCCATTCCTAGAGGGCGTGCTTGGTCGAGAACCCCCCTCGGTTGCGGGCGCAACATCTAACTTGCAATGACACCCTACGTGATGGTGAGCGTTGCGGCACGAGCAACTCAGGAAAAGAAAAAATCAAAAGAAAACAAAAAATAAAAAATAAAAAAATGAAAAGGACTAACCAGGGAGGATTCTAGAGCGCACGTGAAAGAATCAGACGTGAAAGGAACATGAGTGAGCATGAATAGTAAAGCAAGCGCGAGCAGAGTTAGGCCAGCCCAACTAAAGACACACAACTCACATGCATATGTGTTTACTCACTTTCTATCGTCTAGGTGGGGGCTTCTATTAGGAGAGCTCCTATGCGCCGCTCACTGCAGCGAATTGTCGAGCGGACGCACCGGCACGTCGAGGGATCGAACCAGGGACCTCCGACTTTGAACGAACAAGCATAGCCATTGCGACAGACAACCTTCCTTGATTTGATATGGCGTGCGGAGATAAATGTAAAGGAGGCCCGAACACTTTCTGAGATTCCTAACGCGAAAATTATTTTGAAAAGGTGTTTCTTAAAAAGCGAACACTTTCCAAATTTTAGAAGAAAAACTAAAAGGCTTGAACAAATTTTTGATAAACTGAACATTTTTTAAAATCCCGAACATTTTTTGAATTTAGAGAACAAAATTTGTACATGAACATTTTTTAAAGCACGAACATTTTTTTAATCTTGAGAACAAATTTTGAATCAGAGAACAAATTTGTAAGCGAGGAAATTTGAGAACAAAATTTGAACATGAACATTTTTAAAGAAACGGATATTATTTTAATCACGAGAACAAAATTTGAAACAGAGAACAAACTTGGAAGCACGGATTTTTTTTCAAAGCATGAAAATTTTTTTTTGAATCTTGAGAACAATTTTTGAAACATACAACAAATTTGGAAGCGCGAACAATTTCTTAAAGCACGAACATTTTTTGGATATTGAGAACAAATTTTGAAATAGAGAACAAATTTGAAAAATCCCGAATATATTTGGAAGCGCAAACATTTTTTGAAAACCTGAACAAAAAATTTGAAGTCCGGTACATTATATTAATTTCGAAAGTTTTGCACTTTTTTTGTGTAACGAGAACAATTTTTGAATTTTGAGAACAATTTCTAAAAAACAGAACATTTTATGGAAAGGCTAACAAAATTTGAATATTTTGAAAAAAAAAGAGAAAAGAAAAAGAAAAAGAAATAAGAAACCAAAGAAAGAAAACAAATAGTAAAAACGAAAATATTTTGAATCTTGAGAACAAATTTTGAAATGGTGAACAGTTTTAAAAAATCCTGAACAAATTTGGAAGCACGAACAATTTTTTGAAGCACGAACATTTTTTGAATCTTGAGAACATATTTTGAAACGGAGAGAAATTTTGAAAAATTCCGAACAAATTTGGAAGTCCGAACAATTTTCTAATGCACGAACATTTTTTGAATCTTGAGAACAATTTTTGAAACGGAGAGAAATTTTGAAAAATCCCGAACAAATTTGGAAGCGCTAACATTTTTTGAATATGTGAACAAAAAATTGAAATTCAGTACATTTTCTGAATTTCAGAAGTTTTGTACTTTGTTGTGTAACGAGAACAAATTTTGAATTTCGAGAACATTTTTTGGTAACACGAACAAAATTTAAATTTTTGATTTTTTTTAAATGAAGAGAAGAAAAGAAAAGGAAATAAAAATAAAATCATAAACATTTTGTAAAACTATGAACATATTCTGAAAAAGAAAAATAAACTAGAAAAAGAAAGTGAAACAAAAAACGAAAAACGAAAAAATGAAAAAGAAACAGAAACGAAAAAAAGAGAAATAAAAAAACGATAGAAAGTCGAAAAAGAACCAGGAAAAACCGATACAGGAAAAAAAACCCGGTTTAGGGAACCTTCTGGAAGGTTCCCAAAACCGGTTTGGACGCATTATGTGTGGGCCGGCCCATTTCTTCGCTCGCTACGCTGCCCCTGTGCGATCGTTCGACAGTTTGCCGCAGCGAGCGGCGAATAGGATTTTCCTTCTATTAGGCGCCTTCAGCGCCCACAAATTGCGTTGGCGCTCACGCACGCACCTAGCGGGCCGCGACCCAGTAGAGTTCCTTCGCTCGCTGGGTGCTCGCTTCGTTGACTCGATCGCTCAGCCGCTCGCTAAGTAGCCAAGTTTTTTCTGTTTCGTTTTTCTGTCGTTAATCCCGTACGAGCCTCGTTATTCTAATTCTCATGAAATAAAATTGCGAAAAAAAAGGTTTACAGATTTACAAAAAAATGTTCATCCATTTGTAAAAACGTTCATCCATTAAAAAAACTTCATCAATTTTTGGAAAAAAGTTCATCTAGTTTAGAAAAGTTCACAAAAATGAGAAAAGTTCATCGATTTTCAACAAACGTTTATCTATTTTGAAAAAATATCATCTATTTTTAAAAATTTCACCGACTTTCAAAATAAGTTCAAGGATTTTGAGAAAAGTTCATTGATTTACAAAATAAGTTCATCGCTTTGGAAAAAGTTCGTCAATTTGAAAAAAAAACTCATCATTTTGAAAAAAAAACTCATCAATTTTGAAAATAAGTTCATTGATTTTGAAAAAAGTTCATCGATTTTCAAAATAAGTTCATCGATTTCAAAAAAAGTTCATCAATTTGAAAAAAGTTCATCATTTTGAAAAAAATCATCCATTTTTAAAAAAAGTTAACAGATTATGAAAAACAATTTGCAAATCAAAATAAATAAATAAATAGAAAATATATAAATAAAAGAAAAAGAGAAAAGATAAAAAAGAAAAGTGAAAACTAAGAAAAAAGGGGAGAACGAGCGTAAGTGAATACAACAGATGTGTGACCCAGGTGGTAATAAGCTTGTTCTAGGCCAGGGAGGTCGCAGGATCGAATCACCTCGTGCATGCAACTTTTCTGCAATTCTTATCAGAAAAAATAAACTAAATAGGCCGACCCAACATGGAGGGTGGGTGTGCGCCGATTTGCAGAGAACGAGAGTAAGTGAATACAATAGACGTGTGACCTGAGTGGTAATAAGCTTGTTCTAGGCCAGGGAGGTCGTGGGATTGAATCACCTCGCGCATGCAATTTTTATGCAGTTCTTATCAGAAAAATAAACTAAACGCGCCGGCTGGAGGGTGGATGTGCACCAATTTGCGGAAAGTAAAGAATCGGGCGCATAAGGCGCCGAATAGGAATTACCCCTCTAGGTCGGGAGCACTATATCTCACTTTAAGCGAGATGGTAGCTTCTATCGCATCGAGATCTACAGTAATGGGCAGGCCCGTTAGCGCAGTAAAAAGAAATAATGGAGAGGAAAAAATGGGGTGCTTGGGTTCGATCCCAAGATCACTTTGTTACTTGGTTGCACTACCACCACAACACCATCGCTCAAATCACGTTGTTAACACAAGACGCAAACTACTTGAAATAAAAAACCAGGATATCCACTAGCTTTTCAGGGTTTTCGTTTTTGTTTTTCCTGATTTTCACCAGTTTTTCTTCGTTTATTTCTCCATTTTACTAGTTTTTCATTTATTTCTTTTTTTTCATTGGTTCTTTCTCAGTTTTCAATGGTTCTTTACTTTTGTTTCATTTTTCTCCAATGTTTCTTTGGTATTTGTTATTTCTTTCTCGTTTCCATCTGCTTTTCTTTTGTTTTCCATTGGGTTCTCATTATTTTTCTATACACATTTTGGTATCCATTCTACATTTTTGTGTATTTCAACAATTTTTTCCAGTACATGTTTAATATTTTATAATAAAAATTAACATTTTTTAGTATATAGTCAACATTTTTTCTATGCACATTCAAAAAAATTAAATGTTTGTTTAACATTTTTCACATACAAGACTAAAAATTTTAGTACATGGTCAACATTTATTTAACTACCTGGTTAACTGCTTTCAAATAAAAAGAATAACATTTTTTTAATACACAGCCAACATATTCTATACACATTTAATATTTCCGAAACGCTTGATTAACAATGTTCAATAAGATGTCCAAAAAAAATTAAATGCTTGATTAACATTTTTGTATACATTATCAAAATGTTAACATTTTTTAAACATTTGTCAAATGCTTGATTAATAATTTAAAAATACTTTTTCAATATTTTTTTCAAATGCGTGATTAACATTTTCATATAAATGATCAAAAAATTATAATTTTTTAATTCATGGTCATCATTTTTTCTAAACATATTTAATATGTTTGAAATGCTTGACCGCCATTTTTCGAATACTAATTCAATTTTTTTTCAAACGCTTGATTAACATTTTATCAGCATAATTAAAAATATTTATCATTTTTTTCATGGTCAACATTTTTTATTTACCAATTTACATCTTTTCAATTCCTTGATCACCATTCTCCAAATACTTCTTCAACAAAAAATTCAAATGCTTGATTTTTTTTAAATACATGATCAAATTTTTATGCATATTTTTTTTACATTTTTCATATAAGTCATTAAAAATTCTATACAAATCAACATTTTTCAAATTCATCGTAAATATTTTTCAAATGTTTTCCATAGAGTGTTTTGTAATATATATGTTTAGAATATTTTGAAAAGAATAATTGACCGATTTTCGTAATATATATGTTTAGAATATTTTAAAGCAAAAAATGAACCAGAAATCATAAAAGAAAAAACAGAAAAAGGAGGCTGTGGGCTCTCACGCTCCTGGGCCGGCCCATCTCGGTCTGGCCGTCAGCATGGGTTGCTAGCCTCTTGCTGAAGGCGAGATATAGATGCGGGGAGCCTTGATTGAAGGTTCGCGCAAGTGGCCTAGACCACTCTTCCCGTGAAAAGGTTTTTTCTGGTTTTGTAGTCCATGCCTAAGCCTAGGAGCTAGATATTTTAAAACCTATAATAATAGAAAAATATATTTTAGGAAAGAAACTCAGTATGTCTTATAAATTCAGTGTATATAAAAAGTTCTATGTATATTGAAATATGTTCATTCTGTGTTATAAACATGTTCATCGTGTAACTGAAACAAATATCACAATATATTAAAATAAATCCAATGTATATAATAAAAAACAGCATATGTTAAGAAAATGTTCATTGTATTTGAAATAAATGCGTACCGTATAAACAAAATGTTCACAGTATACTCTGAAAACTATGAAAACAATATTAAATATAATAGAAAATCAGAAAAAAAGAAAACAAAACAGAAAGCCGAAACCAAAAACCACACACAGAAAAAAAAAAGAAAAAAGAAAGACACGGGCACTTCAAATGGTCCTGCCCGTCTAACCTCGCGCTTCAGCGAGGGCCTGTCTATATGACACACAGAGGTGTTATATAGACTTTTAAGTTGCTAAATAGGTGCTTCCCTTTTGCAATGGCCCATCATCCAGAGTCCTCCTATTTAACGACCTTCGCGGGAGATTCCCTTATTTTTCCCTTTTTTCTATTCTTTTTTTCATAAGACGAAGAAATGTTCGATTTCACAAATTTGAAAAATTATTTTAGATATAAAAACAGATGATTTTTTTAAATTTCAAAAAATGTTCATCGATTCAAAAAATGGTTGGTGATTGCAAAAATGTTCATGAATTCAATATATGATCAGAAATTTAAAAACAATTATCAAAATTCAGAAAATGTCATCATCAAAAAATTGTTTGCCGATTAAAAACTGTTCACAATTCAAAAATGTTCGGAAAAAAATCTCCAAATTTCAAAAAATATTCTTGAATTTCAAAAGAGTCCCCAAATCCCGTATTTCAACAATTTTCACATATTTCAAGATATAACAAATTTGAAAAACATCCGTAACTTTGAAAAATTGTTTGTGATTTTTAAAAGATATAATGAATTTTATAAAAATGTTCACGATTTTAATAAATTCATGAATTTGAGAAAATGTTGTGGATTAGGAAAAAGTTCATGAATTGCGGAAAGGTCCACAAGTTTGAAGAAAAGTTCATAGATTTTAGAAAATTTAAAAAGGAAAAGGAAACAGAAAGTAAAATGATAAAAGGTAAAACAAACTAGAAAAAAGGGAAAACTGGTTCAAGAGGAAAGGTTCTAGAACCTTCCCCCAAATGATGTGAGAAAAAACAAAGCGAGGTATACTGGTTCGGCGTGATAGCGTCCGAGCACTCGCAAGCACCTAGATTTGGTTACTATCTACCCCGGAATCTTATTTGGCCTGACCGAGACGAACCATCCTATTTAGCACTCTAGTAGTAGTCTCGTACTTCTCTGCGTTTTTCTAGCCAGTTCTTTTCTCTGTCTAGTTTTAGGCCAGTTTTTGGTCATTTTTCTTTTATTTTATATTTTATTTTAATTTTCATGAATTTTTTCATTTTCAAATTTGTGAACTTCTCTCAAATTCAGGAAAAAAAAATCTTAAATTCATGAACTTTTCCAAAAATATATATTAATTTACACGAAGTCGGAGAGCTCAAAACAAAACAACAAAAAGAAATTGGAGCTCCAAAGAAAAAAAACTATGATAGATGAAGAGTCGCCGATCTGATATGATAGTTCTGGTCGTCACAGAAAATGGCCTTCGATGACGAACTGGGGCCGTCACCGGCAATACAATCTTACATGATGAAAAAGTGGTACCATCAAGATTTTATTTTTTATGACGATGCTTTAGTAACTAACGACGTGACGGTCAACAACCGTCACTGATCAATTTTTATAGCGAAAATCGGTTTTACGTTACACAGGTGAAACTTCACTAAAAGTCATTTGTAGTGTCAGCAATATGGTCATCTACATCAACCTTGTTGCCACCATGTTAGTGCACAAGTAGTTTCCTTTGGACTATGAGTCCATAGCACTAGCTAGGACATTTGTCCCTTATTTTTTAATACAATGATGACATGAGCTACTCCTACACGATTGTGACCCATCAATGTAATCTTTCCGGTGTGCTTGTTTGGTGTGATGAATTGTCACTTTATGATTAGATTTTTTATATGTTTTATTCATGGATTCATATGAGTTTCATTCTGCAAAATTTATGGACAATGTGCTCTCCAATCTATTAGTCATGCATTGCCAGTGTTTAGATCATTGATCTACAAGAGGGAGTTGTGTGTGTCTCTTGGATTCAATCTTGCAAGTAATATACTAAATTGGTAGAAACTGGAAAAGGCTTGTATTATGTTGTTGCAACTAACACTGCTACAACAAAGGTGCTATACACACGGTTTTTAACCCCTTTCCGCGATGACATTTGAAACCGTCGCCAAGTGAATGTGAGCGATAGAGGGTTCCTTCCCACACGACCTAGAAGCCGTCAGTGATAGGCCCTCCTGGCACACAGGCTGGGGCAAAATGAGCTCGTGTGCGATCAGGCGATGCATCAAAATCCAATCGTTTCCATTCGTATGTACATCCCATACGGTGAATCCCAGAAAAACATTTTTGTTCGTATGTATATCACACATAGTCAATCCAAGGAATACGTTTCCGTTCTTATGTACATCCCACACAGTCAATCCAGGAAAAATATTTCCGTTCGTAAGTACATCCCACACAGTCAATCCAGGGAAAACGTTTCCGTTCGTATGTACATCCCACACAGTTTTATGTATAGGCTCGTGTGTGATAGGTATAACTATCACACACACCCTGCCTTGGTTAACAGTTTGCTTTTATCAACTACATTACACATGATTTGATGAAGAAAACTGTGTGACATTGGGGTATCCATCACAAGCGCTTTTACTGCTAGAACCGTTTGCAAAGTTCCATGACCCATTTAGCAGGTTTATTAGTTTACAATTAATAATTCCAATATTACGCAAATTCACATTTCATATCAAACAGCTGTTTGCCAATTTCATATCAGGCACATAAATATATTTTAACATCACAGTATGATAGCTACTTGAAAACAACACAGTACATCATATAGCTAGTTCAACTTCATAAGATAAATATTAGAACAATATATTCATTTCCCTAATCCAGATCATCCAGGATCGTCTTATCCACCTCTGCTTTCAGTTCAGTAAGAACTTGTTTTGCACTGGCCAACTGGAAAAGTGCCTCCTCCTTCGTCAACACAATCCTAGCAAAGTTTGATTTAAAAAATTTGAGCTCATTTTCCACCTTCCTCTTTTTATCCCGCCTCTTCAAACATTCTTCAGTGTTGACAACACTTTCTTTAAGCCTACCTCTGTTCTCTTCCTCATACATGCTCCAGAGCTTTGCTAGGCACATCTTCAAAGACTATGGCCACTCTTGATCAACCCACTCCAAGTAAGAACACTTTCGTTCATCCTATAGTATTTAAAACTAGATCAATAACAATCATATGGGAAATGGGTTTATAGCAACATAGAAAATCACCAATACTTATTTTGAAAAACTGAAGAAACATGTTAATTATGACATATCTTCTCAAAAAGATCAATGTGCAAATGAATTAATTACTACTGAGACAACAACCAAATTCTGAAACATCAAAAGCTATAATTAGCTACAACAACGCTACAAGTTCTTACTCATGTACTATAAATAACAAATTGAACATTTTATGAGGAAGGTAAATTTAATTGCAACAGCATAGCGACAATGTTTCGATGACAGCAAATTGATACTAACAGGTGTGTACAAGCACAAATTTAGTAACATAGAACAAATAGCACTAAGGCCATCCACTATGTATGCCAAAACCTGTGTAAAGACAACTATTGCTACATCTCGCACCGGAGCCCTACACAGCTGCACTAGCGAGCCGATGCAGTAGAAAAAAACCAGGGACCTGGACTTCAGAGCACCTAGTTGCTCCAATGCCCAGTTCCTTCGTGCCATAAAGATGTAGTATTTTACTGCTTGGCTACTCGGATGTGTGTACCAAAGTTGGCTGCACAAACTACTGAAGCGGGGCCAAATAATTTTATAATGGCACCACTGATGAGATGGCAACATTTTTAGATACTAGGTACAAACTATGACACTGTCTTAGGATGCGTTTGGTTGAAGGTGTGGTATGAATGGGTTGGGACGGTGACAGTGTCTAAATCACATCTAACAATTGATTTGTAACAATGAAAGAGGGTCTAACCTTCTCTGCACATGCTAGAAACTTCCTCCCAATGCCCACAAATTCAATCGCAACTAGTTTCACGCATGGAGATTGATGGTGACAACGAGCAGACATATCTTCAGCCACCCCGCTCCATTCGTTGCAACTGATGATCCTAGGAAGCTATAAGAGGAAGAAGTGACTCAAATCGACTGCCGGGTTAAAATCCTTCATCCCTAGTCATAGCTCGAGAGAGAGAGAGAGAGAAGAGAGGCATACCCGGGTGGTGAAGGAGTCGTCGGAGGAGGAGGAACTGCTGGAGAGGTCATTAAAGAAGATCATGGTTGACCCCGGTGATAGGATGCGAGACGGCGAGAGCGAGGAAGCAAGTGAGGAAGCGACTATAGCTTAGGAAGGAAGGAAGGAAGGAGGAAACAGAGGAAATGTGACTTGTGGTGGGGGAGAAAAGGGGTGGGGAAGGGGGTGGGGGTAGATATTTTGGCGGTAGGTCAAAGTTTTCAAAATGTGGAGGGAAACTTTGAGCGCGGTGCCGCCGGACACCATTCACTTTTAACGATTGTGTGCATCACAAACGATTCTTCTGCTTTACACGCATGGGATGAGTTTGATAATTCAAATTTTGGTGAAAATATCCCTGGGTACATCATTCCATAATTTAACATCGCTTGCTAATTTGGGCACACAAAAGAGCGTACAACACACAGACCGCACTTACTGAATCGAGCAGTTTTACTAATTAAACAGAGCCAGTTGACCTAAACATTGCTCTACCAAAAGACCAGCATTGAAAACAAAGCCTAAGTATGCATAATTTTAACAAATCCACCGCCACTCTGGCCTATGTATCGCTAGTGTGGGATGAGACGTCGATGACTTGTCCTGGCGACATGCTACCGTTGGTGGACTCCGCGTCCCCCCTGCTGAAGTCGATCGCGTTCTCGTCCTCGTCCTCGGCACCGCCCTCAAGGTTGTAGTACTTGTAGTAGTGGTTGCGCCAGAGCTCGTGTTGGTACTCCACCGCCGATTCCTCGACGGACAGACTCTTCTCTACCTCGACCTCGGCCACGCGCAACTCCTCCACCCGGCGCTCCTCGATCCCCGATGCCTCCTGCATCTCCAGCTCCCGCTCGGCGATCTCATGAGGAAGCAGGTGCTCCATGGCCACCACCGCCTTTTCGGACGTGGGTTGCATGCTGGATTCCAAGGTGGTCTAGAATATCTTGGCGTGTGCATCCTCGATCTTGGCGTGGATGGCCTCGACCCAGGCCAGGGCGACATCGGCGGCACGGACGGCAGCTCGAGCGCTCTTGGTGTTTGCAGCCGCCATCGCAATAGTAGCTACAGCTGTCTCGGCTGCTGCAGCTGCCCTGTCGGCTTCGGCAGACGCCCTCTCGATGGATGCGGCCGCGCTCAATGTGGATGCGACGGTACTCTCGGCGTAGGCGGCGCCGCTCCCGTCGCTAGCGGCGGCGCTCGGGGAGGCGCGACCATCGTACGGGCCTTCACGGAGCATTTCTATGACATCATCTTTGCAAGAAGGGGGTGCCGGAATGGGGATCGAGATCGTGGATTCGAGGGTTGCAGGCAGTGGAGCAGATGAGCCGGCGAAGCTTAAGGAGGAAGACTTAAATAGACCCAGAAATTTTCATCGCAAACAGATCCTACAAAAAACTATGTGTGATCTTGTTGATATTTTTTATTAGCTGTGAAAGACGAATTTGGAGTAAAGTGGCAACGGATGGTGTTTTAAATGTATGAGAAAATTTGTAGTAATAATAAAACTGTCATGTCAACTTTTGGAAAATTTCAGGGTTCATTTCACCTTTTAAGACATTTAAGTGATTTTCTAGCCATTTAATGACCGTAATTCAAATTTGAACAACAGTTACATGCAACAGCTAATCATAACGGTTTGAAAAGTCATATTTTGTGTAATTGTGTGCGATTTAATTCCATGTGCAGTAAATTGGAAGGAATTTTCAAACATATTGGTCTAACGGCTATGACACAATTAAGCATGGAGTGCCATGGCATTTAAATTGCAAAAATTTTAAAAAAGATCAGAAACACATGAAACCTTGCTTGATGTAATGTCATGCCACCCAGATGATGTGGTAAAATTTTTGGCATGTTTGATGAAAGTTTGGACACACACCCCTCACAAACCGAAACAACTCACTAGAATGCTTATGGTTCCGAGAGGGAACAATGCATGTTTGATGACGAATGGGAGATAGCTTCCCCTTACGGCCTTCAAATTTTCTCAACATTTAACATGCACTAATAAAACTGTCATGTGAAAATTTGGAAAATTTCAGGGATCATTTGACATTTTAAAGACATTCAAGTGTTTTTCTAGCCATTTAATGACATTCAAATTTGAACTACATGTACATGTAATAGCTAACCAAAACGGTTTGAAAAATCATATTTGTGTACTTGTGTGCGAGTTACTTCCATGTCCAATAAATTAGAAGGAATATTCAAACATATTGGTCTCATGGCATGGACACATGCATGGAGTGTCATGGCATTTTAATTCCAAAAAATTCAAAATGATCAGAAAAAACATGAACCCTTGCTTGATGTAATGTCATGCCACCAAGATGATGTGGTAAAAATATTGGCCTGTTTGATGAAAGTTTGGACACACACCCCTGACAAACCGGATCAACTCACTAGAAGGCTCTTGGTTCCGAGAGGGAACAATGCATGTTTGATGGCGAACAGGAGATAGCTTCCTCTTATGGCCTTCAATTTTTTTCTACGTTTAACGTGCACTAACACAACTTTGATGTGAAAATTTGGAAAATTTCAGGGGTCATTTGACCTTTTAAAGACATTTAACTGATTTTCTAGCCATTTAATGACCATAATTCAAATTTGAACTACATCTACATGCAACGGCTAACCATAACGGTTTGAAAAAAAATCATATTTGTGTACTTGTGTGCGAGTTAATTCCATGTGCAGTAAATTAGAAGGAATTTTTCAAACATATTGGTCTCACGGCATGGACACATGCATGGAGTGCCATGGCATTTTAATTCAAAAAATTAAAAAATGATTAGTAAAACATGAAACCTTGCTTGATGTAATGTCATGCCACCAAGATGACGTGGTAAAAAAATTGGCCTGTTTGACGAAAGTATGGACACACACCCCTCACAAACCGGAGCAACTCACTAGAAGGCTTGTGGTTTCGAGAGGGAACAATGCATATTTGATGACGAATGAGAGATAGCTTCCTCTCACGAGCTTCAATTTTTTTCTATGTTTAACATGCACTAATACAACCGTCATGTGAAAAAATGGAGAATTGTAGGGGTCATTTGAACTTCTAAAGACATTTAAGTGATTTTCTAGCCATTTAATGACCGTATTTCAAATTTGAACTACATCTTCATGCAACAGCTAACCATAACGGTTTGAAAAATCATATTTGTGTACTTGTGAGCGATTAATTCTATGTGCAGTAAATTAAAGGAATTTTCAAACATATTGCTCTCACAACATGGACACATGCATGGAGTGCCATGACATTTTGATTCCAAAAAAATAAAAAATGATCAGAAAAACATGAACCTTGCTTCATGTAATGTCATGCCACCAAGATGATGTGGTAAAAACATTGGCCTATTTGACAAAATTTGGACACACACCCCTCACAAACCGGAGCAACTCACTAGAAGGCTCGTGGTTTCGAGAGGGAACAATTCATGTTTGATGATGAACAAGAGATAGCTTCCTCATACGGCCTTCAGTTTTTCTATGTTTAACGTGTACTAATACAACTGTCATGTGAAAATTTGGAAAAATTCAGGGATCATTTAACCTTTTAAAGATATTTAAGTGATTTTCTAGCCATTTAATGACCGTAATTCAAATTTGAACTACATCTACATGCAACGGCTACCATAGCAGTTTCAAAATCATATTTGTGTACTTGTGTGCGAGTTAAATCCATGTGTAGTAAATTAGAAGGAATTTTCAAACATATTGGTCTCACGGCATGGACACATGCATGGAGTGCCATATCATTTTAATTCCAAAAAATTAAAAAATGATCATAAACACATGAGACTTTGTTTGATGTCATGTCGTGCCACCAATATGATGTGATAAAAAAATTGGCTTGTTTGATGAAAGTTTGGACACACACCCCTTACAAACCGGAGCAACTCACTACAAGGCTCGTGGTTCTGAGAGGGAACAATGCATGTTTGATGACGAACGGGAGACCGCTTCCTCTTACGGCCTTCAATTTTTTTATGTTTAACATGCACTAATACAGCAGTCATGTAAAAAATGGAGAATTCTAGGGGTCATTTGAACTTTTAAAAACATTTAAGTGATTTTCAAGCCATTTAATGACTGTAATTCAAATTTGAACTACATCTTCATGCAACAGCTAACCATAACGGTTTCAGAAATCATATTTCCGTACTAGTGTGTGAGTTAATTCCATGTGCAATAAATTAGAAAGAATTTCAAACATATTGGTCTCACAGCATGGACACATGCATGGAGTGCCATGGCATTTTAATTCCAAAAAATAAGAAATGTTCAAAAAACATGAAACCTTGCTTCATGTAATGTCATGCCACCAAGATGATGTGGTAAAAAATTGGCATGTTGAAGAAAGTTTGGGCACACACCCCTCACAAACCGGAGCAACTCACTAGAAGGCTCGTGGTTCCGAGAGGGAAGAATGCATGTTTGATGATGAAAGGGAGATAGCTTCCTCTTACGGCCTTCAATTGTTTCCTAAGTTTAACATGCACTAATACAATTGTGATGTGAAAATTTGGAAAATTTCAGGGGTCATTTGACCTTTTAAATACATTTAAGTGATTTTCTAGCCATTTAATGACCGTAATTCAAATTTGAACTACACCTACATGCAATGGCTAGCCATAACGGTTTGAAAAATCATATTTGTGTACTTATGTGCGAGTTTAATCCATGTGCAGTAAATGAGAAGGAATTTTTAAAAATATTGGTCTCATAGCATGGACACATGCAAGGAGTGCCATGGCATTTTAATTCCAAAAAATTAAAAAATGATCAGAAAAACATGAAACCTTGCTTGATGTAATGTCATGCCACCAAAATGATGTGGTAAAAAAATTGGCCTGTTTGATGAAAGTTTGGACACACACCCCTCACAAATCGGAGCAACTCACTAGAAGGCTCGTGGTTCCGAGAGGGAACAATGAGTGTTTGATGACGAACGAGAGATAGCTTCCTCTTACGGCCTTCAATTCTTTTATGTTTAACATGCACTAATACAACAGTCATGTGAAAAAATGGAGAATTTTAGGGGCTATTTGAACTTTTAAAGATATTTAAGTGATTTTCTAGCCATTTAATGAGCGTATTTCAAAGTTAAACTACATCTTCATGCAACAACTAACCATAAAGTTTTGAAAAATCATATCTGTGTACTTGTGTGCGAGTTAATTCCATGTGCAGTAAATTAGAAGGTATTTTCAAATATATTGGTCTCACAGCATGGACAGACACTGGTACGCGTAGGTGCTATACAAACGGTTTTTAACCCCTTTCCGCGATGGCATTTGGAACCGTCACCTAGTGAGTGTGGGCGATAAGGGGGTCCTTCCCACATGACCCAGAAACCATCGGCGATATGCCCTCCTGGCACACACGCTCGGCAAAATGAGGTCGTGTGCGACCGGCGAGCGACCAAATACAGCTATACGTACAGTAGTGCTAAAAAATACAATTATACAGGTGAAATGGTTTTCGGTCGTAAGTACATCCCACACAGTCCCCGCTAAACGTTTTTGTTCGTATATACATCCCACACAGTCGCTGCAAGGAAAAAGTTTCCGTTCGTAGGTACATCACACACAATTTTCCCCGTTAAATTGTTTGTGATAGCATTCCCATCGCACACAATATTAATAATTTTATCGTTTACGTTGTTGAATGCATCACACACGGTGCATAGAAGAAACTGTGTGGCAAAGACTATCCATCACACACAACTTTTATGCGGTAAACGTTTGTGCAAGGTGGCCTAACGCAAGCAGTTTTGAAGAGAATGTCGTGTGTGATTGTTCATCGATCCAACATGGTTTATTCCTAGAAACTGTGTGTGTTGCCTTAGGTCATCACCCACGGTATTTTCTCAAAAACCGTTTGCAATAGCAAAAACCAATTAGCAGGCTAATTCCCCGTTAACATGCTAATTGCCCTATTATTAATAATCCATTTATTAATCTAATTGACATTCATATTAAACACATAACATATTTCATTTCCATATTAAGGAAGCAGGATTTCATAATTGAAATACATCAGAGTACAACATGGTATAGCTTCAGCACTCAGCTACCCCATTACACAACTACACCAGCACCAAGTTTCACATGCAATATCTAGAACCTTTTGAAATTAGCATCATAGACGGTACATAGACAGATGCATCTCATCGGGAAAACTACTGAAGCGGAAGGCGAATACTGAGCCTTCATTGGTATTGAAGGTCTTTGCAACTTTAGGCCAGTGCCTGTGGATGATTGACCGTCCATCCTTCGTACTCTTCAGGAACACTTCAATATTGAACCATGGGTGTTGTATGAAAACCTTCCTCGCCTCCTGACCAAACAGGTGGTTTGAGAGGTAATCATCAGTGAGCTGCTTTGGAAAGGCCTAAAAACAAGGGTGTGCATAAATATCTTCTCTATATTG
Organism: Triticum aestivum; assembly: GCF_018294505.1. Classification (NCBI taxonomy): domain Eukaryota; kingdom Viridiplantae; phylum Streptophyta; class Magnoliopsida; order Poales; family Poaceae; genus Triticum; species Triticum aestivum. The sequence continues at coordinate 281,639,008 of NC_057810.1, read as the reverse complement.
GAAATGGGGCAAAGGAATAAAAAAACGGCAAGGTATAATAGTTAGTACCATCCTGTAGTGAACTGATGTCTTCTTCATTGTGCAGACAAAGATCTTGTTGTTTTTTGTTGCTAATTTCTTTATCCTAACAATCTTTCTAAGTTTCTTAACTTGATTGATATTCATGGACAACTCATTTCCCCATATGCAAAAAGGGCCGAACAGCGGGTCAAAACCTCTGACATCAGGACCTACATGTGCAAGACCAAATTGTTAAAAACCTAAGTATTAGAATGGTTCCTGTAATTGCACAATAATGTGCTACTAGACAACGGACCATGCACGTACTAACCTCGATTGTAAACCTCAGTGCTTCCAATTGCTTCCCTGCAACACATATAAGGTAGTTAGTCATCAGGTTAAGTAAGGGTCCGCATGCTATCAGTAAAATATGTTGATGAAAAATAAGCACACTGCAGATTCATCATATTAATTCAAGCCACATGAAAAACTCATTTATCCAAACCAAGCATCATTAAGAACTAGGAAATATGGCAATAGTATATGTTTCCCATGTATTAAGTGCAACCAAATTCGATTATTCCTCACATGCACAACAATACAAAATTCTACCCACGACAATTGGACATTGCATTGCAGAATTGAACTAAGTAGTTAACTAAACACCACAAGAAATGAACCAAACATTAGCTGAGCACCACATTGCACAATATAACATACTCCTAATAGAAGATCAGATAGTTAACCAAACCAAGCATGCTTAACAACCTGGAAATATAGCAATTATATTTGTTTCTCATGTATTTAGTATAGAGAAATTCAATTTATTTCTCACATGGTATACAATAACAGAATGCACCCACAACAATTGAACATCGCATTGCAGAATGGAACCAAACAGTTAACTAAACACCACAACAAATGAACCAAAAGTTAACTGATCACCACATTGCATAATGTATAACATAGTGGAAGATCAAACAGGTAACCAAACCAAGCATGCTTGACAACTTGGAAATATAGCAATTGGATTTGTTTCTCATGTATTTTGTAAAGAAAAATTTGATTTATTTCTCACTTGGAAGACAATAAAAAATTGCACCCTGAATAATTGAACATCACATTTGCAGAATTGAACCAAACAATTAACTGAACACGACAACTAATTAACCAAACAGTTAATAAGTGAGCACCACATTGCACGACATGTAGAACATATACACTAGAGCAACAGATTGCATGGTAAAAGTAGATAACACAATTCACTATAATTTGTTAAGGAAAGGCAGGAGCAGAACACGCAACGTGTAAACTGAGCATGCTTAACCGGCGTAGCTAGCAAATGGCAAGGTGCTCCTCCAAGATCTAGGGGTCGGCACGAATGGCAGCCATCGTGACCTCATCCGCGCGTGCGGCCACGATTTGCTTCTCCACTTCCAAATGCTCCTTGAGATCCTGGCTATACTGCATGCACCATGGCTTAGGGCGGCGCTTATTTGGTGGCATGGTCAGTGATTTGGGTGGAAGGTGTCGCGCTCGCGCCGGCGGTTGGGGCATGTGGGATGTGGAATTGGAGGAGGATGGGGGTCGGGTGTGGATTACCTGCCTGGTAGGCGAGGCCGAACAACGTGAAGGAGGGTCACCGGCGAGAGGGGCGGGGCTGCAAGCAAGGAGTGAAGGTTTCAACTTGGAAAGGAAGGCGAAAACAGGGGAAATGTGGCTTTTGGTAAGGGGGAGGGGCGGGGAGGTAGCTATTTCCGCGGAAGCCGAAAATTTGGAATCACTTTAGCGAAAAAACTGGCACACAAAAGTGTCATCAGACACGGTCCCTTATTCAGAACTGTGTACGATATGTGAACATCACAAATGATTCAGATAGCTGAACCCGTGTGCAATTAGTTTGAACGTCAAATTTTTTGGTTCCAATTTCCCTGGTTACAGTGCTCATTCATGTCAATTTGGGCACACAAAGGAGACTACAGCACACCCACACTTCTTAATCGAGCAAGTTCAACAATTAAACAGAGCTAGCTGGCCTAAACATTACTCTAACAAATTAAAGACCGACGCTCTTAATTAAACAAAACAAAGAGTACTACTACGGCCGGTGCTCGTCAATCTCTACCGCCTCCTCCATGTCCAGCTCGCGCCCGACGGTCGACTGGGGAATGGGCTCCATGGCATCCATTACACCATACTCGGTAAGCATCTCGCCATCCGCGTCCGCCATCTCTTTGGAAAAGGCCGCCATCTGGGCTTTGGCGGGCTCCGTCGTGGAAAGGTATGCCGCACAGGAACAGACGGCTGCTCGAACGCTCTCGGCGATTGCCAACTCTTTGGCCATAGGTTGCCAACCGTTGTCGGAGAAGCTTCTTTCAATTTGTGCAGTGACCGCCATGAGCTGGGCGTGGGCGGCCTCGACATGGTCCTGGGCGGCCTCCATCAGGGCTAAGGCCGCCGCTGCAGAACGGACAACAGTTGTGCTGCTCTCGCCAGTTGCTATCCCCGAGGCAGATGTTGCTACCGCCGCCTGAGAAGCAACAGCGGCCGTTTGGGCTGCCTTGGCCGCCCAGTCACATATTCCGGTCTCCCTCACGAAGCTTGTTAGCACGCGCCTGGTGGCTGCGGCTGTGCTCTTGCCGGGTGGGCCATCGAAGTTGCCCTCGGGACGCGGGTCCACGTCCCCATCTTTCACTGGCGACGATTGAACGGTGAAACAATATTTGGTGAGCGAGCTAGTGTGCTTGACACGCCGGCTGTGGACTGTAGCCGACGAACCTTCTCGCGTAAGCCATAGGCGTACTATACACCGACGGTGCTCCAGGATATTTTGTACTGGATCTCACACGATTGGTGATAATGAACTGTGTGGGATCTACTTGATTTTTCATCTTGATTTGAATTACATAATGGGTCACAGCTGCAAAGGATGGTGTTTGAATTGCTAGAACTTCTATGTGTAGTGAACATGCAACTATAGGTGTGCCGTCAAAAAATTTGGAATTATTCAGGGTTCGTTTGGACATTTTTATACAATAACTTGGTTTTCTAGGCATTTCATGTGCACAATTCAAAATTAAACCACATGCACATGCTTCGGTGCACCAAAATGGGTTGTAAAATGATATATGTGTCCATGGGTTGATGCTTACGTCCCATTCAAGAAATGGGGATGAATTTCAAACACCACGGCACGGTGGCTCTCTGGCAAACATTGAGGTGCTTGCTTTTGTAATTCTAGTAAATACAAAACTCGTCTGAAATTCATGAACCTTGACATGCTATCATGGAACGACATCAAGATGCTGGGGGTAAAAAAATATTGTCCCGTTTGGGCTAGGCTATGGTATAAGCTTCTCGCAAACTAGAGCTTCTCTCACAACAAGCATGATGGTTTCGGTGGGGAACGTGCCACCTTGGAGGACGAAACGATATTTGTTGCATCTTCTTACTTTCAAATTTTTTCTCGTGTCAACATAGAACAACATGAGTGTTTGCAATTTTTTGGGATATTTCGGGGTTTGCGTGGACATTTTTATACATTAACTGAGTTTTCTATGCATTCATGTGCATAATTCAAATTTGAACTACATGCACATGCTCTAGTGCATATAAACGGGTTGAAAAAAAATCAAATGTGTGTCGTTGGTTGCAACCTTAGGTCCCATGCAAGAAATGGGAATGAATGTCAAACACGTTTGCCACAGTCGCTCGGCCCCTAACATTGAGATACATGGTTTTAAAATTCTAGTAAATCGAAAACTCGTCTAAAATTCATGAAACTTGACATGCTATCATGGAACGGCAGCAACATGCAGTGGTAAAAATATTGTCCCATTTGGGGCAGGTTGGGGTATAAGCTTCTCACAAACCAGAGCTTCTCGCAACAAGCGTCATGGTTACGGTAGGGAACAATTCACCTTTCTGGATGAAACGATATCCGTTGCCTTCTCTTGATTTCAATTTTTGCTCTAGTGTCAACATAGAACAACAAGAGTGTTCTGTTAAATTTTGGAATTTTTCGGGGTTCATTTGGACATTTTTATGCATTAATTGACCTTTCAATGCATTTATGGTGCATAATTCAAATTTGAACTACATGCAGATGCTCTAATGCATATAAATTGGTTGAAAATTCAAATATGTCTCCTTGGTTGCATGCTTAGGTCCCATGCAA